>NC_137623.1:46721295-46801295 GCF_963280865.1 Gymnoscopelus braueri | reverse complement strand
CCATAGCCTACTAATGCATGTCAAATTGGGTTCCTTGAAATTTAAATGGTTCGCAATCACTGCTATAGCCTTAAAATGGTCTCTTTTGGGGGTCCCCGGCATATCTTTTCAAATCGGGGTTGGTGGGCTGCTATGCATCAAATTGTCCTTGACATGAAAACGTTTGAGAAGCACTGGTGTGCATGTGTGCATGGATGAAAAACCGTCATATTCATAATGCACACATGTGTGTGTGTGTGTGTGTGTTTATGACCAAGGTCATTAAATACAAACCACTCCTACATACCATCTCAGAGCTGGGTTATAGGTGCAGATTATTTGTTTTTATATTTGGCAGCCTGGGACATACCCAGAGACTAGTTGTTAGAGGGCTTCAACAACTTAGGATGCCCAAAAAGGAGGCAAAAAGGCTGGCAAAGTATTGTGCTATCTCTGCCATAATTGACAGTCGTCATACTGTATATGGCGGAGACGTTGTTACTTATACCCATAGAGTACTGAGTGACATGCCTATTGTATCATGAATACATATGCCATGATTTTGTGAATGTAACCCTTCTGCACCTACAATATTTGTGTCCCTGTATGTATTCTCCTTTATGTGGACATAAATAAATGGTTGAAATGTGAGAGTGTGCTCGCAAGTGTTTTTGCGTGTGCGCCTCAAGTGCAGTGTGAGTGGTTAGACGAGGGTCACTATCACTATACCATAATTCCCGTGCAGCAGTGTAATCTGTATGAGACAAGGGGCCGGCCAGTAATTAGAGCCTGTCTGTCATTAATGCTTGATTGCAGCGTTGTACAACCATCAACCACATCTATACCCAGCGAGGCCGCTTTTACATCTCCACGTCCACGAAGCCTGGTTTAGTGATGGATCACCCACACACGCCCTTTTTGACAGCTTAAGTGCTGCTATGCAGTTGTCATACAGTACGGTTCCTATTCATCAACTGCTTGTGTTTCTGATCATATATGTGTTGAGTGATGAGCTGTAGAAGTTTGAAAGAGAAAGGAAAAGTTTGGACGTGGTACATTTATAGCCGCGTAAACACGATTCATCTGAATTCATCTGAATTTCAGACAATGCCATTGATTGGTCTGTAACTTTCACATAGTTTTAAAAGGTAGGGTAAATGATTTGTTGGGGTTAAAATGAAATTGTTAATGGGTTAAAGCTCTATAGTATTCAACAGGGTATCCGGCACCCCTAGGGGTCCTCACAGTTACTACAGGTGGGCCACCGAACTTAGTTATGATAGGAGCAAAAATAGCAAATGTACAAGCTCAGAAATCTTGAATCCAACACAATGCTACACAACACTGATGATAGTACAGTCAAACAAGTCTATAAAGCTATATATGAAATCTATGAAAAGGTTTCATCCGCAACACAATTGTACACAATATGCTGTATGGAGTGGGGTACCTGCTTCATCTGTCTCTCAGCTAAGGGGTCCTTGGCCTGAAAAACGTTGAAGACGCCTGGAAAAGAAAGAAGGAAGGAGGGATGGATAGATGGAGTGATGAATAGACAGAGGAACCAAATGGGTGGCTGTGTGGACGGATGGAAGGGTGGGTGGGTAGATAGAAGGACAGAGGGGAAGATGGAGGGCGATGGATGGATGTCAGATAAATGGAAGAATTGATGGGTGGAGATGATCATGGATGGTGCATAGATGGAGTGAGCAAGTGAACGATGGAGGCGAGGGTATAGGTGAGAGATGGGTGGATGAAAAGATGAAAGGGATAGGAAGGATGAGGGAAAATGTGGATTGATGAGCAACATACAGTTTGACCAAATATCCTTTACAGGACAGGGAAAAAACTACAATGCATCTGATCAGATTTTGGTCAAAACATATACAGTAGGCCTATATATGTTTTGAATTAAGTCAAATGCAGGTCTTATCTAACATTCACATATAAGTCAAAACTTAAATCAGCTTGTACATATGAAAATAAGTATGTCCTCCAAGATTCAACAGGGGAGAAAATAGGGGGAGAAATTAAATCCAAATGAACTAATCACATATCACTGAAAATATCTTTCAAACGATCATTACAAACGTAAACGATCATTACAACTACTCGCTTCAAGTGTCAATGTTAAGACTGAATAAAATAAAATAAAAATGTACAACAAAATAAGTTGTCACTTTGCTTAGTTAGTCTAAATCAACTTAGAGAGGTATTACGATAGAGATTTTGAGCTACTTAAAGAGGTGGTGCCATGGTTTTGCACTTTTTCTGTTTTTCATGTGTCTATGAGGTTGATAGAACTTCATTAAGCCCCCTGGTGGTGTTTTTATGGTGTTTTATGTCTTCTCTGACTATTTTGAGTTTCTACCTGGAGGATGAAACCTTGAGGGTCAAACGTGCCAATAGAAAAACAGCCCTTTAGTGACATAGTAAAAATATACCCTCCCCCTCATTATCATAACACAACAGGTGTGGGTATGAGGAGGAGGAGGGACTAGGACAGGTGGGTGGTGCTAAGGTGGTGGAGGAGGTGCTTAAGGTGAGAACCAGGTATACTTAATGAACTGGAGGCCACATAAAAATAATAATAATAATAAAAATAATTTTAACAATTCCAGTACACTTTTTTGAAAAAAATCTTCCTCCTAGTATAACGATAATACCTGATGATTATTTCAATTCAATTCAATTCAATCTTTATTTCAGACTCAGGGTCCATATAGCAAAACATGACAATCACACAGTAAAAGCAATAAAATATGTTTTAGGGGGGGGGGGGGAATCACTGAAAATCACGGCACCACGTCTTTAACCAAATAATTGTATTTGTGCATATGAGATGTAGCCCGTGTCAGCACAGTGGAAGTTAACAAGTGAAGTATGACAGACATACTGTATGTTTAGGTTTTCATTATAGACCTGTGTGTCAAAAACATGTTTTTTTATGGAACAATCCCCCTTGTCATGCCCCAAGCATGAACATTTTAACTCACGTGAAATATTATGATTTTATATATTTTATCATCATACTTTTGTGCTTCAAATGAAAGGTTGGCGCATACCACATGCTCATTATTCATGTGTTAGGTAAAGTATTACCTGAATATATCAATTCAAAGCATTCATTCCTTTATAAAAAAAACTTTTTTAGGTCAAACTATTTTGAGCTGAAAAAGTCTTAATGAGAACTTCCTGTTATTCTTTTTTCCCCCAGAAACTACTTAAACATAGTTCCAAAACGGTTGGGTCAATCTTGATAAGTGGTACCTCATTTTGCAGCTCTTATCCGCAACCATTGAAGAGATGAATGAGATGGATGGACGAGAAACAGATAAGTGCATGGATGTAAGGACGGATGGAAAATCGAAGGAGGGAGCAAAGCAAAGAAAAAAGATGGATGGATTGATGGATGGCTGGATGGATGCATAGGAGGGCTGACTATTACCAGACAGCCAGGCACATGTTTATTTTGACTTTTTATGCCATGTAGAACATCGAGATTTGTTCCAAATGTAAAGTGCATTACAAATAAAATGTATTACTATTATTATCACCATTACTACTATTACTGTGAGGGCGGTTGAAACGATACATAGACGGATGGATAGATGTATGTGACATTATGCGGAACATTTTTGTGGACGTAAAATACCAAAACACATCAATTGACATGATTAAAGAAAGATCAGCACAGCTGCAGCGACATATTAAGAACACTGCTCAGCTGACAGGAGAAATCAATGCGGGTTGAGCCACCGCCACAGATATTCATTATTAACTCCCACAAGACCTTTACCAAATATGTTTTGACATTAAGATAATGTGCTATCCAATCAATATGTATTTCGCAGATTAAACGGCACGTATTGATTGGAAGAGTCAACTAATCTTTCATTGGAAAACTTGCCCGGTGACTCATGAACAATAGCTACCGTGGTGTGTGTAGGGGCTGTGATGGTACAGCATTTGTTTTACTACTGCAGTGAAAAAGCAATGTATATTTTATTGGACTTGGCCCACAGTTTCTAAATGAATCGGTTATCACTATCGTCTGACAGCTATGTCTTTTCAGAGCAGCAAACCACTGGAATAATACATTATCATGTCATTACTGCGTTTCAATTCCAAGGTCCAACTAACTAACCTGTAACCAAGATGCTCGCTTTCCACGTGGTGATGCCATCTCGACTTTACCAGCCATGAACTTGTGCCCAACACAGCAGCTCAAACAGAATGGTCCATGATGGCTAAAAGGTGCTCTTAGTGTCCAAATATCTAATCAATCACACCCTGTATAATCGTAGATTTCCCTTTGGAAAGGTAGTAGCGCCGTGGTCAGTGGATACAACTCAAACAAGTGTCTTTTCTGGTGTTTTATTTCTGTTTCATTCACACACAAACAATCACACTCTTATCTAAACACTATACTGGTTGTTACAACGGTAGTTAGGTTATAAACCTGGAGATAAAAACATAGAACATAACGATTATTACCGACATGAAATACATCTTCACAAGGTATAATATATATGTGAGAAAATACGTTAAGTCGTGTAAAATTAGCTCTCAGATTACATACCAACTGTCCACCGCGGCTCTGCTTTGTTACTGAAGCTTCTATTCAGAAAGCCCCGGTCCTATAGAAGTTGACGCATGCGCAGTACTTTTGGTCACGCTGGCAGGCATAACAAATAACTAAATACCCCACAGAAAAGTAGATAGTAAATACATAAATTACCCCACTACTAGGACAATACTTTCTACGTGCGGATTAAGCCGCTAATCTACCTAAATCTAATGAAAGTATTATTATTATTCACGTTAGACCGGAAGTGCGTCACTTCTCCTACAATTAGCTGAACAAACGGTCATTCACCACTGGATGGAGCTAGAAGGCCACATAAGTAGGTACATGTCATTAACACCCCACCGTCATAATCATAGATTATTCCACACCTCCCACTTGGTCCTCTGGCTTTAAGACCCAAGAGGACCACCACCCACTACCCACTTAAAGTCTTTGCGTTTGAAAGGTCTTTCGGCAAGAAAAAATGGGCACTAGGCCGTCAACATTGTTCGTAAAAAGGCGCAAAACATTGTCTGTAAAAAGCGCAAAATACGCAAAACATTGTCTGTAAAAGGTGTAAAATACGTTACGAAATGGTAGGTTCCCTCTCGTGGTCCTTGATGCTGCATACAATCCTTTAAGCGCAGCCCTTACAGATGCAACAAAGCACAACTGCCAACTAAACATACAGACAAGGGTCCAAGCCCACTCAGAGGTGGGCTTGGATCCCGGCCATGTCCAGTCACAGCTGTACCAAGTTGCACCGGCATGGAACTGGCCTTACCGAAACACACCGCCAACCTCCAGGGAGGATGGCGGTGGGGAATCTTTTCTTCTTTTACTGCTCTTCCACTGGTAGAAGAACCACCAGCCTCCTAACGTCCCGGTGGAGGATGGTGGATGGGCAACTTGCGACGAGCTGGTCACTCTTGGAAGGGCTGGTGCAGGCAGGAAGGCTGTGGCAGGTCCTCACCTTCACGTCTCGGACGACACCTTTCTCATCAGGAAACGCCTCCACGACCCGACCCAGTCTGAAACGGCCCCTGAGTGCGTTCTGGTCAGCGAGCCATACCAGATCTCCGACGGCGACGTCCCTGGCAGGGGTGTGCCACTTCTTCCGGATGAAGAGTCCTGGACCCGCCAGCTGGCTCCACCGCTTCCAGAACTTGTCCACCTCGATCTGGATCGCTCTCAGACGGACGAATGGGTAGACAGTGGATTCGAACCCTCCGGGGTCGCCACTGGGTCCCGCACGCCCCAGCAGGAGGGAGTTGGGGGAGATGACCTCAACGCTCCCGTCTTGCAGCTGGGTCAAAGCGCCGATAGGCCTCTCATTTGCCAGGTTGGCGGCCAGGTACAGAAGGGTTTGGAACTCTAGTGCTGTCATGTTTCCTTCTTCTCCCACGCTGCTCATTGCTCTTTTCATCACATGAACAGCGGCTTCTGCTGCGCCATTCCGGTGTGGCGAGTCAGCTGGGTGGAATACCCAAGTCCAATCTGTCCCACTCTCGGCAGCTCTCTTTTGGACTTTCTCTTTGTCGACACTTGCCAGGAACTTGTAAAGTTCTTCCAGTACTGGCTTAGCTCCAACAAAATTGGTCCCCTGGTCAGACCAGAGCTTCTTAGGATGGCCCCTCAGGGCAGTGAAGCGTTGAAATGCTTTCAGGAAACCTTCTGTTGATAGGTCTTCTACGATGTCTGCATGCACCGCTCTTGATGCCATGCAGCAGTAGACAATGCCCCAGGCTTTCTTGCTAGTCCTCTTCTTCACTGCATCTCTGATGGTGTAAGGGCCGAAGAGATCCAACGTTGTGTATTCAAATGGTGCAGCTGGCGTTGTGCGCTCCGGCGGGAGGTCGCTCATAACTTGCTGGCACATCTTAGCCCTGTTCTTCCGGCAGTGAATGCAGGAGTCGATCACTTTCCGAGCAACTCTTGGTCCTTGCACAATCCAAGCCTTCTTCCTCATTCGTAAGAGGGTTCCAGCTACTCCCTCATGGTTGGCCCGGTGGGCTTCTTCTGCCAGAAGAATGCTAACCCACTCCCCGTAGGGAATTAAGGGCACGCCGGGCCGTCCTTCAGTCATGGTCTGGACTCGGCCGTGGCACAGTAACAGTTTAGAAGTTTTCTCCTCACGGACTACAAGCCTGTTCAGAGTAGTTTCAGGAAACTTCACTCCTTTTTGAGCTGCCAGGCTTAGTTCTTCGAAAGCGGCTTGACGTTCAGTCACTGTCAAGGCCTCCCACTTTACTGGTGTGCAGGTTTTCTTCTTCCGCTGCAACCAGAACTTCACAGCCCTTCTGACGAAGCCGATCACATTGCAGAGTTTGATCAGCGTGCTGTATTTTCTTGGGTCGACTTGGTCCACAAGCGCAGCGCCCCAGAGCTTTTGGGGGACTTTGCTCTCCTCCGAGGGAAAGGCTGTTGTGTCTGAAGATTTTTGTGGCACTCCATCTTCTGTCTTTTTCTTCTCATGACTTACAGGGGGAGCCATCAGCTTGGCCTGTGCTCTTGTAGTTACAGCTGAGAAGGACTTTCTTTGGAGCTTGCTCACGACGTCTCTAGCAGCAGCCACTACTTCGGAGGCGGATTTCATGGGCCATTCTTCTTCAGGATCGGCCAGGAAGTCAGGACCATTTTGCCATACAGAGCTCTCTTTGAGCAGTTCAGGGGTGCAGCCGCTCCTTGTCACTAAGTCAGCGACGTTTAGTGTTCCAGGTATCCACCACCAGTCTTCCACGGGGCCAGCCTTCTGGATCTCCCCGACTCGATTAGCAAAGAACGTCTGGAACCCGTAGCTTTCTCTTTGGATGGCCCCTAGCACCGTCTGGCTATCCACAAAATGGAACCATCTCTCCACTTCCAATCTTCCATGCTTCAGCACGTAGCCCTTTAGACGAGAGGCGAACACAGCTCCACAGATCTCGGCCTTGACCGCGTCGCCCTTCTGGTCAAGAGGGGCTAGTTTTGCCTTTGACTCTACCAGTCGGGTGACTACACCATCAGATGTCCTCCACCTTAGGTACAGGACAGCTCCATAGGACTCACTGCTTCCATCCGAAAACGTGATACCCCATGGCTTTCCCCTCCAGCCGGAGGGCGTGATGCTCCTGTGAAACGTGATGCTGCTCAGTCTTGTATACTCCTTGAATAGCTCCACTGCTTTTCCACGGAGGTCATCAGATAGTGGTTCATCCCAGGTGTCTTTTGTCAGGTTGCCGGCTTCCTGGAAGGCTCTCCTCACAAGAATCACTCCCTTTTGCTTCATTGGGGTTGCGAGACCTAGAGGGTCGTACAGTCCAGCAACTTGGCTTAGTAGCACCCGACGTGACAATGGGTTTGGCGTCATATCCACAACTTCCTCTTCGCTCAGGTCTTCTCCAGTCCTCATCTTCCCCTTTCTCCTAGAGAAGTTGATGGATACCATGACAAAGAGCCTGTCGTCACGGACGAGGTAACCAACTCCCAATGCCTTGTTGTCTTCTTCTTTGAGCTGGTTAGGCAGGATCAGTGTCTCAGGCTTGGATTCTGAAGCATCAATCCTCCCACTTTGCCCAGACCGGATCCAGGGTTTTAGGTGGAAGCCTCCTGTCGTCAGTATAGTTTTGACTCCCTTCAGGATCTCTTCAAGTCTGCTTGGGTCATTGTGTGATGCAAAGATGTCATCCACATAGCTGTTCTCCTGAATGACACTTCTTTCATCCGCAAGGTGGGAGAACTGAGGAAGATTAGCAGTCTCCCTCATAGCCACTTGCGCTATGCATCCGGCCGGCTTATCTCCCATGTTCACCCGTACAATGGCATAGTCTTCAATCTTGTCCTGTGGTGAGTCTCTCCACAGGAATCGGTGAAGATGGACTTCTTGCTCTTCCAGCCACACTGAATTGTACATCTTTTTGATGTCGCCGATAGCAGCAAACTCTCCCTCCCGGAATCTGAGTAATACTGCCCGGATGGGGTTTAGCACGTCTGGACCCTTTATCAGGATGTTGTTCAGGCTCACTCCCCTGTATTCTTGGCTGCTGTCCCAGACGATACGCACTGGTGTGGTAACTGAATGGGGATTGGGGGCTGTCAGATGACTCACCCACCACACTGCTCCAGGCCACTCTTCCATCATGGACTTTGTCAACTTCACCGCTGCTCCTCTTTCAATCATTTCGTGGATCTGCCTGGTGTAGGCTTCTTTCCACTTGGGATCTTTTCCGAGGCGCTTCTCTGTTCTTAGGAACGTTGCTTCCACTACTTTGCGGTTGTTGGGGAGTGATGCCGGATCCTCCTTCCAGGGGTACTTTGCATCCCAGTGGGGCTCTCCACTGTGCTCATCCCTCTCCTTGAAGGTCAATCCTGCTTTGATACGCTCCATCTCCCTTTCTTCAACCAGCGTCATCTCCTTTCCTCCCGGAGAGCACTTCCCGCAAAGACAGCCTCCGCATGCAGGGTTACATGCTGCTCCAATGCTGTCCATCTTCCACCAGCTTAGGGCATCGGTAGTACTTGTAGCGGTATTTGCCTTTCTCACATTGTCCACAGGCTTTGGGACATTTAAAGGGTGTTCCTTCACATTGTCCACAGGCTTTGGGACGTTCAAAGGGTGTTCCTTCACATTGTCCACAGGCTTTGGGACGTTCAAAGGGTGTTCCTTCACATTGTCCACAGGCTTCAGGACGTTTAAAAGGTGTTCCTCCACCTTAATGGCTGCCGTCCTCATGGAACGAGCAAAGTGTGTTAATGAATAGCGTGTTGTCACCTCCACCTCTTCAAAGAGGTCCGGATGTACACCGCTCACGGTCTTGCCCAGTGGACCATCCCACAGCACTAGATCACCGATTCTATGCAGTCTCTGCGGTGCTAGTCGGCCTTCGCGAGTGCTGATGAGAAGTTCAATCTTCTCGGGACGGGCCAATTCTCCTGGCCTGACCCCTGGGAAGAACTGCTCCAGTTCTTCTGATTCAACCACTCGATCCACTTTGGCGATGTCATCTAAGCCGTAGCAGATCATCTCGTGGGATTTTAAGGTTCCTCTTGGGGTCCATACTTTGATTGCCACGAGATATCTCCTCGTGTCGACCCTTGCCTCCATCTTCCCAACTCCATAAACCACCAGCGTGATTGGTTCTCCAGTCAGTCCGAGTCTTTTAGCGGCTCGGTGCGTGATATAGTTTGTGTCAGAGGCGAGGTCAATCAGGGCTCCGATATAGTCTCCTCCTCTTGTTGTGACATCCACAAGCATCATGAGGACTGGTAGCTCCTTTAAGCCACTTTTCTCCACCAGACTGTTCCTGGAGCATACCTTTGAGGTTACTTTGTTAGTGAAGGCTTTCTTGAACTCCTCCATCACTTTTGGATCCAACTTAGCTTCAAGCTTGGCTGCGACGGCTTCCTGTTCCTCTGTCAGGCCACGGGGCCCTCTCCTCTTCTCAAACCTGGTTTCCCTTCTGGTTGATGTCCCTTTTCCTTCTGAGCTGGGACAGAGGAGGTAATGATGGTCTGCAGGAGCGTCCTGCCCTACACACTCTTCCTTTCGGCAGGGAAACCTCTGTCTACATGCCCTGTCGGCTCCGTGAACACTCAGGCACTTGAAACACGCTTTTGTCTTCTTCACCTGGGCTTTCTTAACTGACAGGTTAGCCTTCTTGAAAGCCTGGCAGCGGAATAGTTCTCCTCCATGTTCTCCATCTCCACACATAGTGCACGGTTCTCGCCGGAACTCCCTCTTGATCTCACTCACTGCTGTCTTGGTAAATGACTGCTTTTCCTGCCGTCTCTCTCTCGGCTTCTCTCGTTGGGATGTCCTCTCATTAGTATAGGTGGTTCCAAGATCCAGCTCTGCTAACCTTTCGAGGACCGCCTCCTGCTTTTTCAGAAACTCCAAGAGACTATCGAAATGATCCCCTGCGTTGACACCATTCATGGCATCCTGCTCCAGGGTGATCCATCTCTCTTTGATATCCCCGGGAAGCTTCCCTACTATCTTGTTGATCATCAATGGATTCTTCATGTTATCCACCATTCCCAGGTCTTCTAGGTCCACCAGTGCCCTCTCCACTGTCTGGATTAAGGTTATGGCCTTCCTAGGCTGGTGGTTCTTTACCGCAGGCATTTCCTCTAGTTCCCCCAGGATCATCTGAGCAGTTATTCCCTTGTTCCCAAACCGGTTATCCAGGAGTCTAAAGATATCAATTGACGTTCTGCATGTATCTAATCGAAGCTCTGTCTTCAGTGCCCCATCCAGGCTGTCAAGTAGGTGAGCCTTTTTGCACACCTCTAATCCAGAGGGTTCTGCCAACGCCTGGACTTTCTCCCAATTGTCCCGCCAGTACCAATAGCTTCTTCGGTCCCCGGAGAACTTAGGCAGACTCATGGCCCTCAGCTTTACTTTAGGCCTGTACTGGGCGCTGCCATCTCCTCCATATGCCATGCCTGACACGCCGTGGGATTCAGACACTACCTGCGATGCATCAGTGGCGCCACTCTGCTGTGGTGGTATGCCTGTGGTTGGAAATGACAAGCGCGGAGACCCACCCTCTCTTACTGGTGTGGAGGTCGGAGCGGGTGGCCCCATATATCCGCGGCTAGGGAGGGCACTGACACTGGATCTGGCAGGTCGGTCCTTAAAGCTGAGCACTTGCGGGCTGGCTGGGGTTGTGGTATGCTTTAACGGGTCGTCGTGATCCTCGTCTACCACCACTAACGATTCCTCTTTCCCAATGACCTCTTGGCCATGGTTCTTTCCTTCATTAACTTCCCTGGCCCAGTCTACCAGTAGCACCTCTATTTGTTCCTTCTGGATCTTGTACCTTCCCTGAATCTCGGCTACGTTGAGCTCAGGGACAATGTACTTCCATTCATTTACTCCTAGAGCATAGTCATCTAGTCTCCTATTTAGTCTATCTCTCTCTCTCTCTCGATCCTCCCTGGATGCTGACTGCAAGCTAAGTAGCTTGACTTTCCCCAAAGCATCCTCGAACTCCCCCCTTAGGTCGTCCATATGCCGTCCTGCAAAGCGGGACCATAGCTTTTCCCGGACCCTCCGATCCGTGTCCAAGGATCTTTCGTTACAGGCTTTCCTCTTCGCCTTGGTGTCGACAATCGCTGTTGCATTTCTAGTCTCATCGTCCTCTTTTAAGGCCCTCACATACTGATTCAGGTACGTAAAGACTCTCTCATCCTCACTCTGGAGTGCTCTTCTGTCTCTCTCCAGTTCCCCGGCTGGCTTACGATCAATTGCATCATCTATCCGGTCTGCTATTTCCTCACAGTAGACCAATGCACCAGTTAGCTTCTTCTTTAACTCCTCAATTGTCTCCATATTGCTTTCCGTCTTATGGCTCCCCTTTACTAGCTTTCAGCGCAGATATAGGGACCCGGAATAGCTTGATTACGGTTTACTAGCTAGCAGCCCGAAGCAAAGAGTTAAATAGCAGCAAAGTCAATAGCATCAGTCAATAAAGCGCTGCTGCAGCCTCCTTAGCATACAGCAGTGTGTCGTTGCATCAACAAGAGACAATAGAATGATAGCATGTAGCTTCGTAGCATAGCATCCTCAGCATAGCCTTCTAGCAAAACATCCAATAGACAATAGAGCACTACTGCAGCCTCCTTAGCATACAGCAGTGTGTTGTTGTATCTCAACAAGACACAATAGCACGATAGGGCTCCCTTAGCATGTAGCTTCGTAGCATAGCATCCTCAGCATAGCCTTCTAGCAAAACATCCAAGAGACAATCCTCTTTAGCACGTAGCAGTGTATCGTAGCATCAACAAGAGACAATAGAATGATAGCATGTAGCTTGTAGCATAGCATCCTGTTAGCAACAGTGGCTCAGCAGCTGTTCTTTCAGCAAGCAACAGCTGTTGGTTAGCTTTAGCACGGCTAGCATCAGTGCACAGCGATCCTTCCACAGAAACAGTCACTTTTACTTCTTTTAGCTTACAGCTTTTCTCTTCTTTTGGCCCTCACAGCCTTCTTTACTACTGGTAGTCAATAGGAACACAATTGTACTTCCCTTTAACAGCTTCTCCGCCGTGCAGCGTCGAGTGAAAGTGGTCCGACCGTCGCGTCCTCTTTCCCCTCGTCCGTCTGTTCCACACTTTCGTTCTCCTCCGGAGACGACGAGTGGTTTATAACTGTCCAAATATCTAATCAATCACACCCTGTATAATCGTAGATTTCCCTTTGGAAAGGTAGTAGCGCCGTGGTCAGTGGATACAACTCAAACAAGTGTCTTTTCTGGTGTTTTATTTCTGTTTCATTCACACACAAACAATCACACTCTTATCTAAACACTATACTGGTTGTTACAACGGTAGTTAGGTTATAAACCTGGAGATAAAAACATAGAACATAACGATTATTACCGACATGAAATACATCTTCACAAGGTATAATATATATGTGAGAAAATACGTTAAGTCGTGTAAAATTAGCTCTCAGATTACATACCAACTGTCCACCGTGGCTCTGCTTTGTTACTGAAGCTTCTATTCAGAAAGCCCCGGTCCTATAGAAGTTGACGCATGCGCAGTACTTTTGGTCACGCTGGCAGGCATAACAAATAACTAAATACCCCACAGAAAAGTAGATAGTAAATACATAAATTACCCCACTACTAGGACAATACTTTCTACGTGCGGATTAAGCCGCTAATCTACCTAAATCTAATGAAAGTATTATTATTATTCACGTTAGACCGGAAGTGCGTCACTTCTCCTACAATTAGCTGAACAAACGGTCATTCACCACTGGATGGAGCTAGAAGGCCACATAAGTAGGTACATGTCATTAACACCCCACCGTCATAATCATAGATTATTCCACACTTAGCGTACATCCTACAAGACAGAAAAAAACACGAGATTTGAAGTGATGTTTGATGTTTTTGCAACAGTACTCTCAGTCGATGAATGTCAACTTTGCAACATGAAGGTGGAAGTGATGGTACGGTGACATTAGTGACGTGACAGTAATGAATCCGAGACCTGTGTCATAGTGAGGTTCAGCAATCGTCATACCACACCATATGCATTCCTGTGTTATCTACTCTCACGCCTGTGGGAGTAAAATACTTTCCCGTAATGAAAATTCACGTATATTTGTTTATGAGGGGGTGAGAAACTTAACTTAATTACGCGTAATCACACTCAGCAAATTTTATTATCGCTGTGATATGATTTCATAACGAAACAAGCAGAATAAAAATAGATGCAAGTACAGTAGCACTTCAGACTTGAACATTTAAATAGGCCTATTAAATACATCTAACAGATTAAATAATGAAATCAAGTCTCTGAGGATGTTTTCATGACTAATAATGAAACTTAAACTTGATCACTTAAAAAACTTTAATTAACCTTAACACACTAGTCAAGTCAGTAATAATAAAACAACTCTTTACATTTACATAACACACAAACAGTTTGGGAGCACAAGAGAAGGCTTCTCCCATTGTGGAGAACGTAATGCATCCACAGAGTGAGTATCCACACTAAAGACCCTCTCGCTGCTACTGCTGCTGGCTGGCACAAACAGCACCTGTCTTGCCAACTGGGAGAGCCTTGGATAAACCATGCTTTTTGTCTTCCACCAGCCCAGTAGGTCCCATGCGTCGGTCATCGTTGGCCTCTCTAGTAACCATAGCTCTCCACCTCATCATCCTCAGTGTCTTCGTTTCCTCCAAGAACATTTTCCACTCAGAAAGTTGCTGTGGCTTCTTGGAAGCATGTGGTGGAACTGGCACGGACGCACCTGTGCCTTCTTGGTCCTCTTCTGCCACATCCTCTGGCTCATACAGACGGGACTTCACATGATCCTCCACGTCTATCCTTCGTTCACTGGGGAGCATCTGCAGTCCATTAAACTTCGACCACAGGAAGGTTGCATGCTTGTGGAGATCAGTGACATGGAATTTCTTCTCCAACCACCAGCGAACAACAGGCACCTCAGTCTTTCTGACCGAAGACACACCAGGTGTAGAGATATTTGTGTGCCCCCCCCCGCCAGTTCACGATGGGCAAAGATCTTTATTTAAACCACCTATTAAGGCTGCACGCTCCAGCTGTTTTGGAGCTCTGGAATGGATATGACCTCCTACTGCTGTATGTTGAGCAGATAAAAAAATAAAATAAAACCAGATTGGTATGGGTTCATGAAATTCTACAAAGAAGATAGGTCCTTTAACATATTTTATATCAGAAGTAAGTGTTTTTTTGTTTGTTTAGTTATTGATATTCAAATGATGTAACTTTTATGATGATGTTTATGATGATGATGATTATTATTATTATGAAGCTTTCAACCCAAACCCTGTGCAAAGTCAACTTGATGGCAGACAACTGAAAACAGGATAGGGGGGGGGAAAAAAATCAATATTTGATTATAAAATGTATATTTCTTATCTATGTGTGTGGCTATCGGGGCAGAATCTTGTTATCTGCAAACACTCAACCTTGACGACAAGGTTATATGGGATTTAGTGATGGTCATTGCATTACAAGCTCCAATGTTTCACTGTGACCAGAGGTGTTCAGTTTGAATGTTTAGGTGGCTAACATGAATTTCTCCAGGTTACTCTTGATGGTCAACAGTAGTAGCAGAACATGGCAGCAGCTGATACACTATACGCTGTTTTGTTATCACAGTAAACTGTGAAATGTGAATTTCACAGTTTAATTTTTCCTTGGAGCCCCACCTTCTTAAATCTGACAAAAGCTGAAACCTCTGAGTATGAGGCGCACGCGCGAGTGTACACGCGCGTACACACACACACACGCGCGCGCACGCACACACACACACACACACACACACACACACACACACACACACACACACACACACACACACACACACACACACACACACACACACACACACACACACACACACACACACACACACACACACACACACACACACACACACACACACACACACACACACACGACTGCGTCACAATGTAACACATTGTGAGCTTGTAGATCTGCTATTTTTGCTATTTTTAAAAACTTGGATTTGAAAGTAAAGATTTTGTGCAACATGTTTAAAAGTTTTGACTGCCTCAGGATAGACAAGGCCCCTGTGATCTTTGGCGACCCCAAGGGGTCCTCGTATATGTGCCTGGGGGACTGCAGCCAATTAGGGTTTAAGTGGTTAAATTTGTTCAGAATTGTTATTGACTGTTCAGAATTATAGCTAGATAGGAGAGGTGTACAAATGGGCCAATGATTTCCTGAGCTGAATGTATTCCGATAAGAAAAACAAGAACAACTGGAGAAAAGACACATTTTACAGGGATATACTGTATGTTAGCACTATGACGACACAAGTCTCAAGTGGACGTGGAAGTTCAAATTCTAGGCATTTGGAAAGTCAAAGTATTTTCTGTGCAGCAGCTGTAGAATGTTCCCTCGATGATTAGAACATGCTGTAGCTGTGATTGTATCACACACATGTTGTATGGATTGAGATGCTAAGAGCTGTGTCAGTTCTGCTTCAGGATGGATCCTGGATGTTATAGGAATTCTGAAAATGTTTGAATTTTAGAATTTCTTTTGACAATTTTTGAAAATACTTTCCCACAAGTAAAATAAGTGTAGGAAACGTGTTTCACTGTGTTACCACTTCTTCTGTAGCCATCGTTTCAATATTTGGCACTCTTTCGACAATAGCAGTCTTCTTTCACTTATTCAAGTCCTTGCATTAAAGGAGAAATCCGGACATTTTAAGTGTTATCTTTGATGTGTCGCTTATCACTCACCATCCTTGAAAGGGACGTTGAGTTATTTCAGAGAGTCGCGTGTCGTCATTTTTTCGACCCCCTCTGTTGGCATAATGAGAGCGCGTGCCTAAGTGAAATTCGTCTATTATAACCGATGCAAAGTTATTTTTTTCTCTACTACTACTCATTGTAGAGTCTCATGATACTCAAACATGCACTGAAAGTTCCTGAGAGGCTAATGCTAATGCCGAACGAGCTAACGCTGGTTGCTTGTTTCTCTCCCAGAACCTGGCAACTCGGTGTTGCCAGGGAGAGAAATAAGCAAACAGCGTTAGCTCGTTCGGCATTAGCATTAGCTTCTCAGGAACTTTCAGTGCATGTTTGAGTATCATGAGACTCTACAATGAGTAGTAGTAGAGAAAACAATAACTTTGCATCGGTTATAATAGACGAATTTCTCTTAGGCACGCGCTCCCATTATGCCAACGGAGGGGGTCGAAAAAATTACGACACGGGACTCTCTGAAATAACTCAACGTCCCTTTCAAGGATGGTGAGTGATAAGCGACACATCAAAGATAACACTTAAAATGTCCGGATTTCTCCTTTAAGCCGACACTGAGGGTAAACACTGTTTTAGACCAACCTCCACATCCCTTCCCAGGCAGTGCTTCTCTGAATAAGACACTGCTACCGACCGAATAAAACCCCTGCACACAAGACAGCATCATCACACCTTTTCTTTCCGTATCACTATTCCTCACCTCTGAAAATTAAGAACGCAATTACAGCGCCACAAAAGGGGAGGCGACGGCTCGTTCTCCACTGCACGGCTTTATGATAATTAAGCGGCAGGGGGTCAAAGGCAGTATGTGTAAAAGTAATCAGCCAGTCACACTTTATGCATTTTAAACAGGCAGATGAAAGGTGAGTTATATGCTCTCGTGCGGCTCTGAGTCGCAGGGAAATATTGCAGAGGGGGGATTTCAAACATTTTGCCATTTTAGGAGAGGACGTCTGCTCAGCCGAGATACGGAGAAGTTCACGACCGGGGTCTGAATATCGGCGCGAGGCCCGCATTCATGTTGAAAGGGGCCTATGTGGTGCCATTTCCATCCATGACAAGTGCCTGGAATAAACACGATGATGAGTCTCCCGCGATCGTTCGATTCGCAACACACCCTCAGTGAACTGCCCGCTGCAATATATACCGAACCTTTGTTCCTGAATTGGGTGTCAAATTGGTGTTGACAAAAATAATAATATGGTATTTTTATTGGAATAATTGTGTGTAAAATAATAAATTTAAAAAATATAAATATTAGTTTAAACCTGAATTAATATTAAAGTAAACAACAAAATATGTGGCCGGCTGTGGGAGAAATGCACTTCTCCGAAAAAGCAGTTTCATACTTCTGATAGCATTTATAACCGCATTTTACTGCATCTTAGTGTAAAGACCTAAATTCACATAACAGTCGGCAGAAAACAGTGGGAGTTCTGTGCAGCAATCGTTGGCAGTGATCCCCTAAAAAAAATCCAAATCTTCCACGGAACGCAGACACTATGCTGATGAGTTGACTCATAAATTTGCATTATACGCACGAGAATAAACCAAATCCATGGCCTCAGCAAGCGGAAGCATTTGGGGAAACCGGAATTGTGCTCGATAGTGTAGTTGGCAATAAATACACCTAAAACAATTCTGTGAATTTAATGAACAGTACAATGAAATATTGTGTGTGCATGCACGCATGTGTGTGCGTGCATGTGTGTGTGCATGTGTGTGTGCATGTGTGTACGTATGTGTTTCACTTCACGAGATGTGAAGTGCTGGTACTGTTGCCCCCACGACTCGACCCCAGATAAGTGGTTGAAGCTGGATGGATGGATGGAACTGAAATGCGTTGCCATAATGCATTGGGGTGCTCCTCAAAATTTTCAATGAAATATTGTGAAGATGCATTGTGCCTGCCACAGTGACTGGTGAAAAAAAAAAAACTCATACCCTGGATCCCATTTCAGACCCTGGCCCTAGCCCATCCCCAGTGAAGGAAGCCGGAAGCTCTACTCCTAATAACATAATTGGCTCATGAAGCCGGCCGTGGCTGCTTGTTCCCACCACTGCAGCTGTTGTGGTTGATGGGCATGTGGCTCTGGCTGTGTCTGTGGCTGGAACATAGCTCCACATGCTGCTCTAGTTGTTAATATAGGTTCTAGTTGTTGATATAGGTGCATGGCCACCGCCGTCATTATTGCCAATATTGCCATGGCAACACTACTTTTCAGGCAAGTATTGCCTGGCAATACTACTTTTTCTTCCAGACCAAATGGCATTTTTATTTAATTTTGAACACTTGAGTAACCTCTACTAGTACTTGGGCGACTTTGTTATTATTGTAGATAACATTTATTTTGCTATATGCTACCCCTCCCACAGTTTTGTGTGAGAGGGGTGCCCGCCGTTGAGTATTTTGGATATCCAGTTGTCCAGAACCCGTATATGGGCATTCCAATACATGGGCATGATAACATGATGACATCAGGGATCTCCATACATAAAAGGGACAAGGACTGAAAGATACAGAGATCTCCATATATGGGCAAAAAGGGACACAGGTAGACAGGTACAACGGGTACTCTGACAAAGCCAAACCCAACACTATGACTCAGACATATTGGTCGGATCGGCGGTAGGTGTGAGGGCCGTGTAGCAGCCTGAACTCTAGAGGCCTGAACCTCTAGTATTATACAATTGCCTAGCAATATACCCAAAAAGCAACTGTCAACTGCATTCTTGACTTATACACCCACCCATACCCTTCTCACCCTAGGCATAGCTGATGAATATATTTTGTTTTATTTTCAAACCTTTAATCACTTTATATAAGCAAAAAATCTACTTCCACCCTCTAACAATGTTTTAAAAAGAAGACAATAAAGGTACTGTTTTAAATAAAAACATAAGTGTAAAAGAACCTAGCTCAACATATTCCTAGCATCACCATAATACTGTTATATAGAAAACAACTTCTGGCTCTCCGCCCATGAATGCAAATCTCCCATAACCTTTGCAAGTTTAATGTGTACCTGTGGGTGCCTTTGCATTGCTACCAGCACATTTCGCATGCAAGCTGGTAGAAAAGAGAGAGAAGACCAGCTAATTTGTTACTCTGCTTAAATTTACATTCCCTGGCCCTGGGAACAGCCGCTTGCCTGCTCCGGCCCATTTGTTTAGCACTTAACAAATGATATGATTGATTACTAGATATGGTGTTCCATAGCAGCAATATTTGTCTGAGGACACGGAGAGAATTAGCAATAACTATGTATTTAGGCATTTGACTTTCCCAGATGGCATAACTGGGGCGATGAAAGACCTTTTATTAAAACACAATAAGGCCTTGCTATGTGTTGTAAAAAGCATTTTAGGGCATCAAGGAGAAACAGCACGAAAAAGAAGTAACGGTCACACATAAAATACCGAACCATGAAATGATTGTTGTTGACGGCAACATAAATGCTTTTGTGTTCATAGGACATATTTAATTCAAACCGGCCAACGAGTAAGTGCGTTTCAGGTCCAAACACAGTAGATTAGGGGGGTTATACTTATCAGCTGTATATGAATAATGAACATGCTGTTTTGTATTGATACCCAGTAAATGAATTTCTCCTCAGTCATTCAAAAGAAAGGGCTTAATAAACAGAGTAATTGCAGATAATATCCTTGGGTCTTTGCAATCCCCATTCTTTCTGCTGTTGCCTTGGGGTATTCCCGGATACGGCTCACATTGCGAGGCGTTGAGACTGAGAGCTTGTAGTTTGGCTATTTTCACAATATTTATCTGTGGAACCGAGTCAAACTAAATGTAATGCCTACAATTCCAAGTGCTTGTAAGGGTGTGGTGGCGGGGGGGGGGTCACCAGTTCAAATATGGTTATTTTTGGGGGGTCGCGGCCTGAAAAGGTTGAGAACCACTACTAAACCAAGCAAAAATGTGTCCCCCACTTTAAACCTAGTATTTATTTATTTTATTGATGAAATCAATCATTGTTGGGCAGAGTTGCCAGATTCATGTACTGTGCACGCTGCTTCCCCCAGTACAGGAGCGATCACATTCATTCATCTCGGTGGCCAGGCAAGACTTGAATAACAAAAGCATCTGTCACGTGTTGTCAGTGATGTATCGTCGCTGTCGGACAGAAAACGTGTATCTCCTTGTCCTGTTTTTTATCTATAAATTACTTACTTAATGCTGCACAGAATTAGTAAAAATAGCCGATCGACACGCTGACAATGTGTTGCATCGTAACAAGTTGTGAGCATGTAGATCTGCTTTTTGCTATTTGAAAATTGATAACATAAGGATCCAATGGGGGAGGTAAGGCGATCACCCCCCCCCCCTTTACCCCCATCCCACCCCCCCCTTTTTTTCCTACTCTTATATTTGTGATGATTTTTTTTGAATTTGAATTTTTTTATTTTTTATTTGTTGATTAATTGAATACATAGGACCCCAAAGACTGCAAGGACTTTTTTGGTGTTGACCAACACCAAAAAAGTAGACCAAGTTTAGTCCATTTAGATTTTAGACCAAGTGTTTGACTGTACTCGTTGTGTTTTGCATTTCTGTCTAATAAAATATTCAATCAATCAATTAGAACACAGGTTTTTTTTCCATTTCCTGTAGTAGTAATGGTTTTGGAGATAAACGTTTTCCGCCCAACAGCAATGACCCCAAATTGATATGCATTTGGCCGCGGACCCCCATGTAAAAGGTTTTGTGCCAGGGATCCCCCAGAAGAGAAGATTTGTAAAAAAAAATAACATTTTCAATATTTTTCACAAAAATGCAAAAATAGCAGATGTACAAGCTTGCAGCGCGGCACGAAGTGACGCGCCGCAAGCTTGTACATCTGCTATTTTTTAATAGCCAACATATGAATATGATAAAGTGGTTAAAATGATTACGACGCTATATTTACTACTTTTGCTGGGGACCCCCCCCCCCCCGGTACCCTCCCAAGGAGGGTTCTATGCTTCCCAGTGAAAAGGTGCAGACAGTATACAAGTAGGCAACCATCTGAAGTTTCTGAACTCCACTATAATCTCCATATTCATCTGTCAGTCGTGTGCCATTTAGAAGATCATCATCACTTCATGCAGACAGACAATGTTTATCCTGTGCCTGTAAGTCCCTGTACTGTGAGATCCACATCTCTTAATTGCTGTTATTTCGGCAGACGGGAATATTGATGGCTTCGGTCAGCCAGATCGGCAGCTGCATGAATCGTTATTAGCCAGGCGGTCAGAGAGGCCACCAGACAGAGGAGGAGGAGGGGGGATTCAATAGCCGTGCCACTAATACAGCGTTATGCAGCAGCTAGGGCCCTGGGGGAGATGATCCCAGCTCAAACAAGAGATAATTAACCATCTGAGGCTGTACTGTCCTCGGGTCAGCCGCTAGGTATAGTGCAGGAAGAGAACACACACAACCCGGACAACAGGGATGTGCAGACTAGAGCACAGTGGAAGAGCTCAAAGTCACCTTTTTGTGGACTATGTGGTTGAACCTGACATGCACTGATACTCTGCACCTTAATCCATTAAGACCTGAGGCCGATTAAAAAATGTTTTTCACGATTTTTCAAAAATAGCAGATCTACAAGCTCATAGCGCGGCACCGAGTGCCGCGCTATGAGCTTGTATATCTGCTATTTTTGAATAGCCAAAGAAATCTAAAGTGACACAGATGAGTTCTAGGTCTTAAATAGGTTAAGACTGGGAACGCATCCGTGTCATTTCTCTGACAATTTTTTGAAAAATCTTGGAAAATGTGTGCAAATCATTCCTGAGCCAATACTTTGATGACCGGCGAGGAGACTCAAATGCAGGTCAATTGAGTCTCACCGGTCATCAAATTATTGCCTTAGGAATGCGACAAAAACAAAAAAATCTCCATGAATTCAAGGCTTCATATAGGGTGTGTAATTGATATAAAAAGATTTGGGGTGAACTACTCCTTTAAAGCTGGGATGTGACAATAAAGCTGATTCTGATCAACATAATATGTCATTGGAGAGGTAAAAAATGCAATATGGCATACCCATGTGTATAGAAACTGCCTTCTATATGGTGTATATATATATAATATGGTGTATATATATATATAAAATGACAGAACTGTGGCCTCCATAAATGATCGCTGAAAATACTAAGGGAGCGCACGCCCCTCCTATTATTCAATACTTGTCAGAGTACTTAATGCAGTATCACAGTACCGGGAGGCCAGTCTGTGATGTCAGTATCATGACGTCGTATTGATGACATCAGGGATCTCCATATATGGGCATAAAAGTGACACAGAAACACAGGAAAGATACCTAGAGATTTGTGGATTGTCAGTTTTGCACAACCACTGATCCGCTTGACTTCCCCACCGAGCATTACAGTCCCTCGGGTCGTCGGCGATACACACGCCAGGTATGAAGTTGATCGGTCAAACAGTTCTTGAGATATGCGGGGAAAACGCAGACAGATATACAGACATTCTGTGCATTTATAGACTGACTATAGGCCAATTAATGACTGTTGGGAACGCATGCCCCTCCAGATATGCAATACTCCAGTTATGCAATACCGGAAGACAGACGGGTTACCCCTTGTACCCGTTTGTCTTTCTGTGTCTCTTTTATGCCCATATACATTATGGAGATCTCTGTATCTGTTTATGCTTGTATATGGAGATCCCTGAAGTCATCAATGTGGCGTCATAGTACTGACATCGGTCAAAAGGTTTACGCAGCGATTCCGTGCATTCTTCAGGGATCTCCATATATGGAAATCCATATCCGCACGGCGCTTCGGGACAACCACTGATCCAACAGACTTCACACTTGCACACACTAAGTTTGAAGTCGATTTGTCGGAGGGATCTTGAGATCCGCAAATAGAAGGACCGCTACACACTGAGATTTGCGTAATGTATTAGTAGAATAAATACAATTGAAAAATGTATTTACATTTTCTATATAAAATTTACTGGCTGGTTCTAGACCTTCATTCCCTGCCATCTCCGTCAATAAAAAAGAAAACATGTTTTAGAAATTACGCTAGAGGGCGCTCTTCGCCGACCTATGAATGATCCATTGACTGCGAGAGAAGTTTAGAACCAAAAATGACAAAAAATAAGTCACTCCGTTCCCTCCAAATTTGAGATTTAGATTTCTTATTTTTTTGATGAAAACGAGCCATATACAACAACAGAACGGACTATCGAGGTAAAAATAACGAGACCCTCCCCCTCCCCCAGACAGCTTTTGTTTACATCCGTGTCCACATCGTGGCTTCCGCGGGTCTCCGCCGATCGTCAAAATAAGGTAAAAACGCTGGCAGTGGCGGATGAATTAATTGATTAGTACCCTGGCAGTGAATGTGTTAAAAGGAAAGAGCATATCAGCACCTCCACAACATGGCAAACTGACTGCTTTCCTTTCTCAATTAAGCAGGATGAACTACATTTAAACGAATGCAATTACCACATGAATGTGTCATTACAGCTCTATGACTCACTTTGCACTATTTTTATCCCAACAAACTTTCTAACGCCGACTTGACAGAACAGTTCCTTCCTTTTAATCACATTTGTCAGCCCGGCTCCTAACATTTTTTACCCCCTGTTTCTGCCCGTTCTGAGACCTTTTTAAAACTGCTTCACTAAAGGATTTTTTGCTGAACGTAATCCAAAGCCTCCGTTCAGCGTACATGCACCCCCAATCACGTGTACAAACATACACACACGCAAATATAGACATGATTACCTGCACAGGCATGCTCGAGCACACCCACACACACACACCCACACACACACGCACACACGTTTCTATTACTACTGTATACTTGTGAGGACATCAACATCATAGGAAGACAATTTTATGAATGGCATTTTTGGTACATTTTTTTTAACCCCAACACAAATCCGAAAATAGCCGATCTACAATATCACAACGTGAGCTGGTAGATCTGATATTTCTGGTGCACATGAAACACAAGTATTTAACCCATTTAAACCTGAGGCCGATTCTAAAAACGCCTTCTAAAACCTAACCATAGTTTTCTGAAAACGTTCAAATTCTTACTAAAAATAAAAAATAAAAAATGAAGTTACTATATTATAGCAACAACTAATGAGACACAGAGGTGGCATCCGGATTGAAAGGTATAACAACGTATAGGTAGCAACAGGTCTCTAAGGCATAACTCTAACCATAAACCCTAAAACTAACCCCTAGATGTAATCATCTGAATCCTTCCTTAATTGTAAGCCATCTTTTTTTTTTTTTTACCATAAAACAACTATTTCTCTTGTAAAGACCAGGACAATTTTCCTCACAATGGTCTATTTCTCAAATTCTACTATACTTGAGGGGACATTCGTCCCTCACAAGTAATACAAGCATGCACGCACACACGCACGCACACACCCCCACACCCCCACACACACACCCCAGTTTCTAATATAGAACCCACACTGTGCCTGTGCCTTCGGGCAGGCTAGCGGAAGGTAAATTGAACATCATCAGAGGTGGTACTGATGTGCTGCAGCAAACTGTTATTGTGGGCTCAGGCCGGGATGAAACATCATGTTCATTTGGTGTTAAACACTGTATATTGAGTTGCTCCGGCACCGCAGTCGGTCCATCAACCTCTCTCTGCACTGCTGTTGCCGTGGACCAGAGACTGCCACCAAAACAGGCCATCACGGTGACAGTAATGCGGCCGAGATCTTGCGACCTTTCAAACTGCGTCGTGTCCACCGTAATTACTTAATTCACAGACTGCATCTCATTCATATTCATTGCATGTATTTCTATGGTAAAAAAAAAAAGAATAGTTGAATAGCTGACATTTAATCAATACATGCAAATGATGCCTATTATTCTCCTGCTCATCCGTCCTGCAAAGGAAAACATGAGTTTGTAAAAGGTAATTGTGGAGCACAGGGGTCCTGCTAAAGGGCGCCAAGTTTGTGCAGGGGATTTTCAGGTTTTATTGGCACAAGATTGTGTGCGTGCGTGCGTATATGTATGTGTATGCGCGCGCGCGCACACACACACACACACACACACACACACGCACACACACACACACACACACACAAGAGGGAGGCTGTGTAGGGCACATACAGGAGAACATGTTTTGATTTGACCGGCAGGGGTAGGCTACATGAATGGTGCTATAGAGGCATGCGTCTCAACCAAAACTCTAATGTTATGCACCTGCACACTTATTTATGCAGACTCAACTTAAGACTGCTAAAGACTACCTGTTGCTGTATCCGTTTTATTCTTCCAATTAATTTATGCAATTTAAATCGATAGATAGAAAAAAGTATTTTTGAGGGTGAACTATCCCTTTAAGCTCTTGTGAGCTATAAGATTGGCTATTTTAAAACATCTTGAAAGAAAAGTTCCTTGACGTGAAAGAAGTTTGAGAACCATTGCTTCCCACCCAAAAAAACAAGGCCAGTTGTGATCACTGGAATGTCTGCCCATGCTCCCATTTTGCCGCATTCTATTATAAGGCCTGTTTTAAATCATTACACTTATTACTAATGTAACATCTTAATGACAAACTCAAGAGAGAGAGAGACCACTAGAGAGAGACCCGTACGGTTCCAAAAAGGAGAAATGAGCACCACCTGTTTCTTTCTTGGCCCCGGCTGTGGGCTCAAGCCAAACAGCACTTGATTAATCATAGCCGGTGACAGTCCCTTCCACCAAGATACCAAATTTAATTATGAAAGCGATAAATAACGTTTTCTAGGACTGTGTAGATCATCTGCCGCGGCCGCATCGTCCACAACTAGTGAGTAATCTTCCCTCCAGGGGCCCCCGCGCCATCACATCCTTAGGGGAGCAGGGTGGGGTGGGGGGGTTGTTGATAGATGGCCGAACCCGTGGCTTTTTATGGCTGAAAGTTTTATTTATGGAGCGTCCATAATAAACCACTCTCATTATTAACCGTCTGCATCTTCAAATGAAATAGCGATCAAGTGGACTTTTTTTTCTTTCTTTCTCCCCCCCCCCTTTCCCCCATGCTCTGAGGAAACAAAACAAGAGTTGGTTGGTTGATGTTGTTTTTTTGGGGAACCGTTTCGTTTCATTTGAGAACAGTAAACATAATTTACAGTATAAATATGTATACAATATAATGAAGCCAAACGATTATTTGATTCTCATTGTTACAGTATGTAGGCCGGAAATAAACCAGTCGCTTGATTTATATTCATCATTTACAATTTACTGCACCATCTGCAGCCCCATAAATCAGGATGGAGAATATTTGCTTTAGTCTTTACTCCCATGCTCTCATCCAATCCATTATTGTTAATGTGAATTACCCCAAAAACTCACAGCAACGATATTTAAATTTCTCCAGGGATTGCTTCCAGTCTTTATTCCTGTCGTTATTTATCTACTTTGATCCCCCCATCATCCATATTCTGGCCGGGGGGACATTTGCCAAAAATAGCCGATCTACAAGCTCACAACGTGTCACGTTGTGAGCTCGTCATGTGAGCTTGCAGATCGGCTATTTTTGGCGAAGAGATTCGGAGTGGAGGGGGGGGAAGGCGGTCCAAATATAGAGCCATAACTCAGGTCTGTTTTACTAAGTCTAGAGGGTTTAAATGATAGCCTGCGTTGTACTTAAATAAATAAATAAATGTGCCTCTCGTTCTCTCTCTCATTCTTTCACATTTCAAGCTTCCTTTTCTCGCCTTTTGTTGTCCCCAAAAAAAAGTTATTCAAGGATGACGATGACAGTTTGTGGCGTGCGTGCCACCGCTCTCTCTCTCTCACAGATAGATCCTGGCAGGCTGAAGGTTATAAACAGCAATAGAAAGGCGGAGAGTGAATTTACCCCGGAATACTTCTGAGCGTCAAGATATATCAGAGAGATTCACAAGTGAAGGGTGGAGGAGAAGGAGGAAAGAAAAGGATCGGGAGCAGATGAGAGGAGGTGGAGGGTGGGGTGGGGGTGCGGGGGGAATCAAATAAATCCAGCGTTCGGGGGCCTGGCAGACATTATGTCCATTTGTCACCTTGCGCTGCGCGGAGAATAAAAGGCTGGTATGAATGGAGTCTATTACTGAAAGAGAGAGTCACTAAGCTGCTTGCCACTGTTGATTTCTCGCAGCGGTCGATAAATTGAGCAAAAGGGTGGGGGGCGGAGCGGGGGCCCCTTCCTCCTTGCATGTTCCCCTTAAACAGCTCCGCACCGGTCGCCGTGTCGCACTTTTCAACCAACGCCTGAGCGGCTTTCTCATGATTGCTATTCTCCGTATTGATTCACTGTATTGCTGTGTGCGCCATGCAGAAAATGCAAAGGAGACAGCCGGTGCCTGGTGCCTTTTTTTTAGGGACTATAATGGTTCTGGTAGTACCTTCTGCTGCTATTACACGGTGTAATGTTGGCACATTACACCAACATTAGTTCTCAGCGGAGGGGATTGATTTGATTGATTGATTGATTGAATACCGTCACCTTGCTAAACTAATGGCCTAAGTAATCTTTTGAGGAAAATTATATTTTTTTATTTTTAAGTCAGCTCCTCATGACACTGGCCACCTCTGGTAAAATCGCCCATCTCCTAATTGAAAAGGATCATGCTGTTCACTCCCCTTTTAGTATAATGGCCTAACTCCCTAGTGTGACTTAGGCCAAAATAGGCAATTTTTTGGGCCTAGGTCACATGGTTTTGTGACTTAGGCCAAATTATTTACTGATTTAGGCCAATAAAAAAAAAGAAAATTGGCCTAAGTCAAGATTTAAACCTATTTAAATCTCTTGTGTTACATAACTGACAGACAGTGTTATTTCTATTTAAATAGTCATAATTTGTTATAAACATTTTGGGTGAAGTGATTAAGAAATATATAGTTTTGATTTGGATCAGTTTTTTCCTGAAAAAATTAAAAAAAATGACACAGGCCATTAGTTTAGCAAGGCGACAATACTTTATTAGCACTTTGCAAAAAAAAAACAGGACAGGAAAAGTACAGTTAAATACAAGGTCTGTGGAGGATTTTAAACCGAAGAAAGCACTATGGCTTGTTTCCATTGGGGTCCTTTGTACTCAATTCATCAGACGTCTAAACATTGATTCTCAAACTTGTTCATTTCAAGGACCCCAGTGTGATATGCATTAAAGCCAGTGGTTCTCAACCTTTTCTGGATCAGGGCAAGTGTTCACGGCCTATACTTTAAAAAAAACATTTCTGTTATATTATCAATAAAATCTTAGTGTTTTGCTATCTCTGGTCCATAGCGTTAGAAGGAGTTCTCCTTAACGCTATGTTACTTTCGATCCATTGCCCGCACACCCCCGGTAGCGCAGGCCGCAGCCTCTCGTCTGTAGTCAAAATAAAAAATATACACTTTCGCTACTCACCAAAACAAAGACGGTTTTAAGATGTTGAAAGCCTACTTTCCTTAGTGGGAACACTCTGAGCCCCCCACCTCACGTCTAAAATACACTTTTTGACCAAAAAACTAAAAAAACCTAGAGAACCAAGTGCTCTAGGGTAAAGCAAAACAAAACATGTGCTTTCATGGAAGGTTCAAGTGTTTCCTGCAAAACACGCTTTGTTAGATAGCTGACTTTCACTGCATCCAGGGTAGACTAATAATAAGTCACCTTGGTTACTACATATGTTTGAGTGAGTCTGGGTTGTTATGGTTACCATTGTTTCTAGTCAGAATTCTTGGAGGCCGTAAAAAGCTGCAGTACCTATGAACGGCCAGCATGTCCAGTGCGCTTCACTGCTCCCTCTCGGTTCTGGGGGCTTGGTTAGGTCCCACCTCATGGACTCCATATTTGGCCATGGCTGACCCTACAACTCCATATGTAGAGCTTGGCTGACACATCCAAGTCTGACATCATGGAATCCATATTTAAACATGGCTGACCCTATACTCAATATATGGATGACTCATTATGACAACATTGGGGTAACAAGAGCATCCCCTACAGACAGTATAGAAAGAGTCACAGTCTCGCAGGGAGAGGCAGATTAACCAACACGCTAGACGCGTTCCAAATATTTCTCTGCTCTCTGTGGAACTATCCTCCATAACTCCTATCTAGAACCTTCAACTCCCTTCAGCCGTGTATCCCAGTTATTTGCATCCCCCTGTATCCCTCTTCTTGCTTGGTACTCGAAGCCATCCCTCGGATCACATCGCTGGCAAAGTTCTAATCGGAACACCCAGCGACAGGTCCTTTAGACGACAAGAGTCGACCCCCTTTTCTTTGAGTAGTTATTTTTACACGGCATCATGCCATTCGTTGACCTCCAGTCCCGGTTGGGCGTCGACATGGACCGCTGGATCCTGCTGCAGAGCGGTGAGCAGCCCCTCAGGCGAGCCGCGCGGTGCCACGCCTTTGAGAAGGAGTGGATCGAGTGCGGCCACGGCATCGGGCAAACCCGCGCCAAGAAGGAGTGCAAGCTGGAGTTTGACGACTTCTACGAGTGCATGCACAGGCAGAAGACCAACCAGCGGCTGTACGAGATCCGTAAGCAGAGAGACAAGCTGGTGAAGGAGGGGAAATACACCATCCCAGCCCAGCACTCAGGCAAAGGAGAGCAGACGCCCTGAGTGAGGAAGCACACATACTGCCTGTACTGTGTTCCCCCCAACCTTGTGTATAATACTTTATATGATATTGTCCCTCTAACCTGTACAAGTTCACAAATATTTGTTAATAATTGTAAAATTAAAAATAAACAGTTTCCTGTGGTAGGCTACACATGAAAGAATAGATCTGATTAAAAAACCTCCCAAAGCTAAAACAGGATTCTTTAAACCTATAAATGAGATGGAATTTTATACAGGTCATTGAGATACAAGATCTCCTTTAGGCCTGTTCACGGTACAGTGCAGTCGTACAAAAGTTACAATTTAGAAAACATGTATATACAAAAGATTTACATAAAAAACTGAACATTTAAAATAATTTAAGAGTGTAACAGTGGCATAAGGCGAGTAATAGCACCGATAGAAGCACACAATAAAACTCTTACCCTAGGGACGCAGGTGCACTGTGCGTTCGATGGAGTCTGCCATCAAATCAGTCAGTACACTTTTAAAATATTTAAGCAAGATCAGTTCCTTAAAAGGATAGTTCACCCCCAACATGACTTTTTTTCTATCGATTAGTCACCCCATGGAGTCTTTAATTCATGGATATTTTTTTGTTTTTGTCGCATTCCTAAACCAATAATTTGATGACCGGCAGCGGTTCCGGTAGGAGACACAAAGAGTCTCCTTTGCGTCACCTACTGGTATGCTGGTCATCAAATTATTGGCTTAGGAATGCGACAAAAACTAAAAATGTGAAATGAATAAAATACCCACAAAGGTAAGAGGGAAGCAAACCAATGATGGATTTATAAAAATAAAAGAAATACCAGTGAGCGAGTCTACGCGAAGCCAAGGACGACCACCCAACTCTCTGGCATACAAAGGAAATTTGCCTCAACCAGTTTTGTCTTGCCAAACAAAGGAAAAAGCACAATTCATTTCAAGAAGAAAATCCTAGCTCGAGTTTGAGCTTCTTCACTAAGTTTTCAATGTGACATTTGAATGTTAAAGTTGTCATCAATTAAAATATAATAAATACTTGTACTCTAAGACAGGACTCAATTCAATTTGACTACCTTGTAAGGTTACAATGTCAGAAGAAGCGTGGCCATCCATCTACCAGTTGAATGCTCAGAAATGCCATTATGAAGTGTCATTGAAAGCAACCTTCAAGGGCAACAGTGTTTGTTTTACAAGGTTAGCATAAAAAAAAGACCAATGTGTCTTGGGGTCTATCCATCTCAGGGATGACATTTTATCTTAAGCTTCTCTCCAGAATCTCTCTGGTATTTTAGCCAAAGGGCTGGATTGGAAATGTGTGCTCAATGCAAATACTGTAGCATTATCAAAGTTATTTATTGTGGACTCTTGCATTATTTACGTGGTCTATTTCTGTGTATTGAATAAATCTACATTGCCCTGGTTTAGTTACGCTGGGGTCGTTTATTAACGAAGAAAAGTATCTTCTTTGCAGGTGTGCTGCGGCGGCGACACAGCGTGGCGGTTACAGAGAGCACAGCATGCGCCTCGACTCGTTACCGCGGCGACCTTACATCACACCGATAGAACTGTGCCATAAAGTAACTAAGTACATTTACTCAAGTACTGCACTTAAGTACAGTTTTGAGGTACTTTTACTTTACTCGAGTAAGTTTACTCCATTACACTTATTTGAAAACTGTATTTAATTGTTACTTTAGATTTAGATTATAATTACAAAACCTACATTAGCCATTAAGCCCTATTTTTACTACAAAAAGAGCAGATATACAAGCAAACAATGTGTCACATTAAGATAGCTTGTAGATCTGCTATTTTTGCACGATTTTGACAAATTTGGAAAATAATCCGTACTTACAGGACTATTTTGATGCCAATGTTTTTGTACTTATGCTCAACTCAAGTCAAATTTTGAATACAGGATTTTTTTCTTGCAACAGAGTATTTCCACATTGTGGTATTGCTACTTTTACTTAAGTAAAAAACATCTTCCACCACTAACTAACCATAACTGTGATCTTTTTCACCATCTTTTACGTCCCCCCTCTCTCTCTCTCCCTCCCTTCATAATGTATGTACACATCTTCCTCATTTTTCACCCTCAATTATATAAAGGTTCTGTCCCGCGGCCCTTAATTACTTCATCTGCAAAGATGATAAATTAATTTCCTGATTAACCCTCCGACACCTGAGCTGGTCACCGGACACCCATGGCAACTGTAATATCATAAGTTGATTAGCATTTGATTTTTGCTTCCGCTACTTCAGCGCCCCAAATGCCGTGGGACTGCTTTCTGACACCAGGCCCGCTGTCATCCAGTGGGGGAACAAATACAAACACATAAAAAACTAAACAAATTCAGTGCCACTATAACTACCTCAAAACTGTTAAAAATACAGATCAAACGTGGGTTAATGCGTATTCAAAATTTTAAGCCTACCAAAGTAGTTGGACTAATATAACAATCCATTAAATTCAAAACATGTTTCTGAGTAGAAATGAACTCTCCTCTGGGTACTGGTGACCTTAAGAACAAGACGGCAAAAAAAAAAGTTTCAGGTTGAGGTATATTCTAATTAATACTCAGGCACGCTGGAGGCTAACCCCCCCCCCCCCCCCCCTTCAGTGTAACATCTCCTCTGATTACTGGCATTACAGCAAATTTGCAGTTCATAATCAGTCTCGGATTCATGCTAAATTGCTCATTACGCCATTTCTACATGTCACTCTGCCTTCGAGTTTGCATTAATGCGCTTTAATCTGCAACTCTGACTGTGTGCGTGTGTGTGTGTGTGTGTGTGTGTGTGTGTGTGTGTGTGTGTGTGTGTGTGTGCGTGTGTGCACGCGCGTGTGTGTTTGTGTGTTTTCATGGGTGGTTTCATGCTAACACAGAATCTTGTATACTCACACACACATCATTTGGTTGGTTCTGGGTTGCTGTGTCTATGTCAGCCATATGCATAATTGCCTCTCCTCGCTTACAGTTGAGAACAGTCTTTCAATGCACGTGCACTGTTCAAGTCAGTGATGAGCGGTAAAACTCCTGTTTTTATACATACACAAATTGTTTATAGCAACACGGTGCATGATCATAACACTAGAGGTTCCAGTAATGGGCAGCTTGTGTTACCTCGTCCAAGAACCAATGTTTTAATGAGATATTTTATTTATAGGTCATTATCTCTTTGGAATAACCTGCCTCGAAACCTTGTCCGTTTTTCTCCAATTATTTTGGTATTCATTTTTCATTATAATTCTTTTCATAATTGTGTATTTGCAATGGTATTTGTTTGTATGTTTTTTATGTGGACCCCAGGAAGACTAGCTGGTTGCTATGGCACCAGCTAATGGGAATCCTTAATAAAATAAAATAAAATCGTTTCAGAGAATGATGGACATATTACATTCACCCCTCAGTGCATGTGTACACACTAATGGTCTTGGAGCTATGCGTTGCTTATTAAAAGACACAAGCTAAATACAAAATACAATATTTCACCTCCTGTATGTTTCGCAAAAAAAAGAAAAATGGCCTAAAACACATTTGAAGTTATTTTTCCATAAAGGGATGTTTTTTTTTCTACATCTGCAGCTCCACTGGCACTCTATGATGTATCTCAATGCTGTAATCAACTGAATGTTATGTTGTTACGATTATTATACTTTATCCTTTCATATTTTAGAACTAGATCAAAGGAATACTGTCTTGGTAGCCACTGGTGCATTTCTGCAGTTTGTGGTAGATGTCCACAGAAGGCATAGTGCATTTTCCCCACACTATTATGATGTCACATCAGAACAATGGGATATAGATTCAAAATCAGCAAAGTATCCCTTTAAGAGCATTAAGGCAAAAGAAACACATTATAAAAGGACATTTGAACACAATTTTAAATTGTTCAAAGACTAGGAAATAATAATTGTTGTGTTTAAATAAAAGAGAAATAAGGAGAATACAACTACAGTGCAGCATAAGAATAGTAAAAGGCAGCAACAGACTAAAACGTATTCAGCTTCGATTTAAAAGAACTGAGAGTTGCATCAGACCTGGCCCATAAAAAACTGAACACTGCTTCTCCATGTTTAGTTCTGACTCTGGGAATAAAAAAAGCCAGACCAACAGCAGTATTTTGAAATCAATTCTTTTTGACAGGTATAGCCGGTATAAAGATATAAAACTGGAGCGATATGCTCCACTTTCTTGGTATTAGTGAGGACTCAAGCAGCAGCTTTTCCGAATCAACTCCAGCTGTCCGATCGATTTTTTTAGGGAGACCTGCAAAGACACAGTTACAGTAGTCTAGTCTACTGAACATGAAATGTTTGGACAAGTTTTTTCCTAATCCTGCTGAGACATACAGTAAGTCCTTTAATCCACCTCACTAATGAGGTGTCTAGATAATTCTTTGTGGCTTGGGAGAATTGCTTTTCGCCACCTGCATTCGGCTTAGCGACACTCTCTTTTCTCTATTTTTACCCGCGTGGCATTTCTCCATGGACCAACACCTGACAACCACCAGTGTGCCATTTCATCATGGACAGACACCTGACTGTCAGCGTGGCATTTCTCCATAGGCAGCCAGTCAGAAATTCGTATTTTCCATGGCCATGGTATAAAAACCTGTCAGTAGCTTTATTTCACGAGGTATCTACAATAGCCTATGGATGCTTCAGTCAGTGCTGAAAATGACTTGATTCTGCATCCACAACGCCAGGACAATTTAGACAGAATAACTCTCTTTAGATATCTTTTAATATATTTATACATTTCCTTTTCAAATTTAGATCATATGTTTCAGTAAACATAGAAAGCCACCTAGCAAGGCAAATTCATTGTACTGTATGTGGGCAGGCAATAAGACTCTTTCAAATCATATTTTACACAAAATCCCTAGGTTCTACCTCAATAACTTACTCCTTATTTCATTTTAATATTATTGTATTACTCCCTATTTTATCAACTTTTCTCCACTTTCTATAATTCTTGCGAGTAACAGGGCCAGCCAAATACTTGTAGGCCTGCATGGCAAATACAATCATTCAGTTTCTTTGCAATTACATATCTGAACAAAATGTGCAATTCCACTCTTTGTTGCTTATTAAGGTGCAAAATGTCATCCAGCGTTGTTCGGAAGTAATCAACTTCCACTCATAAAATCTAACCTAATGTCTGCACCTGGCCCATGCATGCATAAACAAAGATATTTCCTCCTTCAATCATTTGGAAGTTATCTCATCGAGTAGCACTTCCAGCATCATCAGACAGCCACAGCACACTGTCAAATCCTAGGTACTTTAACTCTGAGAATGTACAAAATGGACCCAAAAGGCTCTCTTAAGTTTTAAAGGTGATCCCTACTATACCTTTGATATTTTTGTGTTAAAATTAGTATTAAATAGCTCTATATTCTGACAGTAAAATCCTGGGTGTTTATTTAAAGGTACGGTAAGTGATATTTTTTAAAGAACTGTATTCTGACAGTACACATACATTGCTGTAAGTGTTTGTTCAGTAACACTCTTCCAGCTCTTTAATAAACAGGAAATGCATTTTCAGGTTGGGATACCAATTGTATCCAATCAGGAGAGAGAACTCTCAGAGGATTCAGATTAAGCAAGTGGAATTGGAAGTGATGACACAGAGAAATGAACAGTTCCAAACATTGGAACTGGAACTCTATAAAATGGAAGCTCATAAATGGGTTGTCTCTCCTGATTGGCTGAAATTAGTAACCCACCTGAAAATGAATGTTCAGTTTTTTAAAGAGCTGGGGAGACAGGGAGACCCCTTTTATTGAACAAACACTCTATACTGCATCAGAATATAGTACTTTAAACAAAAAAAATGATTTGAGATAAAAAAGCATTATTTTACACTTTGGCTATTTTAGAAAAATATCATTTTAAAGCGAACATTTTTAACTAAAATCTTTGCTTCTGGGGGGGGTCCCTGGAACAATATATTTTGAGATGGGGGTCCGTGGCCAAATACATATCATTTTGGGGGTCCTTGACATGAAAAAGTTTGAGCAACACTGATATAGAAACATACGTTTTTTTCAGAATACTGTTAGGATTTAGAAGACATTATGTCGAATCGGCTTCAGGTCTCTTAATGGGGTTAAATGAACGCCCATGATTTTACCATGCAGAGCCTGGACCCAGCATTAAATAGAATCATCTCTCAATGGAGGTTTGCTTAGTTCTCCTTCTCGTTTGGTTCCTCATTATCGCCAAGTCGAATTGGACTCACTGTCAGAGATCGTTTTGTCCACTGATCGAGTCACGTCATTCATTAAAGGGAGATATTCAGACAGATCTACACTGTTCATTTGAATCGGTCATTGTTTATGGGGGGGGGGGGGGTGCGCTGATGACTGCCGTTATCGAAAGATCTTTAATTAGCGGCTTCTGTGTGGAAGACAGATTAAATGGAAAACAAAAGGCACGTTTGTGCGGCGAGAACAGAATACATTTAATTACCATGTTAATTCATAATAAAAAAGGTAACGCACAATGAGACAGAAAGGTCACTTTATTGTCTGAAATCACTCTGCTTGTATGACGTCTCCGGGTCTTTGGATGTTCATCCATTGTTGGCGCGCGTACGTTGCTTGTTTACGGTGGTCAACTTTTTTCATTGGATTCAAAGTATCAAATGCTGAGTGTCCTGTGCTCCCCTCTGTCCTCGGACCCCCTTGGAGTCTTGGGACACCCACGAAACATCGTGGAGCCCTTCGGACCCCCGCGAATCATAGCAGACCCCTTGGGGGTCCCGCGAGACCCTTGGGGGTTCCCTGGAGACCCTTGGGGATCCCTGGAGACCTACAGACACGGCGAAGAAAAACTGAAAACTGTAAAGCCACAGCCACGCATGCAAGAGGTTGCACATGAACTCAGGGTTACGGATGTAACCCCGGTTTCTTTAGAATTCGGAGTAACATACTCACTATGGGATATCAGCGCCTCCTGGCGATGATGCAGAGCTACATACCATAAACTCCCGGGCCATTCATTGGCTGAGAAGGGTATGTCACATGTCCGGTAGACCGGAAGAGGTATAAAACCTCTTGCGTGACGTGGCTCATCCTCTTTAACAACCGCTCTCTGCATGCAGATGCACACAAACAGGGGTGTTAGGTGAGTATGTTACTCCGAATTCTAAAGAAACCGGGGTTACATCCGTAACCCTGAGTTTCTTGTCAAATTCTCCGTAACATACTCACTATGGGATACATAAACCCCCCTGGGGCTTATAGCCATACCGAATCTCAGGTCCGCACGCCCCCTAGCCATAAGGCCCCGTCCCCATGGACGTGACCTTCGGCCTCACGGGCGCCCCAGCCCTCCGGGCCAGGGTGCGGTATATGATTAAAATAAAAGGACCCTGACAGACCAAGTCTGCCTTATTCAACTAATGGACAGACACAAGTCTGTCCCCTAAGTGAAGGAAACAGGGCCCCCCTCCCCTGGGAACCTACCACAGGTGGTCCCGAGGGGACTTAAGAGAAGGAAGGTAGGGGACACAAAACTGTTCCCTAAGTGAAAACAAGGAAACAGGGCCCCCCTCCCCTGGGAACCTACCACAGGTGGTCCCGAGGGGACTTCAAGAGAAGGAAGATAGGGAAGAGAAAGAAGGCAGGTTAAAAACAAAACCCGCCTAGCTCCCCCCATTCTAACTAGAGACAGCCGCCACCCCTAGGACAGCATGCGCCACTGACGCCGCTGCCACGTCCAGGCTATAGAAAGCCGCAAACGTTGAAGGTGACGACCAGTTTGCGGCCGCGCACACTTCCTGGACCGAAACCCCCCTGGAGAGGGCCCAGGAAGCAGCCACGCCCCTAGTAGAATGAGCCTTCAGTCCTTCTGGAACTGGAACGCCACCACTGATGTAGGCCAGCCTAATGGCATCCAAAATCCATCTAGAAAGCGTCGCCTTAGCCACTGCCTTCCTCTGATCACCCGGGCCGAAGGAGACAAACAGCTGCGACGACGACCGGCCGGCCACTGTCTTCTGGCAGTAGAGCCTCAAAGCCCTTACCGGACAAAGACAGTGCAGCCGCCTATCCTCCACTGAAGCGAAAGGAGGCGGATGAAAAGCTACCAGCTCAACCGGCGTCTGGGTGACCATCCCGTTCTTGGGGACAAATGCCAAGTTAGGTTTAAGCAAAACCCTGCTGTCGTTACCGAAGAACCTCATACACTCCGAACTCACTGAGAGCGCATGTATGTCGCTGACCCGTTTGGCTCTAGTCAGGGCAACCAAAAGAACCGTTTTGAGGCTAATGATCTTCAGATCCGCAGACTCCAAAGGCTCGAACGGTGGGAGGCAAAGCGCCCCCAGCACCACCGTCAGGTCCCAAGCCGGGAGCAGAGCCCTAGAGACCGGCCTGGCCCGCCTGGCGCCGTTCATGAAACCACGCACCATCGGGTGTTGGCCAACCGTCATGCCATCGAAACCCCCGTGACAAGCGGAAATGGCCGCCTGATACACCTTAATCGTCGAGAAAGCCAGACCCTGACTCAATTTTTCTTGTAGGAACATGAGGATGCTGCGTACCGGGGCCCGAAAGGCCTCAACCGGCGGTGACTGACTGAGACACCATGACACGAACAGGTTCCACCTGTCGTCGTACGCGGACCTCGTGGAAAGGGCCCTTGCCCCCTGGATGGTGGCCACCACATTAGGGGGCAGGCCATATGAAGTCAAGGTCTGCCTCTCACGGGCCAAACCCACAGGTCTAGGTCCTGAGGCCTCTCGTGGAAGATGTCGTCCCCTCCCTGCCGTAGTAGGTCCCTGTACAGCGGGAGGGTCCAAGGCTCGGCGTAGAGGAGAGGTGTTATCTCCGACCTCCACACGCCCCATGCTGGAGCCACTAGCAGCACCGACCGACCCTGAAGTCTCACCCTCTCCAGTGTTGAGGGGATCAGGTCCAGTGGCGGGAACGCATACAGCAGTTCGTCCGGCCAGTCGTGGGCTAGTGCGTCCATGCCCAGTGAACGGTCCCCCACCCTCACCGAGAAAAAGCGAGAACACTTCGCGTTCTCTTCGGAGGCAAACAAATCGACCTGTGCCCGGCCAAACCTGGCCCAGATCAGGTCCGCCACCGACGGATTGAGGGACCAGTCCTCGTACCGGGGTTCGCCCCTGGACAGTAAGTCCGCTCTGCTGTTCAGGAGACCCGGTACATGCGAAGCTCGTATCGACGCGAGACGCGAATCGCACCAACGCGTCAGTCTGCACGCCAGGCTGTCCAACACCTGGGAGCGCAAGCCCCCCTGCCTGTTGATATAGCACATGGTCGTGGTGTTGTCTGTCCTGATAGCGACATGACAACCGCGGATGTGAGCCTCGAAATGTTTGAGGGCGAGAAAAAACGCCATCAGTTCCAGGTAGTTGATGTGAGCCTCCCGTAGACTGGAGTCCCACACTCCTCTGGCCGAGCGGCCCTCGTGGACGGCACCCCATCCCGTCAGGCTGGCGTCCGTGGTGATAACCATCCGTGACGTCACAACCCCCACACTGACCCCCTCGGTCAGAAAAGGCGCTTGTGACCATGGAGAGCCTCCACGCACCGTGGAGGCACCACCACTTTCCGCGAACCCATAGTGGACGGGATCCCTAGAGCCAACATCCACCGCTGGAAAGGTCTCATGTAGAGCCTGCCTAGGCGGACCAGGTGTATGGCCGAAGCCATGAGACCCGCCGCCTGCATGCACAGTCTGTAACTGACTGGACGCCCCACGTGGAAAGATCTCACACACGCCAAAAAACTGTCTACCCTGTCCTGGGATAGGCGCGCCATGAGTGTGTTCGAGTCCAGCAGGATCCCTATGAAGGTGGTCCGCTGGGACGGAACTAGTACGCTCTTTTTGGCGTTGATCGTGAAACCTAGGGACGTCAGATGAGCGACGGCCACACGTGTGTGTCGCATCACCTCCTCTCTCTCGAGCCCGCCGCCAGGAGCCAGTCGTCGATGTAAGTGGACAACCGGATCCCCTGCCTCCTCAGTGGAGCCACGGCTGCGTCCGTGCATTTCACGAACACCCTGAGGACATTGTACTCGTACACCCTCCCCTCGAACCCGAAGCGCAGGAACTTCCTGTGCGGTGGGTAGATTGGAATGTGAAAATAAGCATCCTTGAGATTGATACTCGTCCACCAGTCCCCATGACGCACGGTGCGTAAAAGCGCAGCGGTCGTCAGCATTCGAAAATTTAAAACCGTGAGGTATTTGTTGAGACCCTTCAGGTTCAGAATGGGTCGCACCCCCCCCCCCCCCTTCTTTTCCACCAGAAACTATTTCGAATAGAAACCCAGTCGGTTCTGGTTCGGAAGTAATTCCGTGACAGCGCCTTTGCTCAAAAGGGAGGCAACCTCCTCCCTCAGAGTACTGGCCGCTGGACCTGTGGCCTTGGAAAACAACACTTTGTCTGTCATTGGGGGTTTTCTGGAAAATTGTAACCTGTAACCCTTCTGTATTGTGCGTAATACCCAAGGATTCGGTTTGCAAATCTTCCATTCTTCCACACACCGAGCGAGTGGATTGGCTGATGACGTCATCGGCCGCTCGGAGAGTGGGAGCGTCGCTATGGGGACCGTTGCCATGGGGAGCAGTGACGCTGCTGCTACTGCCGCCGGCGGTGCTAACCCTGAGGTGACCACTCGAGGCAGTAGAGGTACTAACGATCTGCCTGACGTCAACATCCGGTTTGTCCGCCCGCGCCGGCTGTCTGTTTCCATGGAAACCGACGGCGCTGTCACCCGGACAAACGGGGCCGCCCGAACTAAGCCTACCTCGGCCGTCGCTCTCCCGTCTGAGCCCAAAGGCTCCGTACGGAGCGTCGACAAAACCTTCCTCCCCGTAAGGGATGTTCTGTCGCTAACTGTCGGCGAACGTGGCCTGTAATTCGAGAGGCGGTGTGGAAAAGGGGGCAACTGTCCCTCCAAAAAGGCAGAGACCGAGGTCCGCTCTTTCTGACTCAAGTACTTCCGGTTCACAGTGACGTTTTGCTGCAACCTGTGAGACGGAAGCCTGTGAGGCGACAAAACCTTCCTCCCCGTAGGGGATGCTTTGTCGCTCGTTAAAAGCGAACGTGGCCCGCCCTCCGTGACGCGGTGCGAGAAAGGGGGCATCTGTCCCTCCAAAATGGCGGAGACAGAGGTCCGCTCTTTCTGACTCAAAGACTTCCGGTCCACAGTGGCGTTTTGCTGCACCCCGTGAGACGGAAGCCTGTGAGGCGAAAGGCAAAGCCGACGTGACCCTGTTCCACTGGCGCTTTGGCGCCCTCTGGTGGACAAGGGCGGCGTTGGTTTCTTTAATACCTTTCCTATTACCTTCATATGACCCAAAACATGCACAGATGTTGTCCGAACAATGCCTGGAACACCGGGGTTCGGGTGTTCCCGACCTTGTGGGCTCATGGAATGATGGTATTGATTCATTGCATTTACAGAGGGTATCCCAGCAGTGTCTGGAGCCCCGGAAATCGGGGGCTCCAGGCACTTTGGGCTTATGGGAAGATGACATAGATTTATTGCATGCACATGGGGTCCCCCAGCAATACCTGGAGCCCCGGAAAACGGGGGCTCCAGGCCTTGTTGGCCCATACAATGAGAGCGCTGGAACAGAGGGGCCCGCGAGACGGGGACCCCTCTGCTCCAAGGCTCTATGCCACGTGAAAGAACGAGACTGTTTGTAACATTCGGCACATTTATTTTCTTTGGCAGAGAAAAAGGAGTTGCATACAGGGCACTTTTCACCGAAACATTGCGCTGCACATATAAAACGTCCACATTCTGCACACATAAATCGTCCACACTCCGAACACAAAGTTTCTTGGCACTCGTGGAGCCGTCCTCGACTCTGTCCACCGAGGCCTGAAAAGCCACGGTCCTCTTCCCCAACATGAACGGTGGAACAGCGGGCTGAGCCGGTCTGTGCACCGGCAAGACAATGTCACTTACCCCGCCCGCCACGGTGAGGCTTCCCTGTGTTGCGACGTGGAGGCCGGCTGGTGTTTGTGGTGTTTGTGTTGGTAGAGGCGGGTGGCTGGCGGGGGGAAGCTCTGCTCCGATTGCCCGCGTTGTTTGGAGCTCTCTCCCGCGAGCTCGCCTGGGTCGAAGAGGAGCGGGAAGTGTTGGCTCCACGGCGAGAGGAGGAGGAACGTCCTCTGCCTGTGGGCCTCTCGTTGCGGGGTTTTGCAGACAGAGGAGGGGCTGGCTCCAAAACACCCGCCGCGGCTTCCCTCTGGGCCTTTCTTGAGTCGGTGGAAACGCGGAGGAACTCCGATGCTCCAGCGAAGAGGTTGTCTGGCTTCAACGCGAGCGCCATGACACTTTTCTTGGCGTCCACCACCTCGTGTCTGAAGATGGCCAGATCGAGCCAACGAGCCCTCTCAATCGCCGCGCTGTCCGCCATGGACTTCCCCACCCAGGCTGTGGCGTGTCGAGTGACTTTAATGGTCAACTGTTGAAGGGCTTCCAGCTCTTCAGCGTCCTCGCCCCACGCCTCCTTTAGCTCGGCTAGCCGCTTAGCTGTTGAGCCCTGGAGAATGGCGACCATATTTAGCGCGCGCGCTGCCAGCGCTGCCGACTTGTACGCCTTCTTCACAGCCACGGAAAGCGCCTTTTCCTTGGCGATGGTGAAGTGCGGCTCGGGAGTCAGGGCCACTGGATGACGCTGGTCCATGATGCCCTGGGCCAGGACGGGGTCCATGGGGGGACAGGCGATGAGCCCCATCTTCGGTGCGTCCACCACATCGAGGGGGAAACCCAGCCGATGCGGCTCGGAATGAACCTCCCAGGTGGACATGAGGGCCTTCGCGAAGCCCAGCGCGGCCGGGACTTTCCTGGACCTCTGCGTGCGCTGATCCTGGGGAGCCAGGCCCTGGTACTCGTCATCTTGCCCGGTGGAGGATGCGCGCTCCTCCATCGGGCGAACGAGCTCACATCTGAGCAAGGCCCTCTCGATAATAGCCGAGACCGGCTCCTCACGTCTGGCAGGATCGGACTCCAGCTCCTGGGCGTCCGGCTAGCTGGGCCCCAGCTGACCGGCAGAAGCCCCGAGTTCGTCGTCCCGACGAGGGCTGGAGGCGGCTGCTCCGGCAGCCCCCTGGAACGACTGTATCTCACCCTCCTCCTCCCCCTCGTCCATGCTGTGGGTGCTGTCGTCGTCGGAGACGTCGCTGAACGAAGGCGACGCCCCGCAGTCACGGTACGCCTGCTGCGGCATCGGAGAAGGCGGCTGGGAAGAGGGGGATGAAGCGCCGCTAGCTAGCTGCACCCGGGTGGTTCCCCCGGGCACAGCGGCGACGGCCGGCGGTGTGCTGCGAGGCACGGAAGGTGTAGCAGGCTGGGGTTGCTGCGACGGCGCAGGCTGGTGTTGCTGCGGCGGCGCAGGCTGGTGTTGCTGCGAGCGGTTGCTGCTGGGACCGCCCGCAGCTGGAGGGCCCATTGTGGGGTGAGGGCGCACGTGGTGGACGCCACCATCCACGTTACCTGGGCCGGTGTCCATGCGGACTGGATCCGCTACGGCTGGAGGCGGGACGCCGCTGCCGCCCGGGGCGAGTTCGTCGGCCCTGGCTAGGCGACGATCGAGGCGACGCCTGGAGAACCGGGCGCAGTCCTCGCAACCTCCCGGTGCATTGCGGTAGTGCCTCGCCGCGAAGGCATGCCGTCGGCCGAGGCATGAGATGCAGAACCCGTGAGGGTCGTCCGCGGCGATCAGCAAGCGGCACCGTAGCAGGCCGCATGAACGTGGAGCCTCCATGGAGCTAACCTATTAGCCTTTAGCCGGCCGGCTAAAGACGTGGAAAGCACAAAAGGAGGGAAAACTTGTTTTTCAGTAAAGAAAGAAAAGAGAAGATAGCCGCGGGAGCGGAAAGAATAATACAACTTTTTTTTTTTTTTTTGTAGTAGAGGAAAACCCTTGGGTTAGTACAGGTACCACCGAGAGGGCTAAAGCTGGTTTCGGTCTAATTCACAAAGTTTGTTCAAAGTTTCTGTCTTAAGGTATGTCTTGTAGCTGTAGCATCTGCCATGCAGAGAAGCGAAAGAGCCACGTCACGCAAGAGGTTTTATACCTCTTCCGGTCTACCGGACACGTGACATACCCTTCTCAGCCAATGAATGGCCCGTGAGTTTATGGTATGTAGCTCTGCATCATCGCCAGGAGGCGCTGATATATAGAGTATGTTACGGAGAATTTGACAAGAAACTCTGCAGCCGCACTGAGGCACTCCAACACAAACACTCTGACGCTCCCCTAAATCCACTCCAGGGTTTGAAAATACCCACTTCACAAACGGGTGACGTGCATCACCGTTCCAATGACCAAAACTCCACTTCGGGATTTCGCAAAGACCCACACAAGCATTCAGTAGTCCGTGTGTGTGTGTGTGTGTGTGTGTGTGTGTGTGTGTGTGTGTGTGTGTGTGTGTGTGTGTGTGAGAATGGAGCACAGCGTGCAGGGGGAAGCGCTGGGATGTACATGGCACGTGAATGACGGACATTACCGTGAGTGTGGTGTGATAGAGACATGACCAAAGTGAAAGCAACGGCGCGGGTTGAAGCGAAGTGGTCGCGTGTGTTGTCGTTGTTGTTGTTGTGGGGAGATTTCAATGGCGGCTGCGTCGTGTTGGCTCGCGGTGTTTCGGTTCCGGTTTCGCTCTGCGGTGGTCGGTGCTGACGCTAGGGAACAACATGGTCTACGTAATGTTGTCAGTTTGTGCTGGCCGCAATTAATTATGCTCCGAGGAGGCAAATGTGTGGTGAGCAATGAAAAGCAGCCTACGCCACCCGTAAATTAATCGCGCACGTTGTGGCTTGTGTTGTTATATACACAGATGTCTACACATAATATGTACACACAGTAAATGTGTTTTTTTTTGGTGCAGGGGTAGAGGACACAGTATTTAAACAAAAACTTGATGTTTTTGACAAGCATCTTCCTGAGACTGAGGAAGATGCTTGTCAAAGTGTCAGTCAGTCAGTCACCCTCTGCAAAAAAACATGCAGACTTGCTCATATTACTTTGTATAGTCTATTTGAAGTACACAGGTAAACTGTTTTTGCAAATATTATAATGTAGCTCTAAGCATAAGTTCAATAAGGACGCTCTCTTGTCTCACAATGACATCTTTGCAATTCAGTTTCTTGCTGGGAATTCTCCACAAAAAGATCCTCTCATTCACAGCTTGAAGTGTGAGCACTATACTACCCAACTGGAGTCTGCCAATCTGCAGTCAGCCAATCAGGCGATCGGGCTCCGTCTTTAAATATCTCTGCCTCTGAACCTGTCATTCTCTTTTCCGCGAGCGATGAGCAAACCCACCTCCATCCCCAGCTCCACCTCATTAAAAGTCTCAATTGTCCTGGAGTTGAGATGGAAGGAGGTTCATCTGCACTGCCACCACTATAGCGTCTTAGACTCCTCGGGGGAGTCCTATTATCTAAAGCTCTTGCTATCAATCTTATACGTTAACTCATTAACCACCAGAGTAAAACATTGTCTATAGCCGACCTTGCCAGCGATTACGAGCGTTTTCACAAACCTTTGAAAAATCATAGAATATTATTCTTCACAACGATCCATCCACTGATCGCTTTAAAAGACCTAGCCGAGTCTCGTCGAATCGGGGGTGGGGGAGGGGGAGCGTGCCGTCGGGATAATCCATTCCATAGTTATTGGCAGTTGAATGTAGGTTGTTTTTGCCAAAAAGCAACAGAAAGCAGAGAAAAGGGCATTTTTCCAAATCCATTAGAATGGGGGTGAATGTGGCTGGTTTTTTTTGCGATCACATGATTTGCTGCGACAAATGGGAGTCAAATGATGACTCATAGGTTAGCAAAGAGTGCCAACTAGCGTAAACACTGAAAACACCAGTACACGTCAAAACACGTCCTTGGCAGTTAACACATCGGGTGCCAAACACGGTCTGAACCGTGTTTTCACAGAGTAGCGCTTTGGTGCCGAACACGGTCTGAACCGTGTTTTCAGTCTTTTCGTTTTTTTTTTCCACACGGGAGGGGCTGGAGCAGCTCTGGAATCACCCGTGGTGATTCTGAGAAGGAAAGGACAGATGGATCACCGTGTCAAAAAACATGGCTCTCATCCGCTTCCATTCTATCTCCTTCTCTAAAACCCCTATAACTCCGAAACTTTTTACGCTGGGGAAAACGACTAATTTTGTATGCACGATCGCTCCGCCATTGTTACTCGCGTGAGAGATGTTATCGTTCCAGGCGTTAGCCAGGACCATCGTACAAAATGAACGCATACTTTGTTGTCTCCGCCAGGCCGAAAGGCATGGCGAGAGAGTATGTTTTTCCCCCCGTCCGTCCGTCCGTGTGTGTGTCCGTCCGTCCGTGTGTCCGTCATTCTGTCATTTTGTGTACAGCTAATCTCCGGCACCGTTGGCTTGATCACAGCGAAACTGTGCACACACACTCCCTGGATGCCAGAGCAGAACCTCTGCCCCAAATTTTTCAAATTAGCCTTTTATAGCGCCACCAGGAGGCCGCTTTTTGCAAAACACATTTCTTGACAGTACTCCTACAGATTTTATCCAAACATCACGCAAATCAGTACACAGTATCTCTATAGTCATGTGATCAACACGGATCTGTCCAATTTTCCATATTTCATCCTGATTGGCTAAGGTTGGCTTACAAAGTTTGCAGGATTGCTCTGTTTTCAACAAAATGCCTCAAATCATGAACGCAGCTTGCGATTTCCGTGAGATTTCACACGCACATTCCCACTAGGCCGAGGAAGAAATGCCACTTGAAAATGTTCAAATCAGCCTCATGGTGGCGCTATAAATGGACGATTTGTGTTTTTAACTATAACTGCACCGATCTGCATGAAACCTTGCACGCACACTCCCTAGAGGCCAAGGAAAAACAACTGACCTGCATTTTTCACATTTGCCTTTCATAGCGCCACCAGGAGGCCGACTTATGTAAAACACATTTTTTGATATTAAGCCTTCAGAATTTATCCAAATTTCACGCACATCGGTACACTTGATCTCTATAGTCATGTGATCACGATGGATCTTTTAAAACTTTCATATTCCATCCTGATTGGCTAACATTGACATCTAAAGTTTGCAGGAGTGGCCCGTTTTGAACAAAATGCCACAAATCATGAATGCAGCGTCCGATTGTGGTGGCACATTCGCACTACATTGAAGAACAAATGCCACCCTTTTAACATTGCCCTATTATAGTGCCACCAGGAGGCCAATTTTGCAACACTTTTCTTTTTTATTTTACTCCTACAAATTCAAACATCATGCAAATCGGTACACATATAGTCAAGTGATCAACAGATCAACTGGCAAAACTTCAAGCATGTCTTATAGACATCAAGAGTTGGATGACCCGTAATTACCTACTCCTCAACTCGGACAAAACTGAAGTTATTGTACTTGGCCCTAAGCACCTCAGAGATAAACTAGCCGATAAGAATTTTAACCTAGATGGTATTACCTTGACCTCCAGGGCCACTGTAAAGAATCTGGGAGTCACGTTTGACCAAGATATGTCCTTTCAGTCCCACATAAAACAAATTTCAAGAAATGCCTTTTTTCACCTGCGTAATATTGCAAAAGTTAGGCACATTCTGTCCCAAAATGATGCAGAAAAACTTGTCCACGCATTTGTTACCTCTAGGCTGGACTATTGCAACGCTTTATTATCAGGCTGCCCAAGTAAGTCCCTAAAAAGCCTGCAGCTAGTCCAAAATGCCGCTGCGCGCATACTGACAGGAACCAGAAGAAGAGATCATATCACTCCTTCATTGGCCTCGTTGCACTGGCTCCCGGTTAAATACAGAATAGAGTTTAAAGTTCTCCTCCTCACATACAAGGCTCTCAATGGACAGGCACCAGTATATCTCAAAGAACTCATCGAGCCCTATAAACCAGCCAGAACACCATTGCGTCCACAGTATGAAAAAATGCTTACAGCTCCAAGAAACCCCAAAAAAATTAGAACAGGAGGTAGAGCATTTAAGTTTCAGGCACCTCAGCTGTGGAACCTTCTCCCAGTTTCAGTCCGTGAAGCTGACACACTCTGTAAATTTAAGACTAGACTGATAAAGCCTATAGCCAAAGTGTATAGACTCAGTCACCCTATAGTCATCCTCTCCCCCCCCCTCCCCACCCCCCCCCCCCCTTTTCCTCTCTCCTCTCGTCCTCTCTTTTCTCGTCCTCCCTTTGGTTGTGTGGGTTTGTGTCCCATTGGTACAATCGTAATTAACCCTGTACGGATTCACGCTCTAGTAAGGCCTGCCACTAATTCTACAACCGGGGACCTGCTCCCCGGAGTTTCTTTTATTTCCCACGTCGCAGGTCCATGGACCCCCAGCTGCGGCTCAATACTGTGACTGCGGACCGGGCCTCTCCATGGAGCACGACCGTGGATTTCTACTACATTACACTATACCACTACACTATACTGTATATTATCTTAACATTCTTTTATTATACCATTATATACTGCATACACACTATTGCTGTACTATATTATATTATCATATACTATCTTACACTATTATATTTGCTGCTAGTGTTATTGTTACTACTTGCACTGTATCTCTTTCTGTCTCTCCTCTGTCTGTCTCTCCCTCTCTCTCTCTTCTTTCCCCCGACACGGTCGAGGCAGAAGGCCGCCACCCTAGAGCCTAGGGTCTGCCTGACGTTTCTTCCAGTTAAGAGGGAGTTTTTCGTTGCCACTGTCGCAAAATTGCTTGCTCAGGGTGGGATGTCGGGTCTCTTCTCTACATGTAAAGTGTCTTGAGACAACTTGTGATTTGACACTTTAATAAAATTGAATTGAATTGAATCAAGATGGTTCCATCCAATCTTTCATATTCCATCCTGATTGGCTAATTCCGAACATTGCTGCCCCACAATAACCTACCTGACCTGGCGGAGACCTGTGCTCCGAGGAGCACTTTTTCTAGTTTCACATGGATTTCTCGTCTTGGAGTCTACAGCTTAAACAGCGCCGCGCAGCTTAACGGTGAGATTTTCTGGTTATTATAAAATTCTGGCACCCAATGTGTTAAATGTTAAACGTTAACACAACACTTTTTCTAAAACGTATATAACACTTTTCTAAGTAAAACAACAAAAAGATAATCTACTTTATTAGGAAAAACACAAAAAAAGGCTAAGACTATGGGGTAGTAACCAATCAATAAAAACATTGGAACAGTAAAACAGGGGGGTGTGCAGTTAGCTGGGGAAAGCCATATTGAAGAGGTGGATTGGGTTTCTCTGATAGTTTTTGGGAGTGCATTCCACAGGGTTGAAGCAGAAAAGGGAAAAACCCTATCAAACCAAGTACGGTACTTGGTCTTGTACAAAAAACTGTACATTAGTGTCGGAAGAATAGTAGAACGCATTCTGCCCCATCCGTGCCGACAGAGTATAAATCAGGCTTGAGGATGCTATCTCTACGTTGTGTAGGATATGAACTGACCTGGCTGTAGCCCTTCACCGCGCCGCCCTGCCGCCAACCAGCAAGTGATGTGATGCTGGGTGACACGTCACGGCATTCCCTCCCTCTCCCCGCAGACTCGGGGCGCTCTGCTGGAGCCTGGTGTTGTACCTCACAGCCCGCAGTCACCCACATACCTCCCAGCTCTGACAGCCTGCATGAAGAAATAGGACGAGAAATGTTGAAATAAAAAAACACAACTGTGTTGATGTGAAGCTCTCATAACACGCAGGGGGGGGGGGGGGGGGGTTGAGAGGGGTTTTGTACGATAGTATGCAATGTATTGCAATATATTTTTAATATTATGTGAAAATTCAACCCGTTCTCAATCCCAAGGCGTCACATGTTGCAGCTCTGTCAGTATCCCTGAAACGTCAAGTTTTGACATGACGGGACAACCTGAAAGTCATTTTTTGACACGACGGGACGCCATGGCGACGTCACATGTTGACAAAACTATGCCTAAACCTAACCCTAACCCTAACCTCACAAAAATATGCCTAAACCTAACCCTAATCCTCACAAAAATATGCCTAAACCTAACCCTAATCCTCACAAAAATATGCCTAAACCTAACCCTAACCCTAACCCTAACCTCACAAAAATATGCCTAAACCTAACCCTAATCCTCACAAAAATATGCCTAAACCTAACCTTAATCCTAACTCTAACCTCACAAAAACGATGCAGAGAGAGAAAATTCAAGTAGTATTTGAAGCTCCAATGCGTGCCTTTTAGTTTTTGTAGTCCTATAGTGACGCATTAGGGAGTGAAAATGACAGAGCGACAATAACTGACAACTATCTGTGAGAATGTGTTGGGAAAATTATGCTATACTCCCGGTTTGCTACCTCAGAGGGTCTCAGACATTTTCATGTTGAGGACCCCCAAAAATTATTGAGTAAATTAAATAGGGCTTAACTGTTTATTCCTCATTTTGCTGGGGAACTTCCTGGAACCCCCTCTGATTCTCAAGGACCCCTGGAGGACCCCCGTACCAGTGGTTTGCTACCTTCATACTCAGGGACCCCTACAATACGGTTGTTTTCTTTTGTATTTGATACGAGTATGTGTGACAACAAGTATCTGACGAGTACCTCAACTAAGCCCTATTTGTATCTAATTTTGAAATATTTTAACAAAAACTCAATCTTTTATGGGTGTCACTGGCAAAAAAAGCAGATGGGGGTCCTTGACATGAACATGTTCGAGAACCCCTGTTCTATGACGGCAAACAACCTTGAAGTTGTCCTTTCTGCTGATTGACAGGCTGAGTGAACTGTCAGAACACCCCAGCAGCAGCAAGCTAAAGTTCACAAGGACGCTCTGCCATCAATTGTCCAGTGGTGTAAAGTAACTAAGTAAATTCACTCAAGTACTGTACTTGAGTACAATTTTGAGGATATTTTACTTTACTGGAGTATTTCCAGTTCTCAGTAGTTTTACTTCTACTCCTCTACATCTCAGAGTCAAATTATTGTACTTTTTACTCCATTACAATTATTAGAAAACTTTAGTTACCATAGGAAACGGGCGTAGGGCGGAGACTAGCCCAGAATGACGTAGTTACGGTCATCTTGGAGTCTGACGACATTTATGAATAAGGAAGCATTATAACAATGTCTTATTTTTTTTTTATTTGGGAAACAATAGCTAATTTAACATTGAGGTGCCCACAATGTTTAGGTGCCCACTCTTCTGGTTAGCATTTGAACAGTACTGAGCATATCTAAACTTTTGCTAGCTTTCCTGGAATATAACTGTCTGTACTGTCTACCACAACACCGCTCAGTTCATACGAGTATGAAAGCTCAACAAATAAAACAATAACATTGAGGTATAAGGAATGGGAATGAAAAGAAAAAAAAAAACACAGCCAAGGAATATCTCTCAATACAGTCCCACCACCTCTCTTGAATAGAGAGATACTTTATATTTACATGAAAACAGTCACCTGTGTACACATTACAGCCATCCCTGGAAGTTAGCCCCCCCATTGGCTGCATTTCCAGCCCATCAACATCACTGCACATAGCATCAAAGAGAGCACTTTATACAGATAAGCTATACCATACATACTTAAGTAGTGTGAAATAACCTAGAATTTCTGCTTTTCCAGTCTCACACTGCGCTGTATTCTGGCAGCATGGCAGCCATAACCCATTCAACCCGGGAACGCATATTATGTGACATTTTTAGATTTCTTTGGCTATTCAAAAAATAGCAGATATACAAGCTTGTAAATCTACTATTTTTTGAAAAATTGTGAAGATTTGTGGAAATCTTTGAATATATATTTTTGGGAATATACACTCAAATCTATGCTTCTGGGGATTCTACAAATGTATTCTAAATCCTAACAGTTTTTTTTTTAAAGAGCTTATGTAATATCAGTGGTTCTCAAACTTTTTTCATGTCAAGGACCACACAAAATGATATGTATTTGACCACGGACCCCCCCCCCCGATCTCAAAATATTTTGTTCATGCAGGGACCCCCAGAAGCAAAAATTTGAGTTACAAATGTATATATATATTCAAACACAAATATTCACGATTATTTTTTCAAAAATAGCGTGGCACCAGCAAAATATAAGACGGGGTGCCGTGATTTTCAGTGATCCCCCCCCCCCCCTAAAACAATCATCAGGTATTATGGTTATACTAGGATGAAGATTTTTTTCAAAAAAGTATACAGAAATTGTTAAAATTATGTTTTTATGTGGACACGCCTCCAGTTCATTAAGTATACCTGGTTCTCACCTTAGCACCTCCTCCACCACCTTAGCACCACCCACCTGTCCTAGTCCCTCCTCCTCCTCATGCCCACACCTGTTGTGTTATGATAATGAGGGGGAGGGTATATTTTTACTATGTCACTAAAGGGCTGTTTTTTCTATTGGCACGTTTGACCCTCAAGGTTTCAGCCTCCAGGTAGAAACTCAAAATAGTCAGAGAAGACATAAAACACCATAAAAACACCACCAGGGGGCTTAATGAAGTTCTATCAACCTCAAAGACACATGAAAAAAGTGCAAAACCATGGCACCACCTCTTTAAAATGACACAGATGCGTTCCCGGTCTTAATGGATTAACCAAAGCCAGACACCTAAATAAATATGTGTGCAGGAGATGTGCAGTTGAAGCTGTATTACTGGGCTGACGGCTTAAGCTTAGGGAGAGGCAATGAGGGACAAATTTAGCAGCAGATCTTAGAATAACTAGGTGGGGATAAGGCTTATGAAAAAAGTGCAAATGGCTGCACTTCTGGACGGTGCGCTTAAGGCCCCAGGATGAAGTGCTGACTGTCATGTTTTGCAGCTTCGAAAAAGAAGTTTTAATGAACTCGTTTGTGTATTCTCAATCGCCAAGGAAAGGCTGAAGGAGGGATTAGTGGAATCGTTGCGTTGCTTTGACTACGGCGCCGTTCCGGTGATCCAGTTAGTAGAGCGGTGATAGGACGCGCGCTGCACGAGGCTGTTGACGAGATCTTTTCTACCAATCTTCAACTTAAAATGACCCCTTTTAAGTGTTAACATCCAAGCTCCTCGTGGTGGTGCAGCCACACACACACACTGTCGGTATTAATAGTGAAAGAGAGAAGAAACACTGGTGGAAGTCTCTCCATCTCCATGTCAGTCTGGTGTGACCAGGACATCTGTTCCATGGGAGATACACAGTACTCCTCCATCCCCTCCCTCTAGATATACTCCCACTCTTCTGATGCACAGTATAGTGCCACCTCCTCCAAACGGCCAATGGAAGTGCGGTTTGCTCGTTTTCATCTCCTCCTCCTCCGGTGGAGTCGATACTACATGACTGCTTCTTCTGGAGCTATTACCGATATGCTCCGGCCAAGTGGAAAACCTCTGTCTGTCTGCTGCTTATCAACAGACAAACTCTCGTCAAACCAAAAACTTTTCCCCCAAAACACCACCTGACAGTTTATTTTTATACTTTCAGCACAGAATGTGCTTTCTTTGTTTTCAATGTTTTACCCCTTTCTATCCGTTTTCCGGAATCCGGAATTTCCATCACATTAATTGATAGTTTAATTAGTGGCAGTGGTGGACAGTAACTTAACATGTACATTCACTTGAGTACTATAGTATTTATTTTTTGTATCTGTACTTTACTTGAGTATTTGTATTAATGATGGCTTTCACTCAAATATTTTCAAGAGAAATGTTGTACTTTTGACACTACATTTCTAGGAAGGGAATTAACCACTTAAGCCCTATTTCAAATAATAGTGAAAATAGCAGATTTACAAGCTCACATCGACTGTTTTCACTACTAGGCCTGTTTATATTGTTTTGGAAAAAAAGAACAAGTCAACATTTCAATGCAGCAATGCTATTCAAAAGAAAATGTACTTTGTAATTTGCACTTTTGAATCCTTAAATAATGAAGTAATTTAAAAGCATGTACTTTTGAATACTTCAGTATTTTTAAAAGCAAATAATGCAGTACTTTAACTAAATTACACATTTGACGGAGCAACTATCAATCTTAGGGAGTAATATTTGACCAGGAGTATCTATACTTTGACTCAAGTAGTGTCCACTGATTAGTAGCTACAACATTGCTTGGGGAAAACAAATATGCATATAAGTGTTGAGCAAATTGCCATTTTTGTCAAGCAACACTTTTTTTGCCAAAGCATAAATGATGCTGTAAAAGACACATTTTAACTTTGTTGTTCTCCTTTCTGAGACTTGTGGAAATGCAAACATCATCTCTCCCAACCCATTTAATCACTTTATCAATACAACTATGCCGATGTGTTGGAGATCAGTGAGGTACAATAAATCAAATTAGTTTAATCAAACTGAATGAACATGTTTGCAGGGTGAATAATATAACAGACACAATGGAAACACGTTTTCTTATGAAAAGGCAGGTTGTGGAGATTCATAAAGGAGCCAGAACTCCATTAGGCATCATCTCCAAGATCTTTATAAGCATACATAATAAAACAGCTATTAAAAGCTGCAATAAAAAAAAGGAACTTCTGTTTAAAGTCAAATGGATTTGGCAAAGGTTGTGAGGAGAAACACACATGCATGCATGCACACACACACACACACACACACACACACACACACACACACACACACAGACAGACAGACAGACAGACAGACAGACAGACAGACAGACAGACAGACAGACAGACAGACAGACAGACAGACAGACAGACAGACAGACAGACAGACAGACAGACAGACAGACAGACAGACAGACAGACAGACAGACAGACAGACAGACAGACAGACAGACAGACAGACAGACAGACAGACAGACAGACAGACAGACAGACAGACAGACAGACAGACAGACAGACAGACAGACAGACAGACAGACAGACAGACAGACAGACAGACAGACAGACAGACAGACAGACAGACAGACAGACAGACAGACAGACACACACACACACACACACACACACACACACACACACACACACACACACACACACACACACACACACACACACACACACACACACACACACACACAGGGCCCTATTATGCCACACGAATATGCAGAGCTGTCAGAAATGGATTAGCCTTGTAAAACAAATTAAGTTTCAATTGGAAGAGAACAAAGCTGTGTTCTACTTCAGGTCTTTTTGTTTAAAAAAAGAAGGAGAAAAAAAGCCTCAACATACTGTGTAGCTCAATGAAAACATGTGCCATGTGATAAGTAAATTGTCTTTGTGCAGATGTACCTGTAATATTGCTCTCTGATGGAAGGAGATCTCTGTGTTGAGACCAACTCTATCCCTGGGAGGTTTTTCCTTTTTTTCTTTTGCAGCGTTAGTAGCTATTTATGTGTGGGTTTTTCATCATAGAAAATAGTGCAATTTCAGAGCCTGGGATGCCCTTGTCTATTATATTCATAGAATGCTCCACCGATGAAAATAAGAGTGAAATTCAAGGAAATATCATGGTCAAATATGGCTGTGATGAACACCTTCATTCTCGTTTTCACAAGATTCTTCAATATTTATTGTAATTTATAGATATTTTTTTTATTGTGTTTACTGTTTATACGTAAAACGTAAAATAACATTTTAACCGTTTTGATTGAACCTCCCTTTCCAAAAGGTGGGATATTCAGGACAAAAACTGGCTCTCCTTAAATGACTAACTGAGGATCCGCCTGCATGGCCCCCATTGGTTATTCCACAAACATATGTTGGGCCCCGGGTGGCTAATTTAGAATGTAATAATCTATTTAATCACAACTTATCGTTATTGATCCCGGCGTTAAAAGCTATTTACGATGACGGCCTCGGGGCCAGGAGAGCGACGGTCTCGCTGCTCTCCTTGTCATTTATTTCCCATTCCAGCGTGCTGCCCGGAGGCCTGGAGCTTGTTGGGGAGATAACAAATAATATATGTGTCCGCTATGAAGCATGCTTACAGGAGGGCACTCAGGAATACAGAGGCCCTCGCTTTGACTGCTGAACACTACATACAGTTTCTGGGCTTGATAGCAGATCATAACACTGTGTATTTTGAGGGAGAATTTAAGAGGTGTGTGTGTGTGTGTGTGTGTGTGTGTGTGTGTGTGTGTGTGTGTGTGTGTGTGTGTGTGTGTGTGTGTGTGTGTGTGTGTGTGCAGGCGCAAGCGTGTGCGCTGTATCAAGTAGTATATGATGCTACACAGGTCTTTTGGGGGACCAGGGGCTCAATCAATATATATATATATATATATATATATATATATATATATATATATATATATATATATATTATAGGCATATTTCTCCAAACGACACAGACCCGCTTTATAAAATACCAGTTTGTTCAGCTTGTTAATAATGTGTTGATGTTCCCCCCGCCGGGTCAAAAACAGGTTCAACTCACTGACCCATTCCAGGGTCCCCACCACTACACACCTGGAGATACTGTCTTCCAGGCTGCCCTCCATTCCGGCCCTCAAGCCTGCACCAAGGGCCTTTTCAGCTCACCCTTCACTGCCACGGCCTCATCAATTTCCAATCTTTTTCCTGTTCAGCGGGGCTATGATGGTCTGACTGATCCATGTTGTTGGAGAAACAGCGTACCTTACCAGATGGGTAGGATCTTCTCCTCACACAACTTAACGTAGTCTGTGATACACCAACGAAGGCTATTGATGTCATCACCCTGATCCCTCACGAGCATGCAGTATGCTGTCCTGAACTCATACCTCAGCTCCCATGACCACTGACTCCTATAACTACTGGCAGGCAGGCAGGAGACCTATTTGCATACAAGAGGTCAAGGGTGTTGCACAGTTACCCCCTTATTTTATATGACCCATACTTTCTACCGTTTGATCTTAGAGTGCATGATATGTTGATATGATATACTGATGTGTTACAGGGATGGAGGAGGGAGATATCTGCCTTTCTATTGCTCTCTTGTTACTATTGCTGTATAACAGGTGTAAGGTATATAAACCCTACAGGAAACTTGTATTGCAATATATCACTATTCATTGATTTGACCATGCAATTAATAGTTTTTGGGATATCGGGTGAAATTTTAATATTGTGCATCCCTAATTCACTCTTTGCTGAATAGGAGAGAATTTGAGTTGCATAAAATAATCAATATACAGTAATAAGGGATCAGGGGCTTGGTGCAATATATCCAAGGTTTAAGACACTTAAGCCCCCCCCAACAACCCACCACCCCACCCCTCCCGACACTGCTGATGCTATCCCACCTCATACAAACACAAAAACACACACACACACACACACACACACACACACACACACACACACACACACACACACACACACACACACACACACACACACACACACACACACACACACACACACACACACACACACACAGCTGTGGTGCGACAAGTAATTAAAGCCCAAATCGTGACATGTCAGAGCCCATCCCTGTGCCTACAGCAGCAGGAAGGTGTCCTGGCTTATCACAGCCATATTGATCTGAGCCGCAGGAAAGCTTGGTCGAGGCAAATTTGTGTTCAGTTTGGGGAAGAGGACACAGCTGTCAGACTGGTAAAGATTAGTCCGTCTAAAGAGCCTTTCCTGACAGCACTGCTAAATATTATTTTCATGGGCACATATACAGTAGCGCAGGGAGCAAAAGCCTGGTCCTCCTCTATGCCAAATGATGAAATGTGTTCTTCATTAACAAAGCTTCATTTGAGGACAGTGGTCTGAGAGAGACTTGTATAACATGCAGGGAAGTCTTATACTAATTGGTCGATTTTTGTTAGAATTCCCCTGCACGATCCCAGAAGACCAATCCTACCCAAGCGGTAGTGTTACTACACCTTAAAGAAGGAGATTCTACGGAGGTGTTCCCCATGACTAACTAGCTAATTAACTAACTAATCAATACACCCAAAATGTTGTAGCACTTTTATGCATATCTCTACAGTCTTATTATTGTAAGGCACTAACACTAAACATCGTTTTGAAAGGTGTCATATGAACAAATGCTTTCTTTTTCCTCTTGTACTTTTCTTCTTCTTTCATTTGCTATATGTTTTTGACTGGGATACCAGACCGACATTCAGACGCCCTGAGATTGACGTCACTGGATTCCCAGCGGCCTTTTGATGATTGGGCCGATTGACAGCCAAAGATATGCTTTGCAAATGTTCCCATGCTCTGGGAGGACATGTAAAGTGAGCCACAGTGCTCCTCAGTGAGGGCACAGGCGGCTTTCGCTGGCCGGTGCTGGGAACAGGGCTGGGAACAGACAGGACAGACACGACTGCCACAGCTTGTTTCAAAACAAACTATTCATTGTAGCCAATGAATAGATCACGTAATTCAATATTGATTAATCCTGTGTCCACTCCGCCAGATCTCTGCCTGAACGGCGCGGACGGCTTGCACTGCCAGGACACCGTCCAGAACGCAAAAAAGCGATGTAACTGTGCTTAATTGTCACATTATGCTGAATGTGACTGTTGACTGCTGACTATCTCCTTTACTCACCAGCCATGAAGAGCCATGTGTGTGTTTCTCCTTTACATGGACATAAATAAATGGTTGAAATGAGTGTTTGCAGTGTTCGCTTTGTCCGCTCCGCCAGGCTCTGCTGGTGTAATTAAGAGATTCGATAGGGGATATATGTTTTATTTACACATATTTAAAAATAAAAGTGTGTCGGAAAGGATTCATGCATTAAATTACAACCCGGTATCTGAGTCACACATGACATTATGTCATTTGTTCTTATTTATTTTCCTCTGTGTTTATGTATTAGCTCCACCAGAACCCCATTTTGATTCCGGATAGCTCCTTCAGTACTAGGTAAGTACCGAGAGCTGATGGTAGGTGTGGCGCTCTACCTCAGCGATCCATCTCCCAGGGGTCTAGCGCATTGTAAAGGGAATAGAGGCCCTCATTGATCTGACAATAAGCCACTCCAATCTTGCTTACTTACATACTTAAGTGGGTCTCTTTGGCAATGTTGGTCAGTTGGTCTATCAGTCCATCCAACACTTTGGTCCTGACCAATATATCTCAACAAGTACTCTCTGGGTGTTATTGCCTTGAATCTTGCTATGCACATTCATGCTCCCCGGTGGATGAGCTGCCTATGACCTTTCTGCTAACGCCACCCTCAGGCCAACATTTCAACATTGCACACAAGATGAGTCATAGTGTGGGTGCTTAATTTCCACTCATTCTCTGTCTTAGATATGCCACTTTAATTGTCCAACTTTATTTCATTCCACTTTGAAACTTTGGTTATTGCTGACAATGTGTTAACCCATTAAGTCCTGAGGCCGTTTTCTGAAAAAAAACGTATGTTGCTATAATATCAATGGTTCATAGACTTCATGTCAAGGAACCCCCAAATGATGTATTTGGCCGCGGACCCCCATCTCAAAATATGTTGTTCCAGCAGGGACCCCCAGAAGCAAAGATTTAAGTAAAAAATGTTCGCTTTCAAAATATATATATTCAAAGATTTGCACACATTTTCACAATTTAAAAAAAATAGCAGATCTACAAGCTCATAGCGCGGCACTCGGTGCCGCGCTGTGAGCTTGTATATCTGCTATTTTTGAATAGCCCAAAGAAAAAAAATGACACAGACGCGTCCCCGGTTAATCAGTTAATTTCCCGCCCCGCTTACCAGATTCTGGCACTAATAACACTTACATATTCAGCCCCAGTAGCACAGGGCTCTAAGGATGGCAATGCCGGACCAAATTATTTTGGTCTGGCTTTCTTGGTCAAGGAACAGCATGGGGTGCAAGGACCAGCATGGCCTCTAGGCCATAGCAGTTTTGAAACATAAATAAAGTTTATGATTATTTTACACAGGGGTGTGTAATAGGCCTACTGTGCTTTCGTTGCACCTGAGACTTAGTGCAGCATACAGTGGTGTAAAGTAACCAAGTACATTTACTCAAGTACTGTACTGTACTCATTCAGTGTCAAACTTTTTTCTGGCTTTATCACCCCTGTGCCAAGGCCAAAAATACATTGTAAAAAAAAAAGTGCTTAGGAGCCGCGATACAGCCTTTTTCAGTAAGAAGTTAAACAAGAAGTGAATGGAGCAGCAAATCTTCAAATCATGATATCTTGGGTTCTGAACTTTAAAATATATATATATTTTTTTTATTTTTATACAAGCTCACAATGTGTCGCATCGCAACACGTTGTGAGCTTGTAGATCTGCTATTTTCAAACATTTTAGTACTTTTACTTTTGGTACTTGAGCACATTTTGAATTCCGGACGTTTACCTGTAACAGAGTACTTCTACATTGCAGTATTGATACTTTTACTGAAGTAAAACATTTGAGTACTTTTTCCACCACTGAGCATATGTATATCCACCACTAGCTCCGCGTCACAGAACCTCCCCCCCAGTCCTCCTTATATCCCCTCTGATGGATCCTCCTCCCACGTTCATTTATCGGACCCCGCATGGTAGGTGAATCCAATTAGTATCCTTTGTGTCTCCCTATGTCAGCCTATGCTAAATCTGCCTCCAAAAAAGCCAGGGAACCTATTAGCTGCGAGTAACGCCTCTGTATTTTATACTATCGCTTTTATGGCCTCTCCAATGTCACTGCATCAAAGGAGCCTTGTCTGTGCATGAATCTCCCCATGCCAGAAACCTTCAACCCCATTATCCGGGTGAAGTGCCCTTCCTCGGCTATTTGTATCCCTCCGTGCTTCGCGCCATTACCTTCCACTGGGTAATAGCTCTTAGGGTCTTCTTGTCTCTCCGACCTGATTTTCTCACTAGAAAAAAGGAAGCTACTCTGAACTTTTTAGTTTTAAAACATACAAAGACTTCATTTCTGTGTGTTATAATATTTTTTTTTTTGTTAATTGTAAACTAAATACATTTATAGAAATAAATGGTGTAACCTACTGTACTGTATAGTAGCCAACTACTACAACTACAGATTTTTCATGCAACCAGCCATGAGAGTGAAAACACCATTAGCATTCCATACATACAGTATAGAGCAGGGTGCTTCAACAGGGGGACCGGGACCACTAGGGGGTCCTCAGAGTTACTACAGGGGGCCGCCACATATTTGTGGCGGCCCCCTAGTAGTGGGAGTCCCTGCTTCATCTCTCTCTCAGCTAGGGGGTCCTTGGGCTGAAAAACGTTGAAAACCCCTGGTATAGAGAGAAACAATTGATCCAAAAGCCATACAAAAAAACTAAAAAAAAACACTTTAGCCAATAATGACGTGGGTAAAATAAATCTACGTGCATTTCGTGCTTTTCAGGACGAGGATAACTGAAGATGCCGTTTCCATCTTTTCCATCATCGGTCACATTTTAAAGCCACGCCGGCTGATTATTTAGTCAGCATGGTTGGGTATCTGCTCCGTCATGCATGGCAGATCTCTGAAGTCCCCCTCTCCCCCCCTCCGCCCCCCCTCCCCTCACTCCACCGCTCTGTAGTGCCTGGATGGATATGAAACCTCAAGGATAATGGAAAATTGATTTTCATCTTCCCCGCCGTATCTGTTTAAATATGATTAACAGTGAGCTTGACACGCCGCCGTCAAATTAATAACGACGTACGGCAGGGGGGGGGGGGCAGAGGGGGGGTTGAGGGGGGGGGGGGCAATGCAATCAATAATTGACAAGATAAATGCGGATAATGGTTAGCGATGCTGCAGACACGCAGGTCACGCGCCGCTAGCAAATGAAGCATTAGCATGCGAATGGTAATCAGGGGACCGTCATTAGAGCAGGTGTGAATGACACACAATGGCACGGTGTGATGGGGGCGACCGGCCGCCATCTTTACGTCACCTCTGCCTCTACTGAGGGCAACGCCGGGGAAATTAACAGAGCGCCCATATCTCTCTGTTAATCTGTTCCGGCCACTGATAGAATCCTAGAGGTCATTTAGCAGAGCAACTCCTCCACGCACACACACACACACACTCTCTCACTATACACGCCTTCACGAGTGTTGCAATACACAACCACAGGCATGCATGCATGCATGCATGCATGCATGCAGGCACACACATTTGTATTACCATACTTGTGGGGGGATCAAAATTACAGGACAGCATCGAAAATAGCTGAAAGGTAGCCGGAAAATTGCAGATCGGCTATTTTCCAGGGCGTGACACTGGGACGTAATAAAGCAATCCCTAAACCTCACCAAAATGTCTAATTCTAACCCCAACCTGAATCTTTTCATGAACCTAACTTTAACCATCTCTCTTGTGAGCGAGGACCAGGATATGGTCCTCATAATGTCAATTTCTCAAATTCTACTATAGTTGTGGGGACAAATGGCCCTCACAAGAATAGTAACGCAAGCGCGTAGTAACACACACACACACGCACACGCACACGCACACACACAGTTCACTGCCCCCTCTCCCTCCTCCCCCCCTCCGCGAATCAAAAGTGAAGTGGCAGCTAATGAAAACGAATAGCGCATTTGTATGTCGTTAGTGGGCGAGCGAGGAGGGCTCCGGGGAGGCGAGGGAGTGTTAGGCGAGCGTGTGAACACAACAGTTTCAGCGGTGATTATGCAGACAGAGGTTAACGGCATGGCATGACATAAGTGTTAAGACTCCTCGCATTGTCGATTCACACGGCCGTCGAACCATTAAAACCCACACCACCCCCCCCCCCTCTCCTGAACTGAAGATAAAGGTGTTTGCCTACGGCTAGACGTTGGATGTACTCTGCGTTTATGAGAGAATACATTAGGCTTGGATATCAAACATTTGCTTAACACACTCTGATAATCTCAATGAATTTTAATCAGCTTGCACTTCCGTTCGCTTTGTTTCATATATCGTCACCGTCGGGCAGAAACCTTGTATCTCCTTGTTTCAACTTTTGATGTTTATTCTTTTTTTTTGTAAATGAATGCCCTACTGTGTCATACAAGAGTGTTGCACAAAAGTAGTGAAAAAGCAGGTCTACGGTCGGTCCAGGCACCTAGGCTCCAAAGTAGCCTGACGGCGCGCCGTGGGTTCAAGTCCCGATCCCGACGGCCTTTGCTGCATGTCACACCACATCTCTATCGCCATTTCATGTCAGACTACTGTCCTATCAATAAAGGCATAAAAAAAATTATAATTAAAAAAAGCAGATCTACAAGCATGCTTCTTTGTCACTATTTTAAATCATTTAAAATAATACTAATAAAGGAATATTTTGTACATATGAGGTTTCCACCTGAGAGCGACGATATCAGATTCTATTGTCCGCAAAAATGCATACATAAAAATAAATAAATAAATGTAAAGAGACAAAAAGAAGAAGTCACATACACATAGTATAATTATATGGTGGATGTTGCACAGTAAGCAGCAGAATCTCGTGCACATGCAGCAGCGAGCGAGGAGCCCTGGCCATAACTTATCTCCCTGCCAGCCGCAAAACTATAGGTTTTAGATGACAGGCCTCATAAATGGCTTATCTAGAATCCAATATATATTGGAAGAAAGATCGCAGGGGGGAACAGTATGCTTGACTGTATCATCCCGATCCATAACTTTCCCATGAACCAGGGGCCCATTTATTGTCGATTCCGTCCGAGGGAGAACGGGGCATGTCAGTCGGGTGGGAGTCTCTCTCGCTAGCTGTTTATTTTCAAATCAATACTCAATTACTATAAGGAAGATCCACTCGTTGCCCATTTTCGAGATGAAATTATGGACTGCAGCAATAACACTTAGTCAAGGCGAAGTCGGTGTCATTAACTCACAAGGGGGCAGGATAACTTGCACCGGGGGTTTTACTGCGACAGGACTTCTGCCCGCCTCCTTACCCTTTTAGTTTCTAATTAATCACTGTGAAAAAGACCCTTCAGGACATGACGGATGGCCAGAGAAAACAATTTTCACCCTAACAGCCTTTTAATTTGAACTCCGGGAGAGCTCATTGACTGCAACTCACAACAACTCATCAATGCTAGTTTTTAATGCACTTCCTCTTTTGTTATTGAGAAGAATGGAGAGGCAGGAAAAAAAAGCCTTGGCTTGCTCTTCATAACTCACACCGGCATCGATTCGGTAAACGCCAGGCATTTTGCGAGAGGATAGGGGGGGACTGTCAATGGCAGTAGCAAAGGTGCGTGTAAATTACTCCATTAAGGGGTATTTTTTTGTTATTTATAGGTGAGGGGGGGAAAAAAGACACTGCATTGCAATAAACTGAAGTGGGACTGTGTGAACTGCAAGCTAAATACTCTACACGCCATGTTGGGGGTCCTGTTGAATGAACAGTCCTGCTGGATAGAGGAGAAAAGCTATGCTGCAAACATACTAGGTGCAATGTTTCTTTTTTGGGGGAGCTTAACACATCGGGTGCCAAACACGGTCTGAACCGTGTTTGCGCAGAGTAGCGGTCCGGTGCCGAACACGGTCCAGACCGTGAAATATGTCTTTTTGTTTTTTTCGTTTTTCTCCACACGGGCGGGGCTAGAGCAGCTCTGGGAGTACCCATTGTGATCTTGAGAAGGATAGGCCAGATAGATCACCGGAAAAACAAAAACATGGCTGCCATCCACTTCCTGTCTATTTCCTTCTTTAAAACACCTATATCTCCGAATCTGTTTCCGGTGGGGAAAACCGGTCATGCGCGATGCGCGATCCCCCCCCATTGTAACTCGCGAGTGAAATGTTATCGTTCCAGGTTGTAGCCAGGGTCATCGCGCAACATGAATGGATGTTTTTTTTTACATGGATTTGCTCCTCGTGGAGTCTAGAGCTTTAAACAGCAAAGCGCAGTCAATGGGGAGAATGCTGGCACCCAACGTAAGTTGTTATGAAAAAATGCTGGCACCCAATGTGTTAAAGGAGTAGTTCACACAAAAAAATTACTTATTTTCTTTCAATTACACACCCCATGAAGCCTTGAATTCATGGAGATTTTTTTTGTTTTTGTCGCATTCCTAAACCAATAATTTGATGACCGGCGGACTCTCTGGTAGGACACTCAATGGAGAGTTGGAGACTCTTTCAGTCTTCTACCGGAGACTCCCCCGGTCATCAAATTATTAGCTCCATGAATTCAAGGCTTCATGGGGTGTGTAATTGATAGAAAATACGTATTTTTTTGGGTCAACTATACTCCTTTAACCACAACCTCAGTTGTGAGCGAGCCATGAACTATAAGAGGAACCTGAGTTCAACCGCTATTAATTTAACTGAATCAACCAGAAACTACACAGTAAGATCAGTAACAATTAGCCCAATAGTAAAAAGTGTTAATTACTACCGATATCCTTGCAACAATAACAGTTAGCTAATGCAGACACGCAGGGAGAAGGAAATGTTTCATTTCTGGACAAAATTACAATATACAGCACATGCCGTATATTGTGAGGAAATTACGTTGCATTCTTGTATTAGCCTCGGCTAGACAAACACTCGTCGAGATGGCTCTCCTCATAGGAGCTATGCTGTAAAAAATAAGTTGTTCTCGTAATCAGAGAATATCTGAAGCTACAATCAGTAGCTTATTGTCTGAGCTTTCCTCTCTAATCAGAACACTTGTAGGATTTCAGTTAAATTGGTTTAATTCGTATGGCTGCTTTTTACAGCGGAAAATATTCAGGTGGAAAAAGTTGCGTTTTTCTTAGATTAATATGACAATATGCCCCCTGCCCTCTGGGGGGTGTAGGGTGGGTGATATATGACTCAATGACACCTGGATAAGGCAATTATAGTGTGATTACCTTAACAAGCACAGTTAGTTGAAAATTATTGCATTTTTCTGCTAAAATGACATCAAATCAGCGTTGAGAGTATGTCTGAGAATCTCTAATCAGCAACTCATTAAGTGCGGCGGAAGGATGGCTTCACATACAAAATTCAATTACCACAAAAAAACAAGACTGTTTCTAATGGTGTGGCTGCATGTGAATCTGAGACTTCATGTGACCAATGTGAAAATGTCTGTATTAGAACGGATGACATTCAAAATGAGGAATGTTCTGGCCTCCTCCCTTATTTGCTATGTTCACTTGCTCAGGGCTCTGATCTTGTGTGGCACATTATGCCATATCCCTAATCCAGTCTACATCTACGTGCTGTGAGCTTGTAGATCGGCGATTTTCACTATTTTAAAATATTTTGTCAAAGTATAAAAACATTTATAAAAAAGTATAAAAGAAGATTGGGGATAAGGCATAAGTCACCGTGCAAGTTAGGGCCCATTGTAGTCTCACCCATCGCCTATCTTGCAGCCTGTGACCTGTGAAGACACAGAGTAAGGCTCCTTCTGTTTACTGAGGGCTTTTTGGACAGCTGTATTCTCTTAATCACTGTGCCAGTTAACCAGAAAAATATTTTAGAAATTGTCTCAAAACACTGTTCTGACCCCTTCGGTGCCACGCCATTAACCAGAAAAATATTTTAGAAATTGTCTAGAAACACTGTTCTAGACAGGTGACCCTTTCGGTGCCACGCCATCAAAAAACAACAACATCAAGGAAGGTGACAACCTTGTTCTAAACAAGGCAGATCTAGCCAAGATTCAGGATCTTTGTTCAATTCATAATGGCTGACTATAAAGTTGGATGTCTTCTTGCAGGCCTTGAGCATCCCTGAGATGCCATCGGGGGGGCCTGAGGAAGACAAAAGGTTCAAAGTCGATCATAACCACGCAGGGGAGTGAATGGTTGAGAATCTCACATCTCTCGACAAGAGGAACTGATAAGTGGAAACGTTTTTTTTCCTCCTCTCTTTGCCTATACACTGGCTGTTGCAGCAAGGTCAGGCAGTGGCGTACCCATCATAGAGGCAAGGCAGGTGGCCGCCTGCCCAACTAAAATCTCGCCTCCCCTAGAAAATAAAGTAAAAGACTGAGAAACAGGCAGTGAAAAAGAATCCAAACAGAAAACTGTCCGTCAGGCCATTAGCCCGCCAGACAGCCAATACACTATCCATTCCATTCAGCAGAGCGACCCTCGCCTATAGTGATGCAAATGTCTTCATGCCATGGGCATGGGGTGCCAGGGTTGGGGGTCTGGGCCATCACCTGTACTCACCTGCCATAAAAGGGGCTCTGAGAGCAGCATGAGCCATTCATTACTAAACTACAACTTGAAGAGACCACCGCTGAAGAAGAGATTCATCCAGAGGACGCTACTTTCATCACCGCTGCCAAGACCTTGGCGGCGCCAGGACCATCGCAATAAATACATTGATTATACTTGCATATTGTTTTTATTAGCATTTTTCAGTTTTGGAGTCAGTGTAGTGTTGTTGTTAACTTGTTTCCCCCGCGATTTTTCCCCGAGGCGGGAGAAGAAAAATCTCGCCTGCTCTAAACGTAATTCCTGGGAACGCCACTGAGGTCAGGTGAATGAGATCAGACGGTGTGTCTAAGCGTATTATCAAGGCAAATCTGCAGAGTGACGTGAATGGACTGGGCCAGTCAGCTGTCTAGAAAAAATCATTACACAGAGGCGGATATTTTGGATAACTTTGGAAGGCAATCGGCCGCTTGGGATGTAGCATGGATCTGTCCGACTCCAAGATGCCCTTGAATGGACCACTTCCTCCACTCTGCTCAGAGTGCTGAGTCTGAGGCTGGGGCCTATACGCAGGTGTTGCTCTAGCCTACTCGGCTAAGAATAATATGACAGCAGGACGTTGTTGACAATAATAATCTACTGCAGTGGTTCTCAAACTTTTTCATGTCAAGGACCCCCAAATTGATAAATGTTTGGTCGCGGACCCCCATCTGAAAATATGTTGTGCCAGGGACCCCCAGAAGCAAAGATTTGTGTTAAAAATGTTCACTAATATTCAAGATTTTTCTTAAATAGCAGATCTACAAGCTCATAGCTGAGCTTGTAGATCTGCGCTATTTTTGAATGGCCAAAGTATAAAAGGCTAAAGTGGTTAAAATGATTGTGATGCTACATTAACTACTTTAGCTGGGGACCCCCTAGAACCCCCCAAGGACCCCTGGGGGTCCCCGGACCCCACTTTGAAAACCAATGATCTACTGTATACAATAAAGCTGAAGTTGTCTGTCTTTTTTTGTTCAAGGTTTCTTTAGGTTTCTTTCAGGTCAATTATACCAAAGCATACAGGAACAGTGTATGTTACACCTCCCACCCACCAAAGTTCCCGCTCCGAAAGATCCACAACCCTGGTATCTTGTATTATTGTATGTTATGGGTTGACGTTGTCTGTCTTTTAATCATACCCACACACCCCAGGTTGGATTGGGCTGACACTTTCCATAGCAGTGTTTTAGGATCCGGCTTCTGGGCCCGAACAGTCAGCCAAAATAGCAGAGCTTGTCTGTGTATCTTTCTGCAGTTTTGGCTAAAATTTGGCTGACATCAATCAGTACTGAAGGAACATCCTCACTGGCCTCTGCACTTTGACCGTGAAATGTCCTCGTGTTACCAAGCTATGTCTAATGTACCTGAAGAAAGTGTAAACAACATAATACCATAGATAGACATTTCATAGTGGATGCCTGCATGCAAAGTCAAGTCTCATATCTATGAAAACATTGTTTATTAACCAAACAATGAAGGTCCTTGAATTTACTGTATTCCATTCTTAACATTATGCAAAATCAAATTTGAAATGCATAATTACTTCCATAATCACTGTGCTCATTAATTATGCAATTATAATTAGTTAGTTATATGACTGATAAGACAGAATGATGTCAGTAGGTACATCGCTCCCAATCAAGATCCCAACACATCCCCCGTGATTGCAAAATGGAAGCTGCCAGTCATGATCAGATCACTTGAATAGTATTGTTGTTGTTGTTTTTAAATGATTAGAAGCCTAAATCAAGGGTGGAAAAGTCACCTTCCGTTTGAATGTAAAGGCAATTCTACATAATCACCTTCCTACTACAAATCCGCAAAATCTCTGTCCATGCGCCCGCCTGTCTGTATTTTATGGTCATGACTCATGTGCATATATGGGACCAACCGACTTCAAACTCGGTCCACACATCGGCAAGGTCTTGAGGGAGTGCGGTGCCCGCTGTTGAGTCGTTCCATATCGATATGTTTATATACAGTATATAGGCATATACGGATATCCAGTTGTCCAGAATTGTCGATCCAACCGATATGCCCATATATGGGCATACACTGATGACATCAGGGATCTCCATATGGGCATTAAAGGAACAAGGACTGACATACTGTATACAGAGATCTCCATACAGTATATGGGCATAAAAAGGGACAACAGGTAGACAGACGGATAAAGAGATCGTGATGGGCACAAAAGAGAGACAGACAGATGGCCGGATACTCTGTCAAGGCCCCTGACACTATGACATATCGGTTGGATCGGCGATGTGATGTAGGTGTAAGAGCCGCGTATTGATAAAACCACAAATGATGTCCTCAATATGACGTCTTTAGTACTGCTGTCATATACTGGCCTGGACTCCATATTTGGGCATGCCTGACACTGAACTCCATATATGGGCATACAAGGGAAACAGACAGACAGAAGGGTACAACGGATATCGCAAAACCGGGTGGGGCATGCATTTCCAACTCGTGAAAACCCGACTTGCATCGTTCAAAAGTCCCATGTCTGGTGTATTTTAAAGAGGGGACACGTGCGAGACATGACGGGAGTAGGATTGGAACTCGTGACTCGCAAGAAGCATGTTGTTAGGTCAAAGCAGGTATTTTGAATGATTGCTCAATCTTGTCATGTAATGTCCATTTCCAGCAATTATTCACACATGGTTTGTGTTCTAATATTTACCGACAATGTCCAAACCATAATGAGGTTGCATATTTTAAATAATGTATAAATAATGTCACAATTCACAATTCACAAGTTATTTGCCTCAGAGGTCATTTTAATATAACCCCTACTAAATATGTTTGTCTCCCTCTCTCCCCCTATATCTCTCCCATTCACCTTCAATGGCATGCATGCACAAGAGTGTGTGTGTGTGTGTGTGTGTGTGTATGTGTGTGTGTGTGTGTGTGTGTGTGTGTGTGTGTGTGTGTGTGTGTGTGTGTGTGTGTGTGTGTGTGTGTGTGTGTGTGTGTGTGTGTGTCTGTGTGCGTGTGGGCACAGCTATTAGCATAAATAAACTAGACTTTTTGAAGTGGAATAGCATTTAATGGTTTATTTGAAGTATTTGAATTGTAAAGGGAACAGAATGCTGCTTTGAAGGGGGAAATGCCATATTCCAATCAAACATTTCACTGTTCCGAAGGTTAATGAATGCCATTAGCCTACCACGAATACTTCCAGACTTGTACTTTCATAAGATGCATAAATTAGATAAAGACCCAGAATCCATTGCTTGGCAGAAGGGAGGGGGAATGTATGATAGGAAACCAATTACATGCCTATGGAAGTAATGGCTGCTAATCGCCGGCAATTTGGCAAGCCTGAACAAAGCAGGTTTATTGGAATGTTCCTTAACACTTTTTTGTTATTTTGGGCTGTTAGTTAGTTTTCAAGCACAAAGTTGTTGTTCCATTATTGTAAAACCATTCAACCATTTGTTCCTTTTAGCTTTGGTTCAAGCTGTTCCGTTGACAATATTTACAAATCTGCATAGTATAACTAGCATTTATCAAAAAAGATGACAAGTAGTACAAGGAGAGAGAATGCAGGAGTGCAAGGGGGGTGAGGTGGAAGCTGAAGAGATACGAGTTTTCAGACAGCGGCGAAACATTGGGTCGGGCCCATCTTTTGGGTGGCGGCCCTATTTTTATGGCATTGACTATATTTTCAACAAATATTATTTCAAGTTTTTTTTTTTTTTAATAAATAACATTCTACCATTTTCAAAGGAATATCTGACCCCCCCATGTCACATCTATTTCAAAAATAGTGGTTAATTATCTCCATCAATATGCTTTCCCCCTTGTCCGTCCATGTGTCCATCCGTCCTCCTATGAGCAGCTAATCTCCGTCATCGCTGGACCGATCGGTGTGAAACTTTGCATGCACACTCCGAGTACAAGTAAGAACCTCCACCCCCTCCATTTTGAAATCGGCCTCATGGTGGTGCTATAACTAGCGTGCTTCACATTGTGGCCTATAACTTGGATCATGAAGCAACTCTGCATATAGGTAACTCCTCCAACTTTTTGTCCAAAACTCACATTAATCAGTAGCCTACATATTATCTCTGAAGTCATGTGATCAAGATATATCAGTCAGATACCAATTCCAATTGTCTATAACTGTCTTCCTAAATTTGCTGGCCCTGGGTAGACAACCTGCGACGAACATGCGCTCTGGGGAGCGCACTTTTTCTAGTTCATACAGTATTTTTGTATGGCATTTCCTCCTTCATCCTGCATCAGGCATGATGGTTGTATAGACTAGAGAGTATACATCTGTATACTTTTATTAATAACCTATCTATCTATCTAAGTTTGGGTCCCGGGGAGACACCCAATTTATCTTTTGGGTCGACTCTCAGCTGAAAAAGTTTGGGAACCACTGGTCTGGGACACGTGGAGCTTTGGCCAGGGTGTTAACTCATTCAGTGCCAAACTTATTTCTGGCTTTATCACCCCTGTGCCAAAAATACATTGTAAAAAAAAAGTGCTTAGGAGCCGATATACAGCCTTTTTCAGTAAGAAGTTAAACAAGAAGTGAATGGAGCAGCAAATCTTCAAATCATTATATCTTGGGTTCTGAACTTTTTTTTTCCGTTGGCGACGTCATTGGCACTCTGGGCTTATAAAAACGTGACGTCGGTGACGTCAATGGCACTGAATGAGTTTTAAGGGGGAAGGTTTCAAACAGACTTCCTTTGTTGGCTGATCTAAGTGAGCGGGAAGGGGTGTGGGGTTGGATCGTGTCCTGAATCTCATCGATTGAAATCATAATACTAAGTTGAAGAATATCACACCTAAAAAAGGTTAAGAATTCAGCCAACTAGGTTTGTCGCGTGACTGAATGAGTACCAACATTTATTTTCCAAGAATGATAATTATTAACCAATTTGTTCTGTAAGGGTCCTTTGAGATGCTAATTAGTTGTTCATTTAATTGTATCCCTTTTGCCTAATGGCTCATCAGTTCCAAAAGTGTCCTGCCTTGCACTAATAAGGTCTGACGTAGGCATTTTCTATACTTCATTACTCCTTTCAAATGATCATTGGCCTCCGTAATTAGATGATAGTTGAAATATAGCCCCTACCATAGACGACGACCTTGAAGAGAAGTTTAGATCTGACGAATTATTATACCCCAGGCCTCAGATGTAATGGCGTGGAGAGAATGACACGTTATCTTAGTTACTGGATGTTCAGGTGGCTATTACATCATACCGTGCATCAACTAAATAAAAGCGTCACTTGGTCACAAGGTCACCTCTGCGTGAACTCAATACGATACTTGTAATGACTATAGGCCTGTCATAATTATTACATCATCGCCTAATCGGGCTTATTTGAGATATTATTTTGCATAATCGTCATAATCGTTTCTATATTGGAAAATGTTCATACATTTCTAAACATTTTCCAAGAAAGGGCAGAAATATCTACAAGCTTCCACAATTTTCACTATTTTAAAGATAACTAGAATTTTCGCAATTCAGGGCAATTGCAAAGTGTGGTTGCGCCGTCGCGAGTCGCTGCCGCCGGGACTCGAGGAATACGCTGGAGGGAATACCGTCGGAGGCTGCGCCAATTACATTGTCACGTCACTCCTGAGATCACTTGCATTTCATTTAAAGAGGATTGATCCACCCCGAAATAATGTTTTTGCATTATGTAAAGTGGGCTGTTATAGCGCCACCATGAGGCCGATTGGTGTAATATTTTTTTTGATAATTTCGCACTAAATCATGAACCTTCCCTCTAAGTCTTGTAACTCTAGCCCTTACGGTTTCTAAGAAAAAAATACTTGAATGGGAGTTTTTTCATTTACCCATTAAAGTGGATGGGGAAATTTAATGCACTAATAAATCAATATCAATTAAACTATGTAACCAATCTCTTAGCAAAATGATAGCCATCGATTCCCGGTGAGACCGGTCAATTTGACATATGGCACAAAATTGGGGGAAAAAAACTGTGGGAGGAGTAGCACGGCAAAATAAAGTTTATCTAGATAGAAGAATAAAGTGGGAAGAGTACTATAGTCTGGTTGCCCTGTTAGGGCAACCACACTAATTACTGACATATTTAATCATTTTATACTTTCAAAATATGATTAAATGTGTCAGTCATTTCTTTATGCATTCAAGTTATTTGTCATAATCTGCCCCGTGCAATTTGTTTTGTTTACAAAGCCTAAAAGGCAAAACAGAAATGTAAAATTGTATTCATACAGTATGGTCCGATGTTCAATGCCAACAAGCACAATGGAGTCAATTATTTGTATGAAAATGTATTGTCAGGTAAAATGTAATGATCGTGACAGGCTTTAAGTGTAATCCTATCCCACCGAAGATGCAGTAAAGTTCTTCCCTTTAATAGGCTATTGTTGTTTCCTGTGGTTTCATTTCTAGATATGAAGGTGCAGTAATAAGAGAACAACAGAGGAGAACAATACATCGTCACTGTTGGGTGGAAACCTCATATGTCCAAAAGGGAAATTGTGAAAATGACTGATCTACAAGTTCAAAACGTGTCGCGATGCGTTGTGAGCTTGAAGATCGGCTATTTTCACTACTTTAGCTTGACACTCTTTTACGATGAAGCAGGGTATTAAGTGACGAAAAAAAAAAAAAAAGTTGAAATATGGAGATATGAGGTTTCTGCTCGACAGCGACAATATGAATGTTGACTTTATGCACAGTGGTGTGGAATATTGGAAATCTCTGGCTTGGAGCTTCAGCGTTTGCTGTCTCGCCGAACTTCAACGGTATTACCGAGAACTCCATTCCAAAGATATTGAATTTGATTCAAGAGATAAAAAGCCACTTTTAATTATATCAGAAAAAAATGCTCTGAAAAGTCACAACTGCTGTGCTACTGTATTTCCAAATGTTTTGAAGTTCTGAGTTTTGAACTCATTTCTACCAAATATTGCACGTACCTGTGCATAGCTGTGTTGTTTATTTAGTTTATAATTCTTTATATATTTTGTTTCATCAGTTTTTTGTTTTCTCTACCACTTTCTCTAACGATTTTATTGAACCTTAGTGTTTTCTTGGACTTTGTACTTGTTATTTATTGTGTAAAGTACTTTGTGATATTGGTCTTGATAACAAAAAACTAACTGTGTACTGAGACGTGGGAACAAAATAAAACACCACATGATATCTGTCATGAACAGATGGTTCTTTTTTCTTGTACTTACATTTATTTATTTATTTTATTTTTTCTAAATTTAGAGAAGCCAATTATTTTTTACCCCTTTTTCTCCCGAATGTAGTCGTTATGCCCATTGATTCCTCCCCACACACATTTCTGTGTTGTCACTGCTGTCATATCCTACTGACTCACCTGCCAGTGAGGAGCCCCCACCAGGAGGACATAGAGCCTTCGTCCTACTCCTCCCGCCCAACACTCCCCGCTGACAGGTGCCGCCCCAGCCCGTGGGAATACATGCAATGACCGATATCACCCTCCCCGCCCGGCTTCCCTCCCCTGAACACGGGCCAATTGTGTTTGTGTAGACGCTCGACAAAGCCGGATGCACCGGGCAGTAACTTTACCACTGTGCCACCCGAGCGCCTTTGCTGTTCTTACATTTAGAGCAATTATTTTTACCCCTTTTTTCCCCACAGTATAGTCATTATGCCAATTAATTCTTCCCCACATATTTCTGTGTCGCTAACCCTCCCAGCCCGACTTTCTTCCTGAATCTAAAATTGTAGTGACCTTTGACAAGCACAAAAAAAATTGTTAATGTGCACACAAAGAAATAATACAAAATTCCAATCCAAACGATGAATTACATAGTAAAAAAATAAAATAATAACAGACTAAAGAAGCAGAAATGTAAGCCTGTCATGCTTTCTCCGGTGCCCTTTCCTCTAGCACCACCATTAGGCCAAACCTTTCCACATGCATACATTTCACTCCCTAACAAGATATCTCATAAGCCAGTGGTTCTCAAACTTTTTCATGTCAAGGACCCCCCAAAATGATATGTATTTGGCCACGGACCCCCATGTCAAAATATTTTGTTCCAGGGACCCCCCAGAATCACACCCACTCACCCACTTTGAGAACCAATGGTCTAAACAGGGCCCTTTATTTGTATTTTATTTTATTTTTTGTTGCAGTGTGAGAAACTCAACGACTCAGAGACATCGGGCGAGACATGATAAGAATGTGTTGGTGTTGTTGGTACTAAACTAAAGCTGATGCTGGTTGGATGTGTTCAACCTCTGCCTCTGGTCAATCAGCGGGGCTGCACTATCCCTCCTGATATGTCACCATATCACTCCAGTAAGCAAAGTCCCCATAGATGGATAGATCTCTGTTCTGCGCTAACGTGAAATATTGCTTTGCTGAGCATTCACTCAGGCGAAGTAGAAATCATTGCCTCTCTCTCTCTCTCTCTCTCTCTCTCTCTCTCTTGGTAAGGTTGACAGATGGCCGTCCAGACTTTCTGGAAGAACTAAGGATTGGATGGCAGACTGAACAACCAGGTCGCTACCATGTTTTATCCTCATTCACTTTGACCGCCATCAAGGTGGTGCTGGGGAATATATCGACTTCTACAATTTTGATAGATATATTAAAAATGAAAATACAGCCCAACATGGGCCTTATTTTAATGAATGTACCATGCACAAGTTTTTTTTAAAGGTATTAGCAGTTGTATAAAGTAACTAAGTACATTTACTCAAGTACTGTACCTAGGTACAATTTTGAGGTATTTTTTACTCTACTGGAGTATTTCCAACTTTCAGTACTTTTACTTCTACTCCACTACATCTCAGAGGCAAATATTATACTTTTACTCCACTACAATTATTTGAAAACATTAGTTCCTAGTTACTTTGTAGTAGTTTGTGATTATTATTACAAAACATACGTTAACCACTTCAGCTCTATACATTTCGGCCATTTGAAAATAGCCGATCTACAAGCTCACAATGCGTCACAATGTGAGTACTTTTTCCACCACTGGGTATTAGTCAAACACGTGGAGTGACAGAAGAGAAGAGGCTGGGCCTAACACAGGTCAGGAACCGGATATGATGTGATTCCCATCGTGGGCCAGGGCAAATAATTGGCAAAACACTAAGATTGTTTAACAATATAACATTAAAATAGGGCTTACAGGTAGGGTAAGTGATATTTTTGGGTATTTTTTTGTTTTGTTAAAAGGTTCAAGTACTATATTCTGATAGTAATCATTGCTACAGAGCGTTTGTTCGGTCACAGGGGTCTCTCCAGCTCTTTAGCAAACAGAATATAAATACATTTCCAGCCAATCAGGAGAGAGCACTGAAATTGGATTTTCTGTTTAATAAAGAGCTGGAGAGACATGGGAGACTCCTTTTACTGAACAAACACTCTATAGCAATGAGTACTATCAGAATATAGAGCTATTTAACACTTATTTTAACAAAAGTAAATTACTTACCCTACCTTTAAGTAGTTAATTCATAATAATATATATTTCACGTTTGTGTGGGAGGGAGATTTCTCTTTTGGGGGCACCAATTGTAGTTTCTTATGAAAGGAAAACTTTAGAGATTACTGAAATAGCGACTGACAGTAAATCCCACCTGTCTCATAAGATAGTTTTAAACCACTGTAATGTAAAATACTTTTACATTAAAAAACAACACATCAATTGGGGCGCCAATGGCCTCCTGTCACTCTTCCACTGTACTATCCAATAAAGGAAGAAGAAGAAAAGCAAAGAAAAACAATACATACTTTTTTCTTTAAATCTGGCCTTGAATATTATGTCTCGGAATACTTTGAAATTATACGACTGACGTATGTTTCACGTATTCTCAATCAAAGCTCTTTAGAAATGAATCACTTCAAAAGTAGAGTGCCGTGTGCTGCATGCGTTTGGCAGTGTAGAATAATCAAATCATGCCGCTATTAAACAGACTTTGTTATGTTCATTCAGAGGTAATTGAGCCCCTGCCAGGTTTTTTTTTAACAACACTTCCTGGTATAACCACTGGTTGTCGGGGATTTGATGAGTATCAGATGAATAATTCTAATGTTAATTAGAGTGGGAGAAATACACATGTGATGAAGGAAGTTAAAGATGTCATTAAGCGTGGTACCCAAGGATCAGTCATTTTTTTTCCTTCACAAGAGAGAGGACATCGCTGTGGTATATTTAGCGTTGCAGTTTTTCTTTTCCTTTTAAGTTAAGTCTGGAGTTCCACTTTGACCTTCGTGCAAAACAGAAAACACCCTAACAATTGTACTTGGCAGTACAACTTCTGTACTGTTTGTAAAAACTGCATCAGGATGCATCACATCCTGATGAAGATGATTGCCTATTAGTCCAATACATATTGGAAAAGTGTAGGCCTGTCCCCGACTAAGGATTTCTATAGTCTACTCTGATCGACCAAATGTTGGCTATAGTCTTGCAACAACCAAAAAAAAGAAGAAAATATATATATAATTTTTTTCCGAATCAGTCTGATTCGACTGCCAATCTCTCAGTCAAATCATGCAAAAAAAAGATGTTATGCAATAGAGGAACATTCCATTTGGGCTGTAGGGGTGCTTAATGTCTGATTTAACATATACTTGCTTGGTTTCTCCCAATATATCATGATGCCATCCTATTTTTTCAAACTATTAGTTAATTAATATAACAAATTAGGCCAATCTCTCAGTCGAATAATGCAATTTTTTTTGGGGGGGGGGGAGAAATAGTATTTTAAGAGATTGGGAGTTGACTCAGACTCCCTCGATCGATTAGTCGACTAATCGAGGTCAGGCCTAGAAGAGTGGAAGTATGCCATCTTCAGATAGGTTACACGTATTCTTCTGATCGAGAACATTGCACCTTTTCTTGATCCCTACCAATTGTATTTAATAATACAAGAAATAACACATTCGCTGGTGAACCGAACCCCCGCAAAGCTTCGTCTTTGCTGTGCAGTGTTATAGCTATGAACCAATCAGACATGGTTGCTGACGTGGGCCCCGGTGATATAAAAAAAAAAAACGCTGACCGGTGGAGTCTGGTCAGTGATGGAGATGCTCCGTGGCTTTGATGCGGCGAGGGCTTTACTATACACTGTCAGCAGGGCCTGGCAAACATGGCCGTAAAGAGCCTTGTCACACGGCAGGGCCCTGCATATAGACAGGGTCACTTCACCTGCTTGCTGAGGGCATATAGTGCTGCTCGGTCAGCCTTGAAAGCACTGTGTGAGGGGAGGACGACCCCATCTGCTGAGCTTGCATAGGAGGCAACAATCACTCACTCACTCACTCACTTGGAGGAGGCGTTCGCTGGAGACGGGGAGAAGCAGTGGTGGAAAAAGTACTACAGCTTTTTTTTACTTAAGTAAAAATATCATTACTGCAATATAGAAATACTCTGTTACAAGTAAAAGTGAAAGTCCAAAATGTACTTGAGTAAAAGTAAGTATTGGCATCAAAATGTACTTAAAGTAACAAAACATTTGGTAGGCCACTATGATCAATTACTAAGCAATCATGTTCTCCTCACAGCATCGTTTCTGTCGGGCAGAAACTGTTACTTTTTTAGGATTCTTTTTGTTTTAAATGCTATTTTTGTGGCACACTGTCTATGATAAATTAGGGTATTAATTTACGTAAAAACGTAAAAAGTTGAAATGTGGAGATACAAGGTTTCTGCCCAACAGCAACGATATGTATTCACATCCTCAGGTGCCAGCTTCCATTCCATGTAGCAGCTCCTCTGGCCGGTCATAAGACAGCTGTGTGTTTACATGGAAGAAGCGCCCTGTCTTCGGGGATCAGTGCCAAGCCGCAGTTATCCCCCCTCAGCATTGATTAGCAGTGTGTTACATTGACATGGACAGAGACAGATAGAGTCCCCTGGATCTGTCTGCCTGATAATACCCAACGCTATAGGAGAGGAGAGGACGTACGTTGAAACCAAACAGGAAAAATGTGTTCCGACATCTCCCCGGCGAAAGTGAAGGGGAGGCGTTTCTCAACAATGAGGAAAAGAGGAGGTGATCCAGCGAGGCCACGACGCATATTGCTTTGACCCTCCCCCTTTGGCCCCCCCATTGTTTTTCAATTAATCCTGGCCACTTTGTGGCGAACGACACTGACAGATGGCGAGGCCCTTTGCCGGGGTTCATGGGGTCGCGAGGCGCGCATAGTGCTTACTGGGGGAGAAAAGTGAATTTTTAGGGCCAAACGGTGCACACACACCTCCGCGAGTGCAGCCACCGAGGCGGCTTTCTAAGTGCTGATCTATTCAAGGTGCAAGGAACCAGGAAATAAGGTAGAGGCATCTTCACGGTGCTGGAGGATATTACTCTGCTACGCTGAGTAATAGTTTGTGTCCAGGAAGAAAACCAGTGGGGTTAGGAAAAGTATCAACTTGTATCGACAGTATCAAGTCAAGTTTATGCAATTAGCCATCTTAAGGGTAAGTGATTTTTTTTTTTTTTTTTTAAACGGTTAAAACACTACAGTATATTCTGATCATTGATATAGTGTTTGCTCAGTAACAGTCGTCTCCCTGTCTCTCCAGCTCTTTTATAAACAGAAAATACATTTTAGGTGGTTTGCCAATTGCAGTCAATCAGGAGAAAGTACCCATTCATCAGCTTCAATTGTAAAGTGTTCGAGTTCCAAGTTTGTCTGTTCATTTCTTTGTGTCATCACTTCCAAATTCACTTGTTTATCCTGTATCCTGTGTGAGTTCTCTCTCCTGATTGGATAAAAATGGTCTCCCAACCTGAAAATGCATTATTTTTAATAAAGGGCTGAAGAGACAGGGAGACCCCTGTTTCTGAACACTCTTGACTTTTGTGGGTTAGTCAAGTGTTCAAGTGAAATTTTCACTTACATTGGCACAGAGTGGCGTCGGACTACAGTATGTGCTTGTACTATGTGAGTAACATACATAATGTTTTTCATGATCACAACTTCACACTATGATAACAACACACAGATGAATGTGCCGTTCGCTCCCCGCTTGCGTTTGTCTTTCACACCAGAGCCCGTCCA
>NC_137623.1:46596295-46716295 GCF_963280865.1 Gymnoscopelus braueri | reverse complement strand
TTAACAAAAACTAGAAAAAGTGCTCCGAGGAGCACAGGTCTCCGCCAGGTCAGGTACGTTTTTGTGGCCTCCTGGTGGCGCTATAATAAGCCAATGTATAAAGGGTGCCATTTATTCTTAGGCCTTTGATGGCAATCGGACACTGCATTCATGATTTGAGGCATTTTGTTCCTAAATTAGACCTGCTGGTGGCGCTATAACAGTCCAATGTGAAAAGGGTGGCATTTCTTCCTCGGCCTAGTGGGAATGTGCGTGTGAAATGTCACGGAAATTGAAAGCTGCGTGCATAATTTGAGGCATTTTGTTGAAAACGGACCAATCCTGCAAACTTTGGAAGCCAACCTTAGCCAATCAGGATGGAATATGGGAAATCGGACAGATCTGTGTTGATCACATGACTATAGAGATACTGTGTACCAATTTGCATGACGTTTGGATAAAATCTGTAGGAGTAATGTCAAAAATATTGTTTTGCACAAATCGGCCTCCTGGTAGCGCCATAACAGGCCCATGTGAAAAATTTGGGGCAGAGGTTCTGAATTGGCATCCAGGGAGCGTGTGTGCACAGTATCGCAGCGACCGGGCCAACGGTGCCGGAGATTAGCTGCTAACGGACGGACAGGACACACACACACACGGACGGACAACATACTCTCTCGCCATGCCTTTCGGCCTGGCGGAGACAATAAGATGTAAGTATCCGCTTTGGCCACTTTCAACCTGGCGTCCCTATTTTGTGCTTGTCAATATAGGCGAAAATTGTTAAAAAAGAAAAAAAGAAAGAAAGAAAAACTGAGCTTTAAGATCTGCTAGCTTCACCATATTTGAAATAGGGCTTAAAGGCATACTAGGTAACGTTTTCAACAAAACTAAAGTTAAATTGTATATCTTTTGTGAGTGGCAAAAGTTTCACAACACCCACTCCATGAATTTCACCCCCGGAAGCCTTTTATTTATATATTTTCTATTGAACGTGGACTGGGGGGACTTTCCCGGGAAAATGACGTTCCTGGCCAACGTCATGACGTCGTGGCCGACCTCCTGGCCGACGTCATGACGTCGGCCAGGATCACCGCAACGGTTTCCTGTTTGGCCAGGAACTACCGCGCTAATAACAAAAAGGAACCTCACGCTGATTTTAAGAGAATGTAGGATTGGAAGATCGAAAAAGAACAGAAAAAGAAAGCACAGCTCATGGTAACTAATGCTCCACTGGCTAAGAGAAACGATCCGTAGATAGTATAAAACAATTAAAAGATTGCTTTTTGAAACGCTTCCGGCTTCCGGTGAAAACGAATGGAATTCTGGGTAATCGAGGACTACGGAAATTGTATGCAGTGACGGTAGTGACCAGCAGAGGTTGCTAAAAATCGTTATTTGTGATTCTTGTACAACTTTAAGTGGCTAGTTCATAATGCATGTTTTACCTTATAGAAATGTAATGGAGTCAAATGTACAATATGTGTCTTTCAAGTATTCAAAAATACAAATAGGTACTGTACACATAGTGAAAATATGTACTTAAGGAGGACAGTACTCAAGTAAATGTACTTTGTTGCGGTCCACCACTAGTAATAATAATAATAATACACACAAATACAGTGGCACTTGAGGAAGAAGTTAAATGGCTGCTTATGTCGAACCTTTATATTATACCATCACTTATAATACTTCTACAATACATTATGATATTTGACAGCTTGTAAGATCCTCGATGTCTCCACTAGGTTTTGGTAGAGCCTATCTTGTTATGGTTCAGTTTGTCCTTCAGGCAGCTAGAGTATAACTATGATCTCTGCCCTGTGCTCGAGGCAGAACAACCATACCACTGACATGAGTGTTAATGTACTTCTGACCATGATATCATGTATATAAAGTATAACCACCACCACCTAGAATATTGTCTCGACTCCCATGTGCCTTAGCGATTGCTGATTGATCCAGAATTCCACGACAGTTTTTGGCGTCACGAACAGGATTCCTAACCCGGCGGCAGATCCTCCAACAAACAGAGAAGGAGTCCGCAGCGCTGCAAATTAAGGTAAGGCTTGGCCTTCCCTCCTCTCTCTGTTTTGGTTGGAGTCTGTACACGGTATGGAATGATTTATTTAAATGATCATGTACTGTACATAAAGCATAACCACCACCACCTAGAATATTGTCTGGACTCCTATGTGCCTTATCGATTTCTGATTGATGCGGAATTCCACGACACACAAAAATACAGAATTCCAAGTATCTGCCATGCTGTCTTGTGCCAATCAATGTGGCGCTCAGGCAACACTAAAACACCATTTCCTTTTCAAGTGCTTTTCTTTTGCTGATGGATAAAAGAAAAAAGTACTTCCACTCATAAAAAATGTAATAACATTCATCTCAAAGCGACTTACTGAGGTTTGATGTTCTCCACTGTGCACCATTCATATAAACTTGAAATCAAAAGGCGTTTGACAAGGAATCAAACAGCACCGCTGCAGCTTTAGTATCTTTCTCATCTGCTCTTGAAACTTCATTAACCCATTAAGATTGGGAACGCATCTGTGTCATTTTATAGATTTCTTTGGGCTATTCAAAAATAGCATATATACAAGCTCTAGCGCGGCACAGAGTGCCGCGCTAGATCTACTACAAGAATGATCTTGTAGATCATTCTTGTAGATCTACAAGAATGAGCTACTATATTTTTTAAATTGTGAAATTTTGTGCAAATCTTTGAAAATATATATATTTTTTTAAGTGAACATTTGTAACTCAAATCTTTGTCTCTGGGGAAGCAGGTTAATATATTTTTTTAAACGTATGTTTTTTTGTGGCGCTCAAACCTATTCATGTCAAGGACCCCCCAAAAATGATTATTATTTGGCTGCGGACCCCCATCTCAAAATATGTTGTTCCAGGGACACCCCAGGAGCAAAAATGTGAGTTACAAATGGTCGCTAAAAATACCTACATTCAAATATTCAAATATACAACTGTTCGTTACAAATATATATTTTCAAAGATTTGGACACATTTTCAAGATTTTTCAAAAAATGCATATGCCGCGCTATGAGCTTGTATATCTGCTATTTTTCTTTAAGAAATCTTAGCCAAAGAAATCTTAAAATGACACAGATGCGTTCCCGGTCTATAAGGGTTAAAAAAAAGAAAAGTCTAACAGTAATTTCTTCACTCCCTCTTCATTTCCCTCAATAACAAAACGCCTCGGAGGCTAACTTTAGTTACATATTTTTCTGTTCTGTTTCTCTCTTTTCCTCTAATTGTTAAATCACTGTTGATTACTGCCATGAATTACTCACTGTGCTCCCTCCTGGCTGTGGGTTTTGAAGTGATTTTTTTTTTCTTTCTTCCTTGCCTACACTGATAAGGTGTAGGAGCTATCTGATGCTGCTTGCTGAGGAAGCATGATTAGGATCTAAGCTATGAAGTCATTCTCGGTCCTAAAATAGCTGTGAGGAGGGGAAAAAAAGAAGAAAGAAAGAAAATCCCACTAAACGCAATGTGCAGCAGCAGATTTTGTGGGCAAACGCACAAACTCCCTGTACAGCAGTAGATGTCTGAGATATAATATATGGTGACATCTCTCAAGTCAGGTTAATGAGTTTGATAATATTTTTTGGACTGGGGAGACGTGCTGAAAACTCACTGTACACTCCCGCATTGTGCAAAACATATGATGTGGGGGTGTTGAATAAAAAAAAGACAATGCCAAAATAAATACAAAAAATATCTAATAAGATGGGGCGCTCAAGTGGCAGAGGGGACAAGTACCTGCCCAATGCTATAGGGGTTGAGGTTTACATGTGTAAAGAAGCGGGTGAAATTGCTTTTAGTGCAAGCTCTCATCAGAAAGAGACAATACAGGGGTGGACAGGGAGAGCAGGAAGAGAAAGACAAATCAAACAAAAATATATCTACATATATACACATAGCATATCCAGCAGCTACAGTATGTACATGAGGTTAGACATAAGGTGCATGAACATAGCAGCAGGTATACGTACGTACATACATGATAATAAGATGTATGGAAAAAAAGATTCTATGGGTTAACTGTCAACTGCGTGAGAACGGATTCAGTGAGGACTTTGGTTAGCTAGCTACGTAGCTCTGCCCACCGATGACCTGCAACCAGTACATTAATTAGACTTAACCCTAACCCCCTAAGTCTATACTAACCCCTACAACACTACTGTACACAGCAGCCGGAGGCTTGCTTTGCACCAACATAATTCTCCAAACACGACTTTGGTCTCAGTCGAGGCTTATTGTATTATTTCAGCAGCGAGTGGACACAGGCTCTTTGGTGGTCCATCTTTGTGGTCGTGGTGGTTGGGGGGGGACGCAGGGGGGGAGGATAGAGGGGGGTTGGTGGCAAAACAAGCCAGGCAGAGGCACTGACTTCTGGTTCAAGGTTAATGCCTGCCGGCTCACCCCTGGACACACACGTCCGTGATTGATGCATGCTCAGTGGCCGTACCCGGGGGATTAACGCCATTGCTATATAACGGCCGGCGTTTACATTCTCTGACCTCCCTGCGTCACCTTCCCACTCTGCCAGGGATTAATGTCAAAAACTGTGACAGACACACGACTTCTGCAACCCTACCTTTTGTTTGTCATGTAAACTTAAACATCTCTACACTAGCAGAGATGGTAGGATTCCAGGGATTGTGAACTGACAAAATTCCATTTAACAGTCTAAAACAGCACTGTTGGAGTTGGTTTTTAATATAAGTCAAATATTATGAAGCTGGAGGTCGTTAAAATGCCTCTACAAGCACCATCGTTCAGTTTCTGAAAACAAGGGAATTTTATTTGTATAACTTCATGTATCCATCACATTCTTTTAATCATTTTGCAATTGTTGGCAACTCTTATTTCTGTATAATTAACAATCAGTTTAAGAGCTACATGCACAGTAGGTGAACAATTACATTTGTACTTTCTTTCCCACAGTGAAACTCATTGCTGATACAGTGGGTGCTGTATAAATAGCAGCACATCAGATACATCATAATTGGCCAGATATCAGATATGTCGTGGAGGGAGTCAACTGCGCTTTGGGACAATCCTTACACCTTAATGTATTGTCACCGTTGGGCCTTGTACTGTATGTCCAAGAAACCTTATTATGTCCAAAACATTACTTTTCAGGAAATAGAAAAACAGAAGCTTTGTTCCAATGGATCGAACATAACTATTTAGCTCTTGTTAATACTTTTCATTGATTAAATAGGACATGAATTTACAAAAAAAAAAAAAAAAGAAGTACGGAGATACAAGGTTTCTGCCCGACAGCAATGTGTAAAGGGTAAACTGTGTCCCTGATGGGCAATGGACACGCTGTGTGTGTGTGTGTGTGTGTGTGTGTGTGTGTGTGTGTGTGTGTGTGTGTGTGTGTGTGTGTGTGTGTGTGTGTGTGTGTGTGTGTGTGTGTGTGTGTGTGTGTGCGCGCTTATAGCCTATACTGTTGAGGGCCATTGTCCCCACAAGTATAGTGAAATCTGAGAAACAGACATTTTGAGAACCATGTTCCTGGTAGGCACAAGAGAAATGGCTGTTTTGTGTTAAAAGAAAAAAAACAGTACATATAGTTATGCCTGATTTATACTTAGCTGTACGCCTGTGTCGTGCACCGAAAATAGCAGATCTACAAGCTCAACCGTCCTAAAATGTTGATGTCCTCACAGGCATAGTAATACAAACGTGTGTATGTGTATGTATGTGTGTATATGTGTGTGTGTGTGTGTGTGTGTGTGTGTGTGTGTGTGTGTGTGAGTGAGAGCGTGCTGCACCGTATGAGAGTCGATCACAGGCCATCTGGTCAGGCCCAACAACAGCGCTAGCCCCAGGCACACTGTACACAGCTAGTCATTTATACGTGTCTCAGGTGGTCCCCCTGCGTCCTCAAAGACTGTAATGAGTAATGAGAGTTACTCCATAGAGGATCTGTCTTCACAGCAGAGCAAAAACCACAGCAAGGACACCACGTTCAGCCCAGCAGCCATGTGTACGCAGCAATGCAATGTGTGAACATACACTGCAGGAGGTGTTATACCGTTAGCGGCTATACTGCTGCTGCTGCTGCGACCTTGATTCTATGTACAGTATAATATAGGCTATGTGATTCATTAAGCATGTTTCTGATGCCTTGTTCATAATGTAGGTGAAAATCAGATATCAAAATTAACATTAGGGCTGCAATTATCAGTTATTTTCTTATTGATTATTCTATCGATTACTTTTTTAATTGAAACATTTTGACAGCGTGTTTTTTTGGGGGGATAATACAAAAACAACTGACTAAATGGATTTGTCTGATTAAAAACGTAAGCCCCATTTTATACATCATTGTGTAACACAACAATAGCAAAAATAGCAGATCTACAAGCTCAACACACATTGCGAAGCATTGTGAGCTTGTAGATTTCTGAAAGATTTTTTCACCCCCGTCCCCCTCCAAAAAAATCACTAGGTTTATTCGAAATATTTTTTTAATAATTGAATAAATCGATTAGTCGATTAATTGTAGCAGCCCTAATTGTATGTGCTTTATAATGCATATTTTTCCGATGCCTTGTTTTGGTATAGTTGGGCGCAAATCGGGACGGATTTGTTTTTGTTTGTAGGTAAAGGAACCATGACCCCTGCATCGTATATACGCTCACAAAAGTTATGCAGCACACATGCCGGTATATGTGACAGTGATGGCTGTGCACCCCGAGCACCCTCCACCGCCCCCCCTCTTCCTCTCCTTTTCCTATATCTGAGGACCTAAAGACTGGTGTCCCTGGCTAATAATTGCTGACACGCCAAAGCCAACATAGCCCAGTGAGCCTTTAATAGTTTTCATTTTTCTTCCTTACAGGATGGCCTCAGAGGTGCCATCATGAATGATCAGCACCTAGCCGCCACCGCAGCTCCCCGTGGAGGCCATAGCCCCTCTCTCTCGCTCTTCACCCTCTCTCTTCTCTCTCCCTATCTGTCTCCCTATCTCTCTCTCTCCTCTCCCTCCCTCTCTGTCTCTCTCTCTCTCTCTCTCTCTCTCTCTCTCTCTCTCTCTCTCTGTGTGTGTGTCTCTCTCTCTCTCTGCCCCTCTCTCTCCGTATCTGTCTCCCTATTGCTCTCTCTCTCTCTCTCTCTCTTCTTTCCCACTCTCTCCCCATCTCTGTCTCCCTCCCTCTCCCTTCCTCTGTCTCTCTCTCTTCCTCCCTCGGTCCCCCTCTCTCTATCTCTCCCTCTCACTCCCCCTCTCTCCTCCCCCCCCTCTCTCTCTCTGGTCGCCCCTGTGACCCCATCCCTACCCAGACATCGCCATTACTCCCCTCTCTCTCTCTCCACCTCCTCTTCCGCCTCTCATCTCGGACCGAGCCCCGGACCACCACACAGACAATTTATATAAAAGATTCTCCTGCCCACAGCTTTCATCACAGGGACCCCTGGGTTCAGGGAGCCCATTTCATAACACTAATTATCTCTCTCTCTCTCTCTCTCTCTCTCTCTCTCTCTCTCTCTCTCTCTCTCTCTCTCTCTCTCTCTCTCTCTCTCTCTCTCTCTCTCTCTCTCTCTCTCTCTCTCTCTCTCTCTCTCTCTCTCTCTCTCTCTCTCTTCCCCCCATCGAAAGTAACATAGCGTTAAGGAGAACTATTTCTAACGCTATGGACCAGAGCTATAACTCTCTATAAAAAGCATGTGCTGGGTGTTGTTATTTGCTATTAAGTACAATATCTGCAGAACGCAAAATCAATCAGAACGAGGTTCAGCCTATATTATGTCATACTTATGTCACATGGATGGACATGTATGGATTTAGGAGCAAAAACTGCTGCATAGAATACATTATGCATAAAATAACTGAACTTTTGGCTTTTAATTGCCACATAGAGAATATAAGCATGTGGAGATGCCTGCATCTATGCACACACTGTGTTAATTGAACTCTGAGAGTGTTACAATGCTTGCTACGGTATTTCTTGACTACGCAGCGTGGAGGTACGAAGCAACAATGGCAAAACAATTGAAGTCTGAAGCTGCAGTTTAGTCTTTTAGTCATATTATGAGAAACTCTGGAGCCATCCTAATGTGTTAGCATAATTTACTCTGGTCAGTAGACTAATGAATGATACTTTGTAATGGCGCACGATGCATAATAATGACCACACTTATTCTATTTCAATTCTATAATTCTGAATGCTTCCATGTGTCGCCATCAATCAACGCAAAGCAGCTGGGGAGGATTACTGATTGTTTACACTGACAATTTGCATCTTGTTGTCAGCATTGGTTTACTTCAACATCCTGCCCTTACAGGCTTCCTGACGTCTATCAGACACCACCTGTTAGTACTGCTGGGGCTCCTGGCTCTGACTCTCTCTCACGTTGTTGCTGACAGGGCACAAACCTTGTATCTCCATATTTAAACTTTTTAAGTCAGGAATACTCACGTCAAAGTCAATTTAACTATTTATTGCAACAAATGGAATACAGTTAAACGTGGCATCTAAAAGTCAGTGAACTTGCCCTTTAAATTATTTTAACAAATCACTGCAAGATGGCAAGGTGTGGTATCACTAAATAAGATAGCGTGTGGTACTGCATACAATCATTACAACTTTATAAAGTAAATTAGCAGCATTGGTACACATTTTATTAACATTCACATCTCCTGTCTACCCGACAGTGACGATATATAGTGCTTGGGCCTCAGACTGTTGGTACTGCTAGGCCCCCCTGGCTCAGACTCTCTCATATGCTGCTGGGTTCTCAAACTGTCAGCCAGGGGAAAGCTGGGAGACATGTGCCAATCTGATGAGTCTTTCTCTTCTGACACGTCTATTTTAACGCCAGAGCCCGGTGCATAGCCGGTGGCCTTTTACATCCCAATGCAGTGTCAATAGTAACCCTAAAAAATACGTTTCCATTTGTCGTTTTCAAATGGATTCATTTTAGTGAGTTTGGGGCGGTGGTCGAGAGGTGTTGTGAATATGCTTTGGCAACGCAAATTAATTACAAAATATTGTTTTATCCGATCCTATCCCATATGCAGTACGTTTTCAACATGCACTGTCGTCAGACACAACAGAAACTGTGTCAAATGCACATAATGGCGATTTGCACATATAGAGATGCACAACCAGTGTAGTGTCAAAGTCCTATACTTTAGGCACTACTGGTTGCCGACGGCCAGGAATGAATGAAGTTTACACGTGTGCTCAATAAAACCGATGTCCAAACGTGTCTGTTGAGTTGATAACAAATTATATTTATTCTCTGTTCCTCTCTGTTCCACTGCAGCATACACGACATATGAAGGCAAAATATACAGGCAAAACTTAAACAGAGCACGGCAAAGCATACAGACCACCATAGCCCTCAAGAACACAGTCGAAAAACGGCTTAGCCTCTGCCAATCTCAGCCACACCTGCTGCTTGATTAGGGACCTTATTCAATACCCTGGTAACCTTGGCCTTTCTTGACCATGCCCTGCAATCATATGGCTCTTACGACCAGTATGGAGTCAAATGCACTGACGTCAGACACAAAGAAACCGTGCTGGACGCACACTATGGAGATCTTCAACCTGCATTGACGTCAGACACAACCAGTGGTGGAAAAACTACTCACAATTTGTACTTAAATAAAAAATTTAATATAAAAGTATCAATACTGCAATATAGAAATACTGTGAAGCTGTTAGCGGCTAGGCCAGAAGCTAACAGCTACGGCTAGGCTAGGTAGCTACCTAGCCTTCTCGCCACGTGTCGGAGAAGGAGGAATGGAGGCGCCTCGGGCCTGCGGCCGACAAGGCTGCAGCCTCCTCGTCGCAGCAGATGACCGACACCGTCTCTGCATCTCCTGCCTGGGGTCTAACCACGCCTTCCTCGCACGCCACTTCGCCGGAGACGAGGATGTGTGCAAGCCCTGCGAGGACTTCACGGTGCACCAGCTGGAGCACCGGCTCAACAGAGCCACAGACCTAGCGGCCGAGTCGAGCAGCGGCACTTTCCCCGACGCTCCCCTCGCCATGGGACCCAGAGCGTCAGCGGAGAGCGCAGGCCTTGGGGCCATGGGCCCACCACTACAGGCCGCTCCGAAGTCCAGCGGTGCTACCAGGAAGGTCCGGCGCGGGGTTGCCTCCGGGGCATTAACCTCGTCGCCGGTCCTCGCCATTGCTGTCGAGGCCAGAGGGCCCCACCATGACAGCGGCGCTCCTCTTTCCCCACCCGCCTCCCTCCCCGCCTGGGGCGACGCGCCGACTCCGGACGGTAGCGTCTACTCCGACGGCGAAGAGCTCGATGACGTCATGGACGAAGGTGGGGAAGAGGATGATGAGGGGAAGATCACCTCCTACCAAGAGGTCCAGGAGGTAACGATGTGGTATCCTCCTAGGCCAGCGGCGGAGGCCTCTGTCGCGGACAAAGAGCCCTCCGAACCTGTATCAGCCATCTTCAAACGGGCCATCACCAGGTGCGGCCTGAAACAGCCCATGGAAGCCATGACGATGTCCGTCGGGGTCCCCATCCCAGGGTTCCAGGGACTGGCACCCCTCCCTCCCCGGAAAGTCGAGTCAAAGCTGCTCCCCGAGGCCAGCGGCATATGAGGGGCCCTGCAGTACTCGTGGCAGAAAGGGAAAATGGAACCGGTGAAGCTAGGCTTCGTGGTCGAAATTTCCTCCGGGGTGGAACTGGGGGTCGCTAACCTCCCCCCAATGGACCCGACCCTGGCCAGCGGCATCGAGGAGGAGAAGACTGGCTCCGTGTTGGCAGCGGAGGAAAAGCCAGTTTTCGCTGACCGCGCCAAGAGGGCCAACACCGCGGCACTGAACACCCTTTACAAGGCCTCGGGCTCAGCAGCTAAAGCGTTCAATGCCGTGTCACTCCTCCAAGGTTCAGCCGCCGCAAGACTTAAAGAGCTGGTGGCAAAACCCCTGGAGAAGAAGTCAGCGGAGGTGATCCACACCGAATGGGTTGAGGATGCGAAGGAGCTCGAGAGACTAATAGAGACGCTATACACAATGGACAAGGTTCAGTTGTTTTACCGTCATATGGTCCCACCAATGTGTGTAACAAATGTGCAGCCTGTGTGTGGAATAAAAGTATTGCCAATTACACAAACTCAAATTTTTTCTCCTGTCAAAGAACGAGGCGGATCGCTACCCGAATCGAATGGGGAGCCCCGTCCTCACCATTATTTAATGAGCCCACAGTGCTCGGTATGTCATTTGAACGACATTCCGAACACTGTTGGGACAGATCCTGTGCATGCAATGAACATGATTAATCAAATGCAGGTAGTGAAACCAATTGCAATGAATCAAATGTCTCAAACGTATTGCTTTCAAGGTGTAAAACAAGGGCCCTCTGTAAACGCAAAAATCCTACAGGGATCACGCCAGTTCCTTCTTCCGTCCGGCAGATGGCATCAAAGCGCCACTGTAGGACGGTGGAAAGACAAGATGGCCGCCTCCCTCAACCTCCCCAAGATGGCGGGCAAGGCGAGGCGGAAGTTTACATATCAGAGGGTCCCGGTGTTACACCCTCGAGACTCCCCTTGTGGGGCGAAAGTTTCGTTCCGGGTAACAACAACACAGCACAAGATGGCCGCCTCCATCGACCTCCCCAAGATGGCGGACGAGGAGAGGCGGAAGTTTACATGTCAGAGGGCCCCGGTGTTACACCGTCGACACTTCCCATGTGGGACGAGAGTTTAGTTCCGGGTAACGACAACACCGCTGAAGGGTTCCGATGCCACGTCACTCAAGACGGTGACGTCATCAGTAACCCCTTCTGTCCCACGAGCCCAGCTATCGCTAACAGGCAGAGCTGCAGGGCGGATGTTGACATCAGGGAAGGCTTCAGTGCCCAGTCAAGTGACTTCCCCGTGTCCGTCGAACGGGCCGGCGCTACCGCTGCTGCCCCTCGTGGACGCCTCCTCGATAATCACTGCGATCAGATTAGAGGCGTCACTGGTTCCCATGGGAACGGGCACGCGCTCCATGGAGCAGGTGACGTCAGCAGCCCCCACCAACCCCACGAATCCTCTCGCTCGGTGCCTAGATCAATGGAAAGCTTGCAAACCGAACCCTTGGGTGCTGCGCACCGTTCAGAAGGGCTACAGGTTGCAATTTTCCAGCAAACCTCCGCTAACAAACAAAGTGTTGTTCTCTCGAGCATCGGGCCAAGCGAGTGAGACCTATTCTGAATCTGAAGGGCCTGAACAGATTTCTGAAGGTCTTCAATTTTAGAATGCTGACAACAAGGGGTGTGCCGATATATCGACCCGCGATATATCGCGATACGTTTTCGTGACGATAACGTTTTGGGAAAATTTGAAATCGTATCGATGTTGTGTGCCCAATATCGTATCGTATCGTTTGGTGAAATTAGTGTATCGGCACACCCCTACTGACAACGGCAATATTGATTGATACGACAGGGGGGATTGGTGGACAAGCATAGATCTCAAGGATGCTTATTTTCACGTCCCAATCTACCCCCCACACCGGAAGTTCCTGCGCTTTGGCTACGAAGGCAAAGTGTACGAATACACGGTGCTCCCTTTCGGCATGTCACTGAGCCCACGGGTTTTCGTGAAATGCACAGATGCGGCCATAGCTCCTCTGCGGCAGCAGGGTCTCCGTCTGGCGACGTACATAGACGACTGGCTGCTGGCAGCAGGATCAAGGGAGGAGGTGGCGCGGCACACGGAGTTGGCCATTGCGCACCTAATATCCCTGGGATTCACGATCAACACTCAGAAGAGCGTGCTGATCCCATCCCAACAAGCCGCTTTCGTGGAAATCGCACTGGACTCGACCACACCATACATCTGATCCGGTTGGGCAGATTCCACATGAGACCTTTTCAGAGGTGGATGCGGGCTCTGAGGATCCCGCACACCATGGGTTCTCAGACGGTGGTAGTGTCACCACGGTGTGTGGTGTCACTCCGACCGTGGTCACAATCGACTTTCCTGTCCGAAGGGGTCAGGATAGGCGCAGTAGTGTCACGGAAGGTGATTACCACGGACGCCAGCCTCTCAGGTTGGGGGGGCTGTCCACGAAGGCTACTCAGCCAGGGGGAGGTGGGACTCCGTTCTGAAGGAGGCCCACATCAACTACCTGGAGCTGCTGGCGGTCTTCCTTGCTCTCAAGCACTTCGAGAGCCGCATCGTGGGGTGTCATGTCCTGGTCAGAACGGACGATACCACAACGATGTGTTATGTCAACAAACAAGGAGGCTTGGGTTCCATTGTGTTGGACAAACTGGCACGCGAGCTGACGCTCTGGAGCGTGTCGCGCCTGGCTTCGCTGCCCGCCTCCCATGTGCCAGGCCTCCTGAACAGCGGGGCGGACCTGCTGTCCAGGGGCGGGCTTCGGTACGGAGAGTGGTCACTCAATCCGCAGGTGGCGGACCTGATTTGGGCCCGGTTCGGCCGGGCTCAGGTCGACTTGTTTGTATCCAGAGAGAACGCGAAATGCTCACGGTTCTTCTCGATGGGGAACAGGGACCTCTCCTTGGGAGTGGACGCCTTGGCACACAGGTGGCCGAGCGTACTACTGTATGCTTTCCCGCCTCTGGAGCTGATCCCTCCGACGCTGGAGAAGGTCAGGCTCCAGGGCCTGACGGTCCTGCTGGTGGCCCCAGCATGGGGCGTGTGGAGGTCGGAGATTACTCCTCTCCGACGAGCCGTGGCCTCTCCCTCTGTTCAGAGACCTTCTGAGACAGGGAGGGAACGAGGTGTTCCACGAGAACCCCCAGGAGCTAGACCTGTGGGTCTGGCCCGTGAAAGGGCGAGCCTGAGCTCGCAGGGGCTGCCCCCTGATGTGGTAGCCACCATACAGGGGGCCAGGGCTGTTTCCACGAGACTTCAGTATGACGTCAGGTGGAACATGTTTGTGTCCTGGTGCCTAAAACAGTCACGATCAGTGGTGGCTTTTCAGGCGCCTGTGGGCAGCATCCTGGTTTTCCTACAAGACAGGTTGAACCAGGATTTGGCTTTTTCCACCATCAAAGTGTACCTGGCGGCCATTTCCGCTTGCCACGAGGGGTTCGATGGCAAGACGGTGGGTCATCATCCGCTGGTGTGCCGGTGCTAAGCGGGCCAGGCCGGTTAACAGGCCTTTGTTCCCGAAGTGGGACCTTGCAGTAGTGCTGGATGCACTCTGCCGTCCTCCTTTTGAACCTTTTGAGACTGCAGATCTGAGGATAGTGAGTCTCAAAACGGTCCTTCTGGTGGCTCTGTGTACAGCCAAACGTGTCAGTGACATGCAGGCGCTCTCGGTGAGCCCGGACTGCATGTGGTTCTCAGACGACGGCAAGAGGGTTTTGTTGAAACCCAACTTGGCGTTTGTGTCTAAGACTGGCATGGTGGCTAGGGCCCCAGTGGAGTTGGGGGCTTTCCATCCACCGCCGTTCGCGTCGGTGGAGGATAAGCGGTTGCACTGTCTCTGTCCAGTAAGGGCACTGGGTCGCAGCAGCAGCAACTTTCTGTACGAGGGGGTCAAAATAGGCGCTGTGCTGAATTGGAAGGTCATTACCACGGACGCCAGCCTTTCAGGCTGCGGTGCGGTCCACGACGGCTACTCAACCAGGGGGAGGTGGGACTCCGTTCTGAAGGAGGCCCACATCAATTTCCTGGAGTTATTAGCGGTCTTCCTCGCTCTCAAACACTTCGAGAGCCACATCCTGGGGTGTCATGTCCTGGTCAGAACGGACAATACCACAACGATGTGTTATGTCAACAAACAAGGAGGCTTGGGTTCCCTTGCGTTGGACAAACTGGCTCGCACCCTGACACTGTGGTGCGACTCGCGCCTGGCGTCGGTTCGAGCATCTCATGTACCGGGCCTCCTCAACCGCGGGGCGGACCTGCTGTCCAGAGGGGGGCGCCGGTACGGAGAATGGTCACTCCTCCCACGGGTCGTGGACATGATCTGGGCCCGGTTCGGCCGGGCCCAGATCGATTTGTTTGCATCCAGAGAGAACACAAAGTGCTCTCGGTTCTTCTCGATAGGGCACAAGGACACCTCCATGGGAGGGGATGCCTTGGCACACGAGTGGCCGAACGTACTACTGTATGCTTTTCCGCCTCTGGAGCTGATCCCTCCAACGTTGGAGAGAGTCAGACTCCAGGGTCTGTCAATACTGTTAGTAGCCCCGGCGTGGGGCGTGTGGAGGTCAGAAATTACTCCCCTCCTTTACGGCAAGCCGTGGACCCTCCCTCCGTTCAGAGACCTGCTGAGACAGGGAGGGAACGAGGTGTTCCACGAGAACCCACAGGGACTAGACTTGTGGGTCTGGCCCGTGAAAGGACGAGCCTGAGCTTGCAGGGGTTGCCTCCTGACGTGGTAGCAACCATTCAGGGGGCTAGGGCTGTCTCCACAAGACTACAGTATGACGTCAGGTGGAACATGTTTGTGTCCTGGTGCTCAGAACAGTCGCCGTCAGTTGTGGCTTTCCAGGCGCCTGTGAGCAGCATCCTGATTTTCCTGCAAGACAGGTTGAATCAGGACTTAGCCTTTTCCACCATCAAGGTGTACCTGGCAGCCATTTCCGCTTGTCACGAGGGATTCGATGGCAAGACGGTAGGCCACCACCCACTGGTGCGCAGTTTTATGAACGGCGCCAGGCGGGCCAAGACGGTCAACAGGCCTCTGTTCCCGAAATGGGACCTTACGGTGGTGCTGGATGCACTCTGCCGTCCTCCTTTTGAACCTTTTGAGTCTGCAGATCTGAGGATCGTGAGTCTCAAAACGGTCCTCCTGGTGACCTTGTGTACAGCCAAACGAGTTGGTGATATACAGGCACTTTCGGTGAGTGCAGAGTGCATTTGGTTTTCAGACGACGGCAAGAGGGTTTTACTGAAACCCGACTTGGCGTTTGTGTCTAAAACTGGTGTGGTGGCTAGGGCCCCGGTTGTACTGGGGGCCTCCCACCCTCCACCTTTCACGTCAGTGGATGACAAAAGGTTGCACTGTCTCTGTCCAGTAAGGGCGTTGAAGTGTTACTGTCAGATGACGGCAGCCAGCCGTGGGTCGTCTCAGCTGTTCGTCTCCTTTTGCCGGTCTGGCCAGAGGAAGGCGGTGGCTAAACCAACCTTGGCCAAATGGATCGTGGAGGCGATCAGGTTGGCCTATGAGAGTAATGGCTCTGTAGTCCCAGAGGGACTAAGGGCTCATTCTACTCGGGGTGTAACTGCATCATGGGCCCTTTACAAAGGGGTATCGATGCAGGAAATATGCTCAGCAGCAAACTGGTCGTCGCCTTCGACCTTTGCAGCCTTTTACAGCCTGGATGTGGCGGCATCTGAGATGGCGCACACAATCTTGGGCATGGCTGCTGGATCAAGCCAAGAGAGGATGGGGCAAGTCTAAGGGCATGCCTCTCTTCCTACTTGTTCTCCTTATAGGCCTCCCCTGGACCAGCTAGGCTGAGGTCCAGGGGAGAGGAGGCCCTGTTATCATTTCAGTTTGAATGAGACTTGTCTGTCCATTAGCTGGAATGAGGTGGACGGACGGTCGGTCAGGGCCTTACCTTCGGGTACCTTTTCTGCATCCTGGCATGGGGGTCTCGCCTGAGTGGCGGGACCGGGTGCCAGGGGCATGCAGAAGGGTAGGGTCAAGAGGTTGGATCAAGGAGAGTGTATGTGTCCCATAAGTAATTATATTACGAGAGGAGAGACATAATAACTAGAGGTTACGTAGGTAACCCCAGTTTTATTATCTCCGTAGTAATATACTTACCTAATACCCCTTTCTGTGCACATTCAGCGTGCAGAGAGAAGATAGTAGAGGGCGTACCCCTGTTACACGAGGGGTTTTATACTCCTTCCGGACTACCGGTTTCGCGTAACATGACCCTATCCAATAGCATTGTCGCGGGAGTCCATGTGTTTTGCTCTGTGCATCGCCAGGGGGCGCTGATATCCCATAAGTAAGTATATTACTACAGAGATAATAAAACTGGGGTTACCGAAAACCCCTTCTGTGCGCATTTGTGGCGTGCAGAGGTGAAAGTTTTCAGAGGGCGTATCCCAATGACGCAGGGGGTTTTATACCCCATCCTGTATACCGGATTTGCGTCACAGGACGCTATCCAATAGGATTGCAACGGGAGTCCATGTATTGTGCTCTGTGCATCGTCTGGGGGCGATGATATCCCATATGTAAGTACATTACTTACGGAAATAATAAAACTGGGGTTACATACGTAACCCCTATTTTTCAAATAATTGTAGTGGAGTAAAAGTAAAAGTATTGAATATTGGAAATACTCCAGTAAAGTAAAAATACCTCAAAATTGTACTTAAGTACAGTACTTGAGCAAATGTACTTAGTTACTTTACACCATGTGGATCGGTGGTGCGACAGGTGTGAGTGGCCCGCATAGTGGCCCAAACCTCTAGATTTTTGGGCGGTGTAGCCGCCCCTATAAGTGGGGTTGGGACACCTCATTAGTACACCCTTCGCTGTACTGTGATTGGCTCATAATTAGTACACCCCTAGCATTAGTACACCCCTAGCTGTACTGTGATTGGCTGACTCTATTGGCTGACTCTATTCAGCACTGTGATTGGCTAGCACTTAAACTATGGACTCTGCACTTTTAAAAAAAAACTTTTTTTTAAGTGAGCTTCCATCACTGTGATGACCACTGTGATGACCACACCGCCCACTTCACACTGGGTGTGATTTTTATTTAGTCAGTCCAGCATTGTACAGTAGTCTTCATCTTAGTCTGAGAAAACCAACCATAACTATTCTAGTCTAGTTCAGTTAGTTTACTGTATTTTATAGTTACAGTATATAACTATATATATATAACTAATATAAGTTAAAAAAAAAAGAAGCTCTAAATCAGGTGACAGCAAAGACAATGGTGAACAATGTATTACAATTGTAGTGCTAACTGAAGACATAACTTTCTGTCTGTCTGTCTGTCTGTCTGTCTGTCTGTCTGTCTCTCTGTCTCTCTCACTGTCTCTCTCTCTGTCTCTCTGTCTCTCTATGAAATGACAATAATAGCTAAAACAGACAGCTTTATTTTTCATGTTGTTAGAATATTGTTGCCATGGTGGTGGTAACAATAGCTGATGTGTAACTGTGGTGAATCTGTTAAAAGGCGCCGTTATGTTGTTTAAAATAGTCTGTACTATTATTTTCTGTCAAACATCAGCTACAGTTATTTAAGGTGGAACATCAGGTTCTAACTGTGTCTTCACAAACAACATTCACAAGGTGATCATTTGGTGCTGGTACCATCAAAGAAGAATTCATCGTATTAACGGTTCCACAACATCTTTTTTGTTTTACTGTGTTCAAGTGATGTTTTCGCCCCTGTCCGTCTGTTCGTCCGTCTGTCCGTCTGTGAACAGCTAATCTCCCACACCGTTGGACCGATCGACGTAAAACTGTGCACACACACACTCCCTGGACGCCAGAGCAGAGCGCCACCAGGAGGCCAATTTTTGCAAAACGTTTTTGATATGACTAGTACAGATTTTGTCCAAACATCACGCAAATCGGTACACAGTATCTCTATAGTCATGTGATCAAGATGGATCTGTCCATTTTTTCATATTCCATCCTGATTGGCTAAGATTGGCTTCCAAAGTTTGGAAGGAGTCGAGTGGTCCGTTTTGAACAAAATGCTTCAAATCATCAATCATTCCGGTTGCCGTGAAACTTTGCACGCTCACAATCAGTTACGGGCCCTGGCGGTGCACAGGCTAAACAAACGGCCCTCACATCTAAATTAAAGCCGTCGAGTGATCCTGTGCTGAGTAACCCCGGACCAACTTTTGGAGGTCATTTCAATTATAATAGTAATATAAGATAAGATAAGAAGATGCTCGTTTTTTTATATAGGCCTGTCCCCGACTAAGGATTTGTTTAGTCGAATCTAATTGCCGACTAATTGCCAATAGTCGACTGGCAGTCGACTAATATATATATATATATATATATATATATATATATATATATATATATATATATATATATATATATAGGGAAGAACGGGGTAAGATGAACCTCTGGGTAAGTTGAACCACCCCCTGTATCTTTAAAACTATACACATGAGTTGTCATGTGACCTTAAAATCAGGACACACCCATCATTTCCACCTGGCTGTGAAGTTGAGAGACACATGGGCAAAGTGATAAGCATATTTCTACACAAAAAAGTGTTTTTTGCTGGTCAAAGTTATTTTTTTCACTTCTCTGGTATAATGATTTTTATTTTAAAGCAAATGTACCCAGGTTGAAACTTATATATCATGCATGTTGGTGATATTCCAATGTATAAAACCATGTGAATCATTTAGCTAAAGATTAGCCTGAAGCATTAAGCTAGCCAGGTTAGGTCCAAATGGTGGCCATGGGGCAAGATGAACCAAATGCCTTGGGGTAAATTGAACCAATTATCCCAATATTAATCACCATTCATATTTTTCATTATGACTATTCTTCTCAAATTATGCTGTATGACCTTTCATTTGGATGAATACACTCATTTAAGAGAAGTTTTCAATATTGTATTAACAATTGCAAATATTAAAAGGTTCTGAATAACACACATTATTAGGTTTTATATTCTTTAAATACCATTAAGAAAATAAATAAGACTATTTGCAAAAGGTAAATGTGTTATTAAATTATTGTTGATAAGTGAATACATTATTTGTTCAAGTTTAAACTTGAAAATGCAAAATATCATATGGGTAAATTTACCCCTTGACTAGGATCAACTTACCCCTTACCTGGGGCAAGTTGAACCACATGACCACTTTTTTTTTGAGAACCCATATTTTTACAACCATTTGTCATAGACACTCATTATTTCAATTGATAGAAGACATCTTGAAGTTTTAGTAGATGTTTAGATTTTACTTCCATCTCATTTTTCCTTGCCTAGGGGTCAACATAAGAAGAATAAAGTGGAAGTTATGTGTGGTTGCAGGTGTAGACTTGGCCAAAAAACAATTAAAAACATTTTTGGCCCTTAAAAAAAAAAACTAGACTAGATTCGACTAAGAGACACGCAGTCGACTCGGACCCCCGCGACTAACCAGTCGACTAGTCGACTTAGTCGAGGTCAGGCCTATAGGACAGTAATATTAGGCTACAACTTCTTACCTCGCCGAGTTACCCAGTGGCTATCGACACTGACCCTGCAGTTCGTCCTCTTATAAAAGTACATTGAATAAAAAACTTTCACTGGTTTATCAGTGCGATTTGTCAAGTGGAAATACCTCTTTTTCACTGGTTTTAAGCTTTTGTGTGTTGGAACCTCAGAGCACAGTCCACATTGGCGATGATCATTTTCACAACAGGGCAGGTGATAGGCTGTAGAAACCCATGCTGGTTTGCGTCGCTTTGTAAGCGGCCGTGCTTTACCTACTTTCTCACTTACGTGGGTGTGTAGTAGCTACTTATAGATGGATGTCTGTTACTGTACTATCATAGCGAGATCCAACCACCGCTCCGACCGCAGCCCGTAGCCTACGTTTCCTAACGAGAACGGGCTCTCACAAGCGCTTATAGCCGCAAATCCACGTTGTAGCGACGGTCAGAGTAAAGGACGTTACATACAAACTTCCGCTGTTGTCATAATTATGAACTTTCAAGTGAAGTTTATAGGGGGAAAGGGAGGGAGGAGTCTTGCCTGCCTCTGCGTTGAACCAACGTGGTCTGTCAGGCTCAGCGTGACCAGACACACGCACGCATGCACGCACACGCACAGGCGCACAGCCAAGCGTGCACAACAGATTCACTGGGTGGTGTGGCAGCGTGATGAAAGAATTTGTTTTCGCATCGGTAGGTCAGAAAAAAAATACTATATTCTTTAAAAAATAAAAAAATAAAACATTCAAATGAAAATTTCAACTTCGGAAGATTTTTTTTTTTTCAGATTCAAATTATATTCCAATCCCGAATTTAGTTCTGACAGCATTAGTTGGTCGTCATGGCTGCCAGTTCCCACCTGACATCGTGTGGGAGTTCAGACTGCTCCACACCGTGCTGAATAACTGCTAGCTTACATAGTGTCTTAAGACTAGGACTTAAGTCTAAGATGTACAGATCATCAGAGGGTGTGTTTACTTTGCATCCTCCAAAGAGGATGATACGATCTCCCATCATGCAACAGCACATACGATACATCTTAGACGGTCCTTCTCCCTTGGGCTCAACCTTCTTCCAGGAGAAGGTCTCTGGACTGAATTTTCACAGATCACTGAAGGTCTGGTTATCGTCGCAGCCACCTAATATGTACAGCTCTCCATTGTAGGCAAAGGCTGAATGACAGCAGCGTCTTTCTGGAAGAAGCTGTGCAGAGGGTGTGTTCAGCCAGCTGTTGGTCTCTGTGTCAAACACTGTGATGGTGTTGTGGTAGTCCCCCTGATATCCCCCAAGCCCCTCATATCCCCCAAATACAAACATCTTTGTCCCGATGATGGTGGTAGAGTTACATGTTGAACCAGGTGGTGGAGTTCCTCTGGTGTTAATGAAAGACCAGACCATTGTGCTGGTGTCTAACTTGTACATGTCATTAGTCCATTGAGTCAGCTTCTTGTATCCTCCATGGATAAACATGACCTTCTCCAACACACAGGCTGAGTGGTAGTACCTCTCCTTTGGAACAGTCCCAGAAACCCTGGGTTTAAACCATATATGGGCGTCGACATCAAATGCATAAAGCACGTTGTAGTACTCCCCTCTCCAGTATCCTCCCCAGACATAGACTGTATCTTCGAGCAGCACAGCTGTGTGGCCCTGGCGCTTGGAGAGAACCTCAAGGTGACGTTCTCCTCTTCCAGGCGTCACCGCAGGTGTCTTCACCCAGCGCAAAGACACTGAGTTGAAGACATGCACCTCAGTCGGTTCCATGTTGTTGAAGGTCCGTCCCTCACAGTAGCCTCCAAAGGAATAAACCTTGTGCTCCACTGTAACAGTAGCATAATCGGGTCCTCCTGGTCCTCCATTCAGATGTACCGTCCAGCTGAACATGTCTCTCACGCCGTAGATCAAACTGGATTGGTCAAGTCTTGCTCTGTAATAGTATAGAGTCCTGTCATGGGCGCTTACCACTTATTGGCTCAGTGCCACAAATGTCACACAAATGTTTGACAAATCCACAAAGCCGATAAGCTGGTTGTTTATCCAATCAAGGAAGCCGGTGATGCTTTGCTAAATTAGCAGATTGAACGCTATCCCAATCACAGCCAAGTTATGGCTGTGATTGGGATGACGACATTGTGATGTCGTTGTGTGATGATTTCACGACTCAGATTACCCAATGACAGTCTGTGTTCAGATCGTTATGATTAGAATAATGTCTCATGTCTGTCCATTACAGATCCTTTTTTTAAAAATTGATTGTCGTTAGTTTTGATCATATTCAGTCAGATCATATAAGTGGGGTTGGGACCAGGGCAGGAATTTCACGGCGGCCACGACGGCCATGGCCGTCGTTGCCCCTCTCATTGACCGTGTGCCCCTCGAAAAATGACATGCCTTCACGGCCACAGTGGCCGTGGTGCCCCAGCTGCGCCCAGCAACTGATTTCACAGTTTTTCCTCTTTTTGCCAGACCCAAGGGGTCGGGCTTACATGAGGCTTTGTACCTGTTTCGTCCATACATGGGCAGGGGCTATTTGTCCTCCGGCCCCAGACAAAAAAAGTCTGTCCCCCTTTCGTCCATACATGGGCATACACAGGCTGACACGTCATGTGAAGTCCGGCTTAGCCGTGACGTAGTGCATGTTTTGTACCTGTTTGCCAGACCCAAGGGGTCGGGCTTACATGAGGCTTTGTACCTGTTTCGTCCATACATGGGCAGGGGCCATTTGTCCTCCGGCCCCAGCCAAAAAAGTCTGTCCCCCTTTCGTCCATACATGGGCATAGACACAGGCTGACACGTCATGTGAAGTCCGGTGACGTAGTGCTCTGATCTTATAAAGTACTTATTATGGGTCTGGCAGAACCAGGTCTCCTGGTCTTGTTTTAAGACACCAGTCCATTTGGTTGAGCTGCGCACCAACAACATGCACAGTGGTAGGTAGGCTTGATTTTGAGCCTCGAATGAACGGAATCGGAATCGGAATCTCGCAACACAGTGTAATAGACACAAAAGCATCACCGGGCCAACCAGGAGATAAATCTAACGCAGCCTGTTGAACTAATCAATGGTAGGTTTGATTTCTAGCCTGCGAGAGAGAGAGAGAGAGAGAGAGAGAGAGAGAGGATTCCGTAGTCCTACAGACCGATGTGCCCCGATGTTTTTTTCAACAGCAAAATATAGATGAATACATCTGATAAAATACAGCAAAATCCCCAAATTATGAGTCTTAATATAAAGCAAGCAATAGAATAACTGCAAACAAATTATAAGTTTAGGCTATCAATATCATACAAAAGAGTGACCTCACCGCTCTGATGGACAAGAAATAAATAATCCTTTTGCAAACCACATCCATGTTCTGTTCGTTTGTCAACAATGATCTAAATGGGAATTTTATTACATTGGGATCCCCCTGTATTTGTCAAAATACTTCCAAAATGTTAATGCAGTCCATGATCATAACACCAGAGGCAGCTCCACAAATCATGTTCAACCCAGATTTGGCTCAACTAAGGGAATGAACTCGTTCTCATGCTATTCATCAAAAATGTGGAATGCCCTACCAAAAGGAGTAAAGGAGTGTAAAACCCTACTCACTTTCAAAACTGCCCTAAAGATACACCTTCAGGAGGCTGCAATTCAAAAATGGCCCCTGTCTAAGTCTTAACCTACCCCCCCCCCCCCCCTCCTTCATTTTCCTCTTTTGTATATATATATATATATATTTTTTTTTTCTCTCGTCATACCAGTAACCTGAAAGCTGATTGTATGACATTCTGTATAGAAGTGTGTATATCTGTCTGCCTCTTATATGACATGATATGACTTGACATGATTTGTGTGCATGGGGTTCTCATCTTAAACAAGCTTAGTGCTTAATGAGAGTTTCCAGTTTAGTAGACCTTGTATTGTGAATTTGTACTTCCATGTACTGTTATGTACTGTCATGTACTATTCTCATGTCTTTCTAAATAAACTACATCAATCAATCAAAGCTAGAATGTGACAGTTTTAGTCCGTTTTTTGGTGCGCAGACTGCGCAGCACAGTCCTCGTTTAAGTGAATTGCTTTCACCTGTTGTACTGCTCTGCGGAGTGTGCGCAACAGGGCATATCTCTGCCAGGACAGGGTGACCTACCCAGGCCCATGAAATTCATATGCAGGCATAGTAGCCAATTAGAATGAAATCTGCTAAAACTGACTCATAAACTGATACAGAACCATATAGTGGCTATATATTATCGCTGTCGGGTGGAAATCTTGTATGTTCCTTCTTTTTTTTATTATTATTTAAAAACAATTTAAAATCGTGAAGATAGTCAATCTACAAACTGTAAGTATTAATAATTAAGAAATACTATATTGAGTGAAAAATCAACTTAAGTCATTATTAGTGCAAGTTCAATCACGTTTCATTTGAATGAAAATAACTTGTGGGGAAAATACATAAAATCTCTAATCTGCTAATCTAATGTGAATGTGATTAATGTGACCCCTACTTCAGTCAGTGAAGTCCAGGGCTGAATGTGACATATTGAGACCTATATAACTAAATATTGGTCATTTGCCAACACATTATTTTGTGAAATAAATGGGTTATATTTCACAGATAGTTATACTATTCTTATACTATATTAAAATAAAATCATCCTTAACCTTCAAGTTAAATTCATTATTTTCCGTGGAAATCATTTTTGGACTTACATTTTTTTTTTTGGATGGCCTTCCTGCCCTGGCATTTGGCCTTTGTGCCCTCAAAAAAATTACAACACCAAAGGCCAAGTGGCCTTGCCCCTAAAATGACGAAATTCCAGGCCTGGTTGGGACACCTCATTAGTACACCCTTCGCTGTACTGTGATTGGCTCATAATTAGTACACCCCATAGCATTAGTACACCCCTAGCTGTACTGTGATTGGCTGACTATTGGCTGACTCTATTCAGCACTGTGATTGGCTAGCGAGACTAATGATGAAATGAATAACCTATAAATAGGACTATGCACTTAAAACAAAACATTTTTTTTTTTTAAGTGAGCTTCCATCACTGTGATGACCACTGTGATGACCACACCGCCCACTTCACACTGGGTGTGATTTTTTAAACATTCGATACACCTACTGGCTTTTCCATTATATTAATTCCTATCTAATATCTGTGACTGATGTGGAAAAATCAGTCCAGACCTGCTTTAAGCAATGGGCCAGTCAGTGATATACATAGGATAATTGCTCAGACAAAGTTTTATCCCTTCACACACAAGCACAGCACACACACACACACACACACACACACACACACACACACACACACACACACAGGCCTCAGAAACCCCATCTAGTGAAATACTGGGGCGTTTCACATGGGAACAGATACTTCTCTCCAAGATTGATCACTCTGCTGATAATTTCCTAATTTCCAATCCACTGGGGGACTTAACTGGAGGCAGCCATTTTTCCTGAGCACCGACCAGGTTCTCCTTTATTTCCGCACAGGGCTAAATGGGAAGAATCCTCCAGTCCATTAAGCAGACAGTCTGTGTCATAAAAGTTTGGTGGCAGCAGAGGCTCGCTCTCCCTCCTCCTCTCTCCTCTCTCTCTCTCCTCTCTCTCTCTCTCTCTCTCTCTCTCTCTCTCTCTGCTGTCCCTCCATGCAGCAGAATAGAATAGTGTGTTTGATCTGAAGGCTGCAGGCTAATAGAAATCAGCCTCGCTCATCAGCAATAGTGGATTGAACTTAACCACCCACCTCCACCCTGTCAATTCAGATTTGGTAAGAATCCACTAACGCCGGGCAATGGGCATACCACTCGTTGGGCCTCTCTGTCAGGTAATCGCTATTTCACTATAATCCACATCAGACGATGGCCCTGTCCCCCCCCATTGCAATCCATTGGCAGGGTTGGATTTTTGGGGGTGTCAGGTGCGGGTTTAATTCATAGCAAGTCTAGTGGTTCACAAAAGTGGGGTCCTTGAGGGGGTTCCAAATGGACCCATACAGGTCTGTAACTCTGAGAGTGTACAGTTGGAACCAAACGGATCCTTGAAATTAAATAATTTGAGAACCACTGATTTAGTTGCACCACTCTGTCACTCAATACAAAATATGTATGTTCAACATACATATTTGAACACATACATACACATGTCATGCACACACACACACACACACACACACACACACACACACACACACACACACACACACACACACACACACACACACACACACGCACACACACTTGCAATGGCAGTTGTACAAGCTCACAACGTGACACAGTTGCAATATAGCTTACAGTTTAGATAGTTTGGACAATGGACACTGAAAATATTTCCTTCCACATAGGAGTTCAATCCTCCATCAACATCCCATCAGAGAGCGCAGAGCGGTGACCTTCTAGAACGAGGCTTCAATGATGACTGACTTGGCCAATCAAGTGAATCAGTTCACATACGTCTTAGTTTGCACGTCATCCACATTCCATTCTGAATGGACAAAGCCGCTGAAATCTTAGTATGTGTCCACATGTGGTAAATGGTAAATGGTGCATTTATATAGCGCATTTATCCAAAGCGCTTTACATAGATTGTGCATTACATTCACCCATTCACACACACATTCATACACCGATGGCGGAGGAAACCATGCAAGGCCATGCAAACCATGCAAACCTGCTCATCGGGAGCAATTAGGGGTTCAGCATCTTGCTCAAGGACACTTCGACACTAACTCTGAAGGAGCCCGGGATCGAACTGGGAACCGCTACATATATACTGTATATAGTGTACAGTATGCATCAACGTGTCCACTATATTAATACCATACTGAAAAACAAACACGTATATACACGGTGTGTGCCTGTGTGTGTGTATACAGTATATGTTGTTGTTATTCAGTATGGGTATTATTAATATAGTGGATGCATGGAGATTGACAGAGAGGCAGAACGACACAAGGAGAAGAGCACAGAGAGACAGCAGGGGTTGTTCTATTATTAACCCATTCAATCCGGGAACGCATCTGTGTCAAATTATTATTATCTATAAAAAAATTGCAGATATACCTGTACGAGCTCATAGCAAGACACATGAGCTTGTGGATCTGCTATTTTTTTTCATCGCGAAAATGTGTGCAAATCTTTGAATACAGTATATATATTTTTTGAAACATTTTTAACTCAAATCTTTGCTTCTGGGGGTCCCTAGAACAACCCCTTTTTCGAGTCAAGGACCCCCAAATGTATTTGCCCCCCGAGCAAAGATTTGAGGTGTAAATGCTTATTTACTTATGCTTAAAACAAAAATAGCCTATATTGAAAGAGTTGCACACATTTTCACGATTTCTTTCAAAAATAGCAGATCTACAAGCTCGTAGCGCAGCACTCTGTGCTGCGCTATGAGCTTGTATATCTGCTATTTTTGAATAGCCAAGTATAAAATATGACTATAAAATCTAAAATGACACAGACACGTTCCCGGTTCGAGTGGGTTAATGTCTGCTTAACATCACGACGTGATTAATTGAAACAAATGGGAGGATGAAGGGGGAAAGGCACTGTATGCTTTGCTGTATTGTAATCAAGCTGCTGATTACCGACTTACTACGTGGCTGATTGAGAGACTTCAATCAGAAAACTAGCGGCGTCCCCCATAAGCAGTCAGGTGAGTAAAGCCTCAATCATCATTTAGTTGTTAATTAGCGGGCCCTTGTCACTGTGTTATTATTACCGAGCTCGGTGATGAAGAGGGGAGGGGATGCGACAACGCCACCGCATCCTCGTCCGGATTTGGAATAGACCAGGCAGAAGAAAAAAAAAACATTTACAATTAAAGGACGACTTCACCCATTTTCAACTTTCAACTTTTCAACTTTCAATCTTCATATAATATATCCACACTAATGCTCATGATAAAATTGTTTAAAAAAAAATTCTACTCAGTCTGTGTCTCATAGGACATAACCCGTCTACCAGTGACATCATCGTTAGGAAGGTTTTTTTTTTCTTCAAGATTTTTTTAATTTTATTTTGATTTTTATTAACGCGAGAACAATGGCTGCCAACTTTCCAGGAATAGAAAGCCTGTAGTTTCTATTATCTTGGATTCCCCATCGATGATGTCACTGGTAGACGGGTTTCTGAACTGTCCACAGCCCTCCTCTAAGACACAGACTGAGTAGACAGAAATGGTGCCATATTATCACGAGCATTAGTGAGGACCAATTATACGAAGACAGGTTGAAAATGGGTGAAGCCGTCCTTTAAAATTTAGGCATTTAGTAAGACGCTCTTATCCAGAGCGACTTACAAAGTGTAAGGTCAGAGTCTGTGAAGTTTTGTCAACCAACAGCAGGGTGATCTGTCGAAGGAATTAAGGGTGCTAATAGCACAAGTGTGTGTTACAATATAAAAGTAGACATTGTGTGCATGTAAATGATCTAAATAATTACCGTATGTACTGTAGTAAATGATATACCTACCGTCTATCTAAATAAATTATCTATAAAATCACTGTCTAAAACAGTTACTTACTTTTCGGGAAATGGAACCTCAAGTAGTTATTGTTTATTGGCTCAATGTTTGGCTCAAAACGGACAGAATGAACCATATAAACTTTCCAAAATGTTCAAAAATAGCAAAAAAAAAAGTAAATCAACATCTATAGAGCAAGAGTTAAATTATTGTTAAACATAATTTACAAGAAGTCCAACACAATTAGAGAATGAAGAAGAATTGTTATTTTGATCAACGTTTGCCTGTTGTCTCTCCTATGGTACCAACATCAATACAGCATGGATTTGTGGACAAAATCTTATCCAACAACAACAAAATATTCTAAGTTTTGGGTCTGAGAGGCTAAATCTCATCAAATGGTGAATCTGTGGCTCAAATGCAGAATAAATAATGGACCTTGATATGAAAAAGGTTGAAAACCACTGCCCTAGGCTATAGGATTGTAACACTACATGTCCCTAAACTGCAAATCCCTGAGTTTGTTTGAACCCAATGGCGTAAAAAAAAAGAAAATAGTACATATAGTATATAGTTAAACTAACACTCAAGATTTTGCTGTTCAGGAAGTGGAGGTGAGCCGAGCACAATTCAAAAAGTTGAATGACCTCTGCTGTACTTTCCTCCTTCGTTCTGCCCACACGCCTCCCTCCTCGGCTCTGTTCCTATTTTAAGGTGTGGAGATTTGAGTGCACCTCTGAGCTGCTGAATGATGAAGAGGAGGAGGAGGCCAGTAGTTTCCCCCGAACTCCTGCTGTACAGTGAGGCAAATTCAAATTCCCTTTGAAGAGAAAAGCCGGGGCCCGGAGCAAACCTACTCGCACAGAGCAGCACAACATGTTCTCTTTCTTAAAGTCAGAATACTAGCTTACTCCTCCTTGCATCTTACCTAAGATGTTGATACTTTAGAATTACAGAGTTCCAATGTTCCATCTTCAAATTTTGGTCAAAAATGAGTTATTTAGATAATTATCGATGAGTATAGTTCCTGACTGATTTGGTGTTTATCTGCTGCTGTGCAGGGTTGTTTTGTAAAAAAAGAAACCCAATACGAACCTCTCTAAATTATGAAGATGGACCTCTATTATATGGTAGCAATCTCTTATTAGTTCTGTCTTTTGAGAGTTACTTCAAATCATCCAATTTCTGGCAGAAATTTGGGGAGATTACTCTTTTGCAAATTACAGTAGGCTATATTTTATTCTAATATGGAATTTTAGATGAATTTTTTTTATTTGTATTAAGATTTAAGTTTACATACTGTAACTCAACAAAGGGCTTGTAAAAAAACTACAAAAAACACCAAAAACGTGTATACACGTGTGTGTGTGTGTGTGTGTGTGTGTGTGTGTGTTAGAAGATTAACAATCAATAAGTAAATATATATATATATATATATATATATATATATATATATATATATAAAATAACACAAAACTGTAAACAATAATATAGATTTTAGGTAGATGTAAACGTTTCAACATGTGGCTAGCCTGTACATTTACAATAACGTGCTAATATCATACGGTATATAGCATCACAACATGGTCATTATACAGTAGGCACTAATTAATATGCAGATATGGTTGAATGAGCTAATTGCTCTTTCTCCCCCTGTCTTTGTGACACTGACTGTAATCACTGTCAGCATCATGAACGCAGGGACAACTGCAGCTGTATCACGTGATGCAACACGGCTGAATAACAAGGACTATACACATTTGCCATGATGGATTGTCATCATCTCACAAATTACATTCACTGCTGTTCCATTTATGTTGCAAATGCATCTATGAGCTAAATGTGCATGCCAAGGTATGCATGTATGTGCGTTGTGCATGACGATAAGCATTGTGTCGCTCGTCGCTGGAATAAAAAAAAAGTACCGGCGTTCCAATGAATCCAATGCAGTTATTTATTATTTAGCAGTTATTAGTTACTAGGTTGTCTGATACTTTTCATTGGTTCAACATTTATAAAATCCACAGGCACACTTTTACCACGGTCACTTTCAAAATATTGTGAAAATACCAGATCTACAAGCTCTCAACGCATCTCATCGCGACGTGTTGTGAGCTTGAAGATCGCCTATTTTCCCTACTTTTGCACTTTTGTACGACAAAGAGCATTAATGTACAGGGGGAAAAACACATTAAAAGATCAAAGATGGAGGGACAAGGTTTCTGCCCGACAGAAACAATATATAGACTGTGTACCTGTATGTGTGTGTGTGTGTGTGTGTGTGTGTGTGTGTGTGTGTGCACACGCGCGTGCGTGTTTATGTGTGTGTGTGTCTGCGCGTTGTGTTTGAAAGAGAGAGAGAAAAAAGCTTGTAGGACATGATGCTGTTGCATGGAAGCAGACAGGGACACCAGGTGCTGACAAGCAGAGAACTTTGATAGTTCCAGAAGCTTCACAAACAGAAGTCAGAGCAGATGTTGGAGATGGCAGTGCAACGTGGGAACAACACACAGTGACAGACTTCAGTGCACAGCGTACGTCAAACCACAGCTAGACCGACACACACACACACACACACACACACACACACACACACACACACACACACACACACACACACACACACACACACACACACACACACACACACACACACACACACACACACACACACACACACACACACACACACACACACACACACACTCTTACTTGTCTGCTGTTATATCCAACAACATATGGGATAAAAGCCCTCAGTACTGTGTGTTCTGTGCACACCACAAATTGGGGGAGGGGGGGGGGGGCAGTGGCTCGGTAGAGTGGCCGCTTGGGCATCAGAAGGTTCCCCGGTTCGATCCCGGGCTCCCCCTGTGTTAGTGTCGAAGTGTCCTTGAGCAAGACACTGAACTGAACTGCTCCCGATGAGAACGTTGGTTCCTTGCATGTGTGTGTGAATGGGTGAATGTAATGCACATTGTAAAGCGCTTTAGATAAAAGGTGCTATATAAATGCACCATTTACCATGTAGGGGCAATTCAACCGGAAAGATATTGAAATGTATCGAAATTGACGTTTAGAACCAATAACCGACTTAATCTTGGTCATGTAGGTTAACCGAATAATCTAGAAAAAGGTTTCATTATAATTGTCTCTGCAATCTTGCATAGATTTTATATTATTCCTAAAACAACAAAAGACCATTTATAGTGACTTATAATGAGAGTAAAGTGGATTTTAACAGTGATTATACTGCATGCATTATAAAAGGATTATGATGTCTATAATGTGTTGTGATTATTAATAAATCATTCTGAGTATTTATGTGCTTATAACATAATTTCACAGCGTTAGAAGCAGATTATACTGCATTATAAGTATGTTTATAATGCATTATTATAGACATGGGATAGCAAGTGTTACCTAAATATATGTTGTTTTTTTCTTTTATTTTTTTCTTCTTTCTTTCATATATCAACGAATCTACGCAAAAACAATTCTAATAGATATTTTTAATAATCGGCGAAATCAATTAGTCTAACCACTTAACGCGCACCTTGTTGTACAATGGTGGTGTACAAAAATAGTAGCCCTACACAAACACAATTAACTGCTTAAACTGTAGTGTTAGGTATAAATCCATGATAAATGACAGAACTACCCTTGTTTTAGCTTTACTATTAAACTATATCTTTAATTCTGTAATGTAATTCATAACAACGATCTGATTCAACAAGAGTGTACACATAAAATAAGGAATTACATTAGAATTTAAATGATAAACTAATCAAATGCAACATGTGATACAATGTAGGCTACAGTAAAAGTAATCAAACATTCATAAACATATTTTTTGTATAGGTTTTTAGCTACGGGGAGACATGGGTGATCGGTGAGGTTGTACTACTACCTAGTGGCCATATCATCCAACTGCAACAAGAAGGCATTTCTATTTAGAACATAGCGATGGGGTGAACAATCTGTCCAAACCCCTCAGGCAACAATGTATTTTATGACAATTTCTAGTTATATATTCTATTGCTCACCGCTAAATACCCTCAATGAGTCAATGATTCTACTAATTAAATATAGACAATTATTCAACATTGCAAAAACTCAACAACTGTTATGCTGAAAACAGTCTCCAAAGAGCTGAAAACACCCCTGGTGGCCATGGGGCTGTAGTTAGAGCATATGCAGTGGTGGAAAGTAAGTAAGTACATTTACTCAAGTACTGTACTTAAGTACAATTTTGAGGTACTTTTACTTGAGTGTGTCCATTTTTCAATACTTTATACTTCTGCCCCATCTCAGAGGCAAATATTACAGAACATAAATTAACCAATTATGCCCTATTTTATACCTGGGCTATTCGAAAATAGATCTGCAAGCTCACAACACGTTGTGATGTGACGTGTTGTGAGCTTGTAGATCTGCTATTTTTGAAGAAGTCTGACACAATTGAAGAATATGTTATCGTTGAAAAATGTTAGTATTTTTACTTTGGTACTACATATATATTTTGATGCCAATGCTAATGTACTTTTACCCAAGTATACGTTTGACGACAAGACTTGTGTAACAGAGTATTTTTCAATTGTGGTATTGCTATTTCCGAGTACATCGGAGTATACTTCTTCCGCCGCTGATACCATCAGGCATTTGGGCCCATTAGCATGGCCTACTAGCTTGCTCAATGGAGGAGTGCCGCGGCGCATTGGTTCACCGGTCAGCCCGGAGACATGTGCCATTAGCCCGAGCAAACGTTACTCCGCGGCGCTGCCCCAAAGCACACCTCATTTGTATTACAGTAGCCGCGCGAAAGAAAACGGCATCACACATTATTATAACAACAGCTGCAATATATCAAACAATTTTCCCCACTGATTTACTCCACTGGCAACACCAACCGCAGAATAGCGGCGGCAGGCAGCACACATCTCAAATTATTTTTCCCTGCTAACGGCATGCAGCCGCAAATAAATTAAACATGTGTCATTGAGCATGCTAAATGGCTTGCAACACATAATCATCTAAATAATTATGAGGCTGCCATTAAAGTGAGCTAGATGGATGGGAAAAAATGGAGGTAATGGTGCAGGATTTTAATATGGGACGAGAAAGAGGAAGAGGGGGAAAAAAGAGGGCCAAGAATAAAAAGGGCGAGGAGTTAAGAAGACACCGTTTTCTGTGTAATTCCTTCCTTTAGACAGTGATTGTGCTTTTTTCTTTCTCAAGTGAAAAAAAAAATGTGACGGACAATGGGGGTTATTAGCCCAATCAGACAAAGCGGCAAGGGATTGTGGGTAAGTCTGTGCCACCACTCAGACAGCTCTCTTTGTCCTCCTGCCGTTTCATTGCTGTCGGGTGGAAACCTTGTATGTTTAAAAAAAGGGTGAACATTTTCATTTAATTTCATTATGGTTTACATGATCACATTAATTTACTTTTCTTTTTTTACTTTTTACATATTCCATAAATGAAAAAGGAGCAGGATGAAGATAAATCTTATGTATACCTGCCCCTATCTACCATTAAAATCGTCAAATGATAGCTGCTCTGTCCAATGGCTACCAACCAGAGTACATCACCATGATTCATCAGAAAATAAAAAGGAGAAAACCAAACAGAAACAAAGAAATGAGAAAACAAAGAACGAGAGTACAAGGAAATTAACCTGGGTTTGCACAAACGGATCCAATGTAGTTATCATTTAGTCGCAAGCTCTTGTTAATCATTTCCATAGGTTCAATATTTACAAAACCCACAGACAAGCCAAACTACTTTCACTTTCACTCAAGTTTTCAAATATAGCGAAAACAGCAGATCCACAAGCTCACATCGTGTCGCTTTGCGACGCGTTGTGAGCTTGTAGATCGGCTATTTTCACTACTTGTACGTCAAAGTAGGACTTTAATTTCAGGCGGGGAAAAACACTAAATATGGACATAAAATATGGACATATGGAATGGACATACAGGGTTTCTGCCACGACGGCAACGATTTACATTAATCACCAACCTGGTGACTGGAAATCAGTGGGGCAGATTGGCAGAATGGGCTCAGCAGCACCCGTTTTGTTCCTGTGTGGCAATCAGACAGCTTAAGAACTCACTTCACAACCTTCAGCCCCATTATTGGCCATTATAAATGTTCAAATCACCTTTTATGATTTTCTTATCGTATTCATGTTATTCTTATATTAAGACATGGGCACTGAAAAAAAGAAGAAAATACCACTTGGTAAACGTGGCTTTAATTAACCCCCGGGCCGAGACCATCTACCTGTTGATAACCATTATATATGACTGTGACTTTGCTGCGTATGGCCTATTCTGGGAGATTATCGTGATAAGACTCACAATGGATTTTTGTGTATTAAAAATCAACAGTAAAATAAGAAATTCCACTGAGCGTGTCAAAGTGATATTGTAATGGCTCCAATGCGTCCGCTTAAATGATCGGCTTCACGTCACTGCACGTTCATGCATGACTAGCACAATAATGCACTTTCCATGGATCATATGGACATGGTTCTGTCGTCACCCTTTACGGACCATTATGTTGTACAGTATGCACTTTAAACTGTACGTTTAGCAAGAACATAGTGCTTTGGAACAATGTGTACTCAGATCGACTGTATATTGTCTAGTGCTGTCTTGTACTGTGTTTCTACTGTGTTTTACTGAGTGTATAGCTTTGGTGCTTTCTGTTAATGTTAGCACTGTGAGGAAGAAATTATATGGCTAACCTTTATATTTTACCATCAATACTTCTGATATTTGACAGCTTGTAAGAGCCTAAATGTCTCCACTAGGCCTAATAGCTATTGTTTTGGTACAGCCTACCTTGTTATGGTTGAGTTTGTCCTTCAGGCAGCTACACTATGATCTCTGCCCTGTGCTCGAGGCAGAACTACCATACCACTGACATGAGTGTTAATGTACTTCTGACCATGATATTATGTATATAAAGCATAAACCACCACCACCTAGAATATTGTCTCTACTCCTATGTGCCTCATCGATTGCTGATTTCCGCGACAACTGTATTGGAGACCACATAAAGAAAGACCAACCAAGACCGAGTAGAGACAAGAACACCAGAAGAATTTCAAACCTATTCGAGACCATAAGTCGATAAATGTACTGTAATGGTATGACATCATAGAGAGGGCTCAAAACGTACACAATTGCTCTGCCAATATTCCGAAAGGAAAAACAGAATTCAACTGGAGCGCACATGTGACTACTGCTACTGACGTTGTCAATAATATTGACATATGAGATATGCCTACTAACTACATGTATAATTGACTGTGTTCAAAGTAGCATACAGTATGTATTAAATTACTAATTACTAGTATATTCATGGGAAGATCTGAAATGCAAAGCCTATAAGCAAAATATATTCATGTAGTAATAGCAATATATACGTATTAATAATCCCTAATATATAATTAATTCAAGAATGAATTTGAATGAATCAGAATTCAGCATTATTTATCATAATATTATGTCAGTGTTGCGCAGCAAAAATGGCCTATCTACAAGCTCATAACATATCACTATGCGATGCATTTTGAGCTTGTAGGTGGGCTATTTTCACTATACAATATTGGAAACTGACAAAGGAACCAAGGACATTTTCTCCATGACTTTAGTTAGTTTTAGTTTTCTAAACACACAATACAGTTTCATTTTGTTAACGTTTGTGTGTAAATCCTAGTTTTTATTTTTATATTTCAGTCAATTATTATTTTTTCAATTCTAGTTTGTGTTATTTTGTTAGTTTTAGTTGACTATAATAACCCTGGTGTAGTGCCGTTCTTACCGGTCAGTGATGCAGCTCAGCCCAGACTTCAGCTGACTCCAGAAGTGCTTGTCCACTCTTGAACGCCTCAGGTTTGGGAATATTTTTCTTTTTGGCTGCATGCTGGATCAGTGGTTGTCAGGTCCTTCTGTTTCCAGAGTGAACTGCTCAGCCTCAGATGGTGGGACATATCTGTTCAAAATTATAATTGACCGATATATATTATACATCTATATGTAATGGACACATGAAACCATGGGTGCTAATGAGTGACCTCTGCTGGCAAGGAGCTACCTGCACAACATATACACTCACCCATGCTGAGCAATGCTATGTGATAAAGCGTGCGCACTCACGCGCACACACACACGCACACACACACAGACAGACGCGCACACGCAGTGGAGTTAAGCAAAAACTACTGAACAAGTTATCAGTGACAATGAGTTTGAACATGGTCTTCTTCCTGTTTACTGAGGAATTAAGTTGTAGGGGTTTTCCCCATAGACACATAATATATCGTTGCTGTCAGGCAGAAACCTTGTATCTCCATAATTCAACTTTAAATGTTTTTTTGGTCTATTAATGCCCTACTTAATCATACAAGAGTGTCGCACAAAAGTAAAGAAAAAAGCCAATCTATAAACTCACAACCATGCAACGCGTTGTGAGCTTGTAGATCGGCTATTTTATCTTAGCTACTTTCCACCACTGATTGCAGCAATACTGAATAGCTTATTTGTTGTTGTTGTTTACAACAGACAAACTGCAATTGCAATTAAGTCCATGGCTCGTAAATGTGGGCCACCTGTTCTAATGACAGTGATAATAGTTAAATATGGTTCAAATCTTTATCCTCGGCATAAATCTGCCAGTGTGTCAGCTACAGCTGTGGTACTTCGTAAAGGGAAACACTCATGCTGTTGATTGTGCATTTCAGTTAATTGTTTATGGTTATCATAGTCTATAGAATGAACAATATTTCTATGGAATGAAACATATTCGAGATATAATCCATATTGACAGATACAATTACCAGACAGCCTCACTACTCACTCCGCTACAGCCACCTGGCCGTCACTGTAGTAGCAATAGTAAGATGTTTGACACTCTTCTGTCTTATTATACCCAATTTTGTCAGAAAAATATAATTTCAGATCAAAGGATTGATTGCCTTCTGTTATAGAGTAATATGTATTTTAGTTAAATTCATAAAAAAAACTATATTAAAATTGGCCACCTCAATACAGCCAAGTCACTCAGACATAACCATAAACAAACCTGATACCAGTGGTGGAAAAAGTACTGAAATGTTTTACTCAAGTAAAAGTATCAATACTGCCATGCAAAAATACTCTGTTACAAGTTAAAGTCCAGTATTCAAAATTGACTTGAGTAAAAGTGTAAAAGTATTGGCATCAAATGTACTAAAGAACCAAAAGTAAAAGTACTCATTATCAGGCATGCAAACAGCCCCGAGGTGAAAAAGGTGACAACATGTTGTTTTCTTTCGGGTCAGGTGTCACACAATTGCCCTATTTGGGTTCAAAAAGGTGACTGTAGCTGAAAAGTGACACTTTTGCATGTCTGCATTATGCATAATGTCCTGTTTTACAAGTATTCACAATGTATACAAATCTTTTGAAAATAGCAGATCTACAAGCTCACAATGCGTTGCAAAGTGACGCATTGTGAGCTTGTAGATTGGCCATTTTCAAATAGCCGAAGTATATAGGGATAAAGTGGATAATGCAGGTTTTGTAATAATAATAAAAATCTACAAATTAACTGTCACGGGGCAGCCCGTTAGCCTGGTAAACCCCCCCTCCCTCCGGAAATCTCATTTGCAGTAGGCTGTGAAACAAAATTGTGTCGCAAGCTTCTTCCATTTGACGTGAGGTTGGCAGCCCGGTGACCTATACACAGACACGCTAAGAGGGAAGGGACAGTTTGTAGCATGATGTGATTTTTACCTGTATTCATTCAAATGTAGAAATAACACAGACTTCAGGGGTTCAAACTTTATGTTTATTTAAACACTGTTTATTAGAACTGATCCGAAATGTTTGTTTGTCACCTGGTCTTTCCTCTGCAGTACTGGCACCCTCTGACTTGTAACTGCCGAAACAGAGCAGAGGTAGTCCATATGGTTTAAGAAGGTGTGGAACGTGCCAAGTACTGTAGAGGAGGAGGGGTGTTTGTTAATGTTATTTAGCATTTTGCTTGTATGTGTTTGGTGCCTGAAATATGTATTGAAGGGTATTCTTTGACAATATGTTTAAGAAGCATTTAGGTAATTTTAGATTAACTCATGGGCCTTGGTTTGCCTGGTTTGAGATAATGGATACAAATTACTTTCATGGTGCTTGGTTTATCCCACCTGCTTAAAACGCAGGCATGGGGAGTTTAGACTTGGAGCACCTAGAGAAGAGCTGCCAGGGCCTTGTTTAAGGGTGTCAGTTTCTTAAGTGCCTAGGTTATTTTCTTTAGTTTGCTGTCATGTTCATTTTCTATATTTTTTAAAGTCGTATTTTGATTCTTGTTATTTAAGGCCTTCCCTTATTTGCTGCACTATAAACTGTTGGTGGACGATTTGGTTGGGTACAAATAAAACCCCCAAACGTTGCATCTCTGGACTTTTTTTATTTTTGGAGCCTTGGCCAATCGGTCACTTTTACAGTAACTAGTAACTAAAGTTTTCAAGTAATTGTAGTGGAGTAAAAGCATAATATTTGCCTCTGAGATGTAGTGGAGTAGAAGTAAAAGTATAGAAAATTGAAAATACTCGTAAAGTAAAAATTCCTAAAATTTGTACTTAAAGTAATACTAGGTAACGTTTTCAACAAAACTAAAGTTAAATTGTATATCTTTTGCGAGTGGCAAAAGTTTCACAACACCCACTCCGTGAATTTCACCCCCGGAAGCCTTTTATTTATATATTTTCTATTGAAAGTGGACTGGGGGGACTTTCCCGGGGAAATGACGTTCCTGGCCAACGTCATGACGTCGTGGCCGACGTCCCCAGGAACTACCGCAACGGTTTCCTGTTTGGCCAGGAACTACCGCGCTATAACAAAAAGGAACCTCACGCTGATGTTAAGATAATGTAGGATTGGAAGATCGAAAAAGAACAGAAAAAGAAAGCACAGCTCATGGTAACTAATGCTCCACTGGCTAAGAGAAACGATCCGTAGATAGTATAAAACAATTAAAAGATCGCTTTTTGAAACGCTTCCGGCTTCCGGTGAAAACGAATGGAATTCTGGGTAATCGAGGATTACGGAAATTGTATGCAGTGACGGTAGTGACCAGCAGAGGTTGCTAAAAATCGTTATTTGGGATTCTGCATTGTATAACTTTAAGTACCGTACTTGAATAATGTACTTAGTTACTTTCCACCACTGCCTGATACGCCCTACACAGCCCTCACATCTAGCACTACAGTATATATTTCCTTTCCCTTTTGAAAAATCTGAATTACTTGGACATTCATTATTTATGGACTTTATTGGGTCTCAAAGAATCTTGACTGGGTCATTGCCCCCCTTCGGTCTCTGTCTTGTCTTGGTCTAGCTTTAGGTGGTCTCAAATACAGCACTATAGTACTGAACGACAACCGCCAGCCAATAAGCAGAAAATCAATATGAGCTGCCCTCTACCGCAAGTCGACTCAATTCGGCATGTGATTTCCCTTGGGAATACAACCAGGATGTGGGCAATAAGAGACAAGCTAAGGTATGTGGAATAACATCAGGAAGAAGAACATCAAGACATGTTATTTGGCAGCCAACAAGGCCTTCTCCTCTGGGAACCTGAGGCCATTGGGTTGTTGATTGGGTGGACATGAGTGACCTCTGCTGGTAGGTAGCCGTCATAGGCACAAGCTTGGCCTGGTACTGGGCTTGGCCAAACAGTTAATGGGCAGTATTCCGACAGGAATAATAATAATAATAATAATAATAATAATAATAATAATAATAATAATAATAATAATAATAATAAAAACTGTTAATTATTTTCAAAAAAAAATTTATTATTCCCCTATGGTAGGCCCTATAGTATTATGAAATATGGCAATTACAGTATACATATCAGGTAGATTGTGCAAAAGTCTTTAACAATGACACAGCATGGGCCGCATGCTGTGTCATTCAAATAATAAATCATTTTTAGTTAGCATGTGACAGCCGAGCAAAGACAAAATGTAGCCTAATACAATCTTGAAATTCTAACTGGAAGCATGACTTCAGCAAATGGCACCAAACCCATTTTCTTGGCAAATTGAATGCAGGAAAGCATATGATTGCTGCAAAACGCCCGAGGGAATGTAGACACGCAAATGTAAAGGAAACGGTTCCCTCTCCAAACAAATAGGACATTATAATAGAGAGGGAATACGTGCAAATGCAATTAATGGGTAATAGCAAATGGAGATTGTTGAAATAAAATAAATAGAAATTACAATAAGAAATATAAGACAATTGGTATTGTGAATAACGGTTAAAAAAATAATATATTTAGATTAAAATAGAGGGGTAAATTGGCACGGATGCAGCAGTTGATAGGTGGGGGGGTCTTACTTTATTGAAGTACGTGCATCCTAGGCACAGGCGCCCATGTTTTTCAAGTAATAACATTACGTTCCAGCTTTTTCTAATGGCAAGCTTTTTAATGGACAGTTAAGTTGGCCAATGAAATCTGGTGTAAAGTACTTTTTCACCCCGATATTTTATATTTCCAATGCCCCAATTTACAGAGCATAATCTTACATAGCCAGCCCCCCCACCCCAGACACACCAGTTGTGGTTAGAGTGTCCGCCCTGCAATTGGGAGGTTGAGGTTCAATCCCCCGGCTGGGTTAAACCAAAGACTATACAAATGGTACCCAATGCCTCCCTGCTTGGCACTTAGCATCAAGGGTTGAATTGGCTGGGGGATGAGGAATACATTGTACTATTATTTTTATTATGGTTGTTTATATCTAACCTTTATATTTTACCATCGCCTATAATACTTATATAATACATTATGATATGCCATGATATTTGGTAGCCTAGGAGCCAAGATATCTCCGCTAGGCCTGATAGCTATTGCTTTGTTTGTACAGCCTGTATTGTTAAGGTTCAGCTTGTCCTTGTAGCAGCTGCAGTATAACTTTGGTCTGATCCCTGTGCTCGTTGGCAGAACTATCTCACCACCGATCTGTGTCAGACTGTGTGTCTAACATACTTCTACCCATGATATCATGTACATTAAAGCAAAACCATCACCACCTAGAATATTGTCTCGACTCCTCCTGCCTCATTAATTACTGATTGATCCCGAATTCCAGGACAGGGATGTACTTCTACATTAAGACGCCTCACGCTACAGAAACGGGACATAGGCACCTGCCCTATGGGACACATGATGGCGGCAACTTACTTGCACGCACTGAATCTTAAAACAAGTTGATGCCATTGCTTCAGGCCTAGCTCTGGTCCATAGCGTTAGAAGAAACTCCTTCTAACGCTATGGACCAGAGCTACTTCAGGCCCTATCTCTGCTATTATGGGTGAATTGATATTGATACTAAGTATTCACTGTTTTCTTTAAACAGTCATTTATAGATTTTTCCTTATGTAATTAAATGTGCATATATATGATACTGAAAGAGTGAAACAATGAAATCAAAGTAATATACGATAGGAACTGCTTCTTCCAATCCTTCTCCCTCCGTTCCACAAACACACACAGTCACGCCAAGAAATACATCACACACGCTGCCAGTCACACAACGAGACGGAGTGACTGCGGGGATGGCTGAGAGAAAGCCAAGCATCGTTTGTACAGTTACTTTACTCCCACAAGCAAAAATGAGACAACACATGATGTGTGTAAGAAGTCCATTAACATATTTTGGTGGCAATACCACAAACGTGATGTAACACATGAAATCAGCCACATAAAAGAGCATGACGACATAATGTTGGGAGGCAAATCCCCCACATCTATCACCCGAGGGAGGCAGAGTTCTCTGACAGCAGCCTTTCAGGGAGGCAGGATGTATCCAGGTATATAGTGATAATTATAGAGAGAGACTGACAGATGCCAGATCTTTGGGTCAGAGGACAATCCTGATTAAGAGTCCTAGACCACCTCTGCTCCGCATCATCAGCGCCCATACTCTAGGTGGGGTTGGCGAAAGGGTGGAGTTTGTATGTTCTCCCCGTGTCTCCTAGGGTAGTTAATACCCTCACAAAAACATGTAGTAATCCTGGTCGCTATACCGCCTCCCCCATGACAGCCGGGGCGCCTGATGGAGGGGAAGGGAACTGGTTGGAATAGCGTGTTCCTTCCACGCGCTAAGTCCTACCGGGGAAACTCCCCCCTGTCAGGTGACAAGGTCAGTTGGCTCTCATGCATTGAAGGAAGCATGAGCTCGGTCCTGGCCTCCCTAGGCTGTGGGGGACTGGTGTAGCACTGGTGTAGGGCTAGTGTAGTGCCCAGGATCACTTAGGATATTGGCACCGGGTGAAAATAAATGGGTTACAAAAATCGCGGGATAAAAATGTAGAGTTTAAGAGTCCTAGACTACCGATTACCAATGGTTTGATTGGTGTTTTGTTAAAAACTGCAAAATGTTCTAATACAGGGGTCTTCAACGTTTTTTTTTTCAGGCCAAGGACCCCCTAGCTGAGAGAGAGGTGAAGCAGAGACACCCCCCCCCCCCCACTATATAAAATTATGTTGCAGATTAAACTTTGTCATAGATAGCTTTATGCCTTGTTTGACAGCACAGTCATCAGTGTATGTTGGATTCATGTTAATGTGTATTTTTTAGACCTTTAACCACTTCAAATTCAATACTAAGTAAACTTAACCTTTTACTCTGTACTTAGTCTGCTGTTTTTTCTGTAGCCGAAAATTGCCGATCTACTGTGAGCTTGTAGATCGGCTATTTTCGGCTAAAGTTCTCCTCAGAATAGGGATACTCTGGTTCAAGTGGTTAATGTGTAAAAAAAATCATCCTATCACCCAAAGATTTGGTGGCCCCCCTGTAGTAACTCTCTGGACCCCTTAGGGGTCCTGGACCCCCTGTTGAAGACCCCTGTCAATCTAATAGATTTGAAAAAGCTAGATTTGACATTAAAGTTTATTTTTGAGAACATTTAACGAAATAAATAAAATATACATATACATGTGTTGATAGATCAAATGTAAACACATGAACTTTATTTTATTTAATCGTCACAGCCATGTATTTGTTTGTTTGGTGGCATATCATTACTTTGTTATCTTGCATTATTTTTTAACACTTCTTGGTAGCAGGCATTAGAATGCACAGGTTATGTAGGGCAGTGGTTCTCAACCTTTTCAGGCCGTGACCCCCAAAAAATAATCATATTTGAACTGGGGGGGGGACCCCCATCTTGATAACAGCACTTGGAATGTAGGAGTTGAGGCATTACATTTAGTTTGACTCGGTTCTACAGATAAATATTGTGAAAATAGCAGGCGTTGTGAGTTTGTAGATCGGCTATTTTCAAAATATTTCCATCTTATATTATTTGACAATTTGGCCAATGTTTGACCAGTTTTTGTAGAATAGTTTGTTGACTTCTTTTGATGCAGTAATTATGGTCTTCTTTTTCTCTTTCTTTAGGTATTAAAAAGGTCATTCAATTGTCACTTCACTGTCATCTGGGGACCCCCCAAAATCGTGTGGGGGCCCCCCTGGGGGTCCAGAACCACTGACGTAGGGGGGGCACAGGTGATAGTAATGAGCTAGGCAAAGACAGGTAGAGGGGAATGGGGTTGACAAACAGCAGACATGATGCTACAGAAACTGCTTTGGAATAATCACTGCCACTGGTATGTTTATTTATTGGTAAAACTGCTTCAATAAACCACAAACTGAAACTGCAATAACGACTGGAAAGACCTTGTTGCTTAGGGTCTGGGTAGGTAGGATTGATGGCAGTGGTGTAAAGTAACTAAGTACATTTACACAAGTACTGTACTTAAGTACAATTTTGAGGTATTTTTTACTTTACTGGAGTATTTCCAATGTTCAGTACTTTAACTTAACTACATCTCAGAGGCAATTATTGTACTTTTACTCCACTACAACTATATGAAAACTGTACTTACTAGGTATGTTGTAGATTTGGATTATTACAAAACATACATTACCCACTTAGGCCCCATTTTGGCTATTTGAAAATAGCCTATCTACAAGCTCACAATGCCTTGCATCTATTTTCAAAATATTTACAGACATTTGAAAACTTGAAATGGCACATTTTGCATAATGAGTACTTTTCCTTTTGGTACCTTAAATACATTTTGACGCCAATACGTTTGAATTCCGGACTTTTACTTAAGTAAAACATTTGAGTACTTTTTCCACCACTGCTCTACTGTTTATGCACCTCTATTGGTAGGCTAGCCTATGTGGCACTTTGACAAAGGTGCTCATGATTAACAGCCACAGAACCATGCAGTTTAGTACAATTTGTGTTTGGTATGTAGTGTATAATTATGTTTTTAATGACAACGATGTCTGGTTAATAAAATTAAGCCTAATTATAGGCTATACTTACATTTTGAGCACCTTGCTGCTGAGGACTCTTCTCTTCTCCATCCTTAATGAGCTTCACCTGGCTCCCGCCATAATGAGTAGCCTAGCTAGCCTATAGTACTCCGATTTTTTTTACATGAGTAAAAGTATCAATGCTGCAATGTAGAAATACTACAAGTAAAAGTCCGGAATTCAGAATTTACTTGAGTAAAAGTACAAAAGTATTGGTATCAAAAATAAATGTTCTTAAAGGGATTGTAGGCGATTCAGAGATAAACAAAGAAAAAAACTCCAGCAGTTCGTTTCCCCGACCACCAGGGGGTGACGCAGGGAGGACTTCCATAGAGTTAAGGAGACTTCTAAACGGCCATGCCGAATATAGGGTGCTTTATTCGGATACAATTCGCGGAACTGCCCGCCCCTGCCGGTTCTCTGAATTTTTATTTTTAAATAGGCTCTTTCATGACAAATTGACCACATATATGAAGTTAAACAACTAAATTCTATCCAAACGCTATCTGAAAAGTAAATTATGTGCCTCAAAAACAAGTTTGAGAGCGTTTTCAAACCGGAAGTAAAAAGTTCACACGGACACGGACGCGCACGGATGCGCACATGCGTGCGTTAATTTACGGCCCAACACATACATAAACAGTAGGGAAATACGGATTTCAGAAAGAGGACTGTGTTTCAATGCAGGAAAACACCCCAGCATCATATAGTGGCTGATAGAGGGGAAAAAATGCAAAATATATATATAGAGATATTTTTCAAATTTAGGCTTAATGTTGCCAACAATCCCTTTAAAGTACCAAAAGTAGTACTCATTGATTGTGCAGAATGTCCCATTTCACAGGTTTTCAAATGTATAAACATCTTTTGAAAATAGCTATCAGATATTTGGCTACTGTAAAACTTTAGCCCCATTTAGAACCTCTCCCTCATTGGAGCTAGTGACACATAACAATTATTATTGAGCTCAGCTGTCATGTTTCATTTCGTTTTAAGATGTTTTTTTCTTTGTTGGGTACTCTCGTTTTATGTTTGAATGTCTTTTCTTTCTCAATGACTAATGCTGTGTGACTTTAATTACATTTTAGTTTAAATACTGCACTGCACTGCAGTAGCCAGTAGGCCACCTCTGCTTGTACGTGTGGTGTTTCACGAGTCACGAGTCACGACGACCCCTTCGGCCCTTCCCACATTAGCACACGACGGTCGTCTGTCACGACCATAGACTGTAAAAAAAAATAGGTCACGAGTCACGACCGTCATGGATTAACTTCAGCTGTTGTTTGCACTTTCTCCATTTGCATCTACGTAAACATTAAGAGTTCAGATTGCTTACCTTACCACATGGCCACGGATGTAGCAATTATGTACGGGCTCTCAGAAGTACCCATCATTTCCTTATTGTTCAATAAAAAACATTTTAATCCAATTGGTGGCCATTTTTCTCATAGAGTTATAGTGTGTCAGAGTGCAATACACACCCCAACCGATAGGGTCACATAGTTGAAAGCATATGGAAAAAATACGGAGAAAATGGCCATCAATTGGATTAAAATGGTTTTCATTGAATGATACGGAAGATACAGGTACTTTTGAGGGCCCGTACATAATTTTAACATCCGTGGCTATGGGGTAAGCACTTTAATTTTGAAATGTAACGTTTATGTAGATGTACGGGCCAAAAGGGAGAAGGTGCCTACATTATGTTGAAGTTCATCCATGACTGTCAGTGTCATGATATCATGTTTCAGGGCAATGGAAGTGTATGCTTCAAACCACTAGATCTATGGAGACAATTGGACGATGACAATAATTCCTCATTTCAAATAAACTCAAATACAAAATAAATGTGCAATATTTTTCACCAGGAATTTGAATCTATTAACCCATTATTAGCCCAGAGACTTACTTGAGACAATACAATTCAGTAATAATCTTTGACTGTCCAAATGCAATCCAATTCATCCAAAATGCAATCCAGAATATGCAATCTATTAAGGATAAAACGAACATATTGCAATGTAATTGAATTGTGTCACACTGATTAAAATAAGACATTTGCAAATAAGAAAAGAATCATCCTCATAATAAGGCAAAAGCCGGTGGTGTACAGTATAGTTTGAAACTTTGAATGCTCTGCATGGGGCCTGGCTGGTGGTAGTCATGAATCACACGACGTCGTGACGACGGTCGTCTGTCACGACAGTCATGGATGAACTTCAACCTGGTGTTTACACTTTCTCTATTTACGGCCTGTATATCTACACAAAAATGTCAAATATAAAGTGCTTAACCTATGGCCACTGATGTTAAAATGCTGAACGGGCTGTCAGAAGTACCCGTAATTTCCGTATTATTCAATAAAACGCATCTTAATCCGATTGGTGGCCATTTTCTCATAGAGTTATAATGCATCTGAGTGCAGTACACCTTCCAACCAATAGGGTCGCATAGTTCAAAGCACATGGAGAAAATTTGAAGAAAATGGCCACCAATCAGATAAAAATACTTTATATTGAATAGTACGGAAGATACGAGTACTTTTGAGGGCCCGTACATAATTGTAACATCCGTAGCCATGGGTTCAGCACTTTATATTTTAAATCTGAACGTTTATGTAGCTGTACGGGCTATAAATGGAGAAAGTGAAAACGGCAAACACCAGGTTGAAGTTCATCTATGACGGTCATGATATGACTCCCACTTTATCCCTCAGGGCTCTCTCTCCGGTTGGCTCGCCACGGCGAAGTGGACACGTGAGCCGTACGCTCGGCTCATTGGCCAACGGCCACGTCCATCCATCTTTCGTCATATTGTCAACTGTATGCAAAAAAAAATCACTGAGTTAATGCGGACGCCGGAGCAGTGACACACAGTCAGGAGGGACGAGAAGAGAATAGTAGGGGGCGGCAGATTCCAGCCCTTCATCATCAACATTGTACATAGATATTTCATTCAATCGAAGGAGGGGACATTACATAGAAGCTGTGAAAATGGCGCTGCCACCAGCAGACGGCAAAGACGGCAATAAGAAGATCTTCTTTGAGAACCTGTCCGGCGCTGGGAAAGCCATCGCCGTGCTGACGAGCGGAGGGGATGCTCAAGGTACTGTATAGTGGTGTGACTGTGAACCAACCAACCAACCAACCGGTGACCCTGAGACAGGACGTTCCCTGTTGTCGCTGTTGCCTGTGTGACATTGTAGTACAGTATGAATGATCATGCGATCGTGCACAGAGAGAACACACACACACATCTTGGGTAGATTATGATAAGTGGAGGCTCGTCCTGTTCCGTTATATAATGCAATGTTGCGTGCTGTACAGTAACAGTTAGCATCTTCCATATGATGCACAGGAATCCTGCCCTGTTGGTTAGCTCTCTGGCTAACAACATAAACCACTTTTTTTTGTTGTTGCAACGATATACTAATGTCCGATCACAATGAGGGCTGATGAGAAATACCCTGGCTGGCTTTCATTGGCATTGTCTGTTACATTTGCAAAACAATAATATAGGTTATACTAAACTGCTGTATGATGTCTGTATGTACCCTGATCTTACACTGACTGTTCATTCAGTGGATGCTTCGTGACGGGATTCTGTAACTTTAAATCCATCCACTGCATTGCAGGTGTACATTCTGTCCCAATCAATCGCCTGTATATTTAACATACATTCATGAGTCATGATGAAGCAAATGAAAGTATAACGTCCCTGCTCTGCAGGTATTCCAGGCTTGATGAATGAATGAATGAATGAATGGCCAACCAGGAAGCTGCAGCAGGGAAATATACGATTGCTATTAAACAGGAAAAAAAACGTGCGGTCACAGATAACGGTTTTATTATAGGGGGGTACGTGTTGCTGCTATACACATGATAATTGTTATTGGCAGCAGTCAAAAGATGAGAGTGCCGCAAGCTAAATGAGGGAGGGATGCTCCTCATCATCCTATGTGTGTGTACGTGATCAACTGCATTCTCCCAGTTCATTGCGTCAGAAAGGAAACCCAAGTGAGGCGTGCTCTGCCCCCCTCCTGCTGTAGTAGTTGCGAACGCGGGAGGAGGCGCGGCGAAGCCGCGCCTCCGACCAAGTGGAGCTTACTATGTAACCCTGCTTGGGTTGTGTCTCTGTGTCTCTGTGTCTCTGTGTCTCTGTGTGCACTGCATCTCTGTGTCTCTGTGTGCACTGCATCTCTGTCTGTGTCTCTGTGTCTCTGTGTGCACTGCCTGTCTGCAGCTCCTCTGACATAAGTAAATGTCCAATTTAGACGTACCATACATCAAATGAAAGGTCTTTGAAAACTGAACACACCTGTCAAGGTTGTGTTTAAGCCCGCCCCTTCCCCCGGAAGCCACGCCCCGGAGAAGGCTCCTAAAAACTCCCCATTGAAACCCCATGTTAAATGAAAAGTGCCCGAATCGCTCCGAAACTTTTTCTACCCCCCCTAAGTGGGGGTCTACGAACAAATACATCGGGCTCGGATTTTGGCTCCGCCCCCCGGAAGTGGGTGAAACAGGCACTTCAAACACTTTGTTGAATTGTTTAAAAACATTCCAAGTTTTTTTTTTGTGAATTTGTATTTTTCTAAGATGCTCCTTTTAACGCAGATTTTTATTTTAAAAAAAAAATATTTTTTTTAGTGGTTACTTTTTTTAAAATATTTTTTTTCATTCTTTTTTTTCTTTTTTTGCGTTCGCTTACCGCGTTCGCGCGTCTTACTTGTAGTATGACTCAAAGAGCAGAGCTATGGAAAATGTAGCATGTCCTGTGTTATAGCCAGCGGGCACAACCATGCTGGCTTGTGGTGGATTTTTTTTTGGACCATAAGATCTGTAACTCTTGAGAGTGTGCAAATGGACCCGAAGGGATAAATTCCATTTGTACACCCTGAGAGTTATGGGGGTCCTTGAAAATAAAACGTTTTAGAACCACTAGTACTAGTGAACTCCTAATGTGTCATAGTGTCATAGTAAATCAGTGTCATACATATTCTGAATAAAACATGGGAGGCTGACATCCAGTAATCGGATCTTATAATCAAAATAAGAACATTATAATGTTATGTAAAATTTGCCATGGACAAGGATAAGTCTTGCCATGGACACATTTGTCCGTGTACAGACATATGACCCTTGGTTATGGCCTCTTGTTGAATTACATAATGTCTAAAGCTAAACAATTCAGATTAATATATATTTTTTCCCCAACTGCTATCCTAAAGAGGGTGTGTGCTGTGTGGACAGACCGCTGCCAGCTTCCTTATCCGTCAGCAAATAATATTATGACATTGGAGCCTATAGACAAAAGAAATTATGTTGCAGAATAATGCATATCCACAAGACAGCAGTACAATATACACAAGACAATACTGCATTTTTATTGAAAGAGCAAGAAATGTATAAGATAAGATAACCTTATTTCTAATAGATATAAATAAGGTTAAACAATTACAGGCAAGACCGAGGCCCACGCTCCAAACACTATGTAAAAGGAACTCTCTCTCTATCTCATTCTAGCAGCAGATGCAATGGCACTTTCCAAGCATTATACATTACTGGCTTTTTTCTGTATGCCATCATTGTTCAGATTATTGTTATGGTCAGTGTTGATTTTGACAGCAAATTTTGATTTAGTTTAGTCATAGTCTTTTGAATAAAATTCTGTTTAGTTTTAGTCATATTAGTAATGTTTTTTTAAATCTTTTTTTGGCGGGCTGTGATGGCATCGAAATGATTTTCACTTGGCTGCATGCCGAAAATAGACGATCTGCAAGCTCACGACGCGTTGTGAGCTTGTAGATCAACTATTTTTGGTCTGTGACGCCTGTGCGCGCACCCATGATGATTTGTCTTAGCTCTGCTTAGTTCTACCCCTAGTCCCTTCCAAAAATGTTGGTCTAGTTTTTATTTGTTGATGAAATTGTCAGTATATTTAGTCATAGTTTTAGTCACCATAGCTTAGTTTTTATTTCGTTTTTATTTCGTTTTTATAAGTGAAAAAAGGTAGTCAACAGACATTTTTCGTCATAGTTTTAGTCGACGAAATGAACACTGGTTATGGTCCACTTCAGATAAAGGGAAATGGATTGATCTCGTGTGGGAGGCTTCAGAAAGCCAGATCAATATTATTTGGCTGTGCCCGTAAGGCTATTTGTGCACACACACACACACACACACACACACAGACACACAGACACAGACACACACACACACACAGAGAGAGAGAGACCCACCACAAATGTAGGCAGATTATCTCCCGCTCACCCCTTTCTCTGTCTCGCTCGCTCACGCATGCATGCACAGATTGCACGCCCACCACACACACCCAGAGAGAGAGCGTGCATTCAACTGTTCCCAAAACAAACCAGTGAAACCATGGCATGCGTGAGGGAGGCCGACCGGCCGGTGTCAGAAAGCCCCGTGTAAACTGGGCTTACTTCTTTTACTTGTATGAGAGGGGTGCCTGGAAAGTCAGGGTCATAATGAACAACATGAACAGAGAGGTCTACACTAATGTAATATAGTCCGCCATGATTTAGATCTGCAACTTGCAAGCCTTGCCAAAGTCTGCTCACCCCCCCCCCCCCATATCTCAATCTCTATCTCTATCTCTCTCCTTCTGTCTGGCTCTGTCTCCGTATATCTGTTTGTCTGTTCTCTCGCTCTCTCGCTCTCTCACTCTCTCTCTCTCTCTCTCTCTCTCTCTCTCTCTCCCCAAATGGCTTTATTGGCAGGAGAAAACATATGTTTACATTGCCAAAGTGGAACAATACAATCGCTCTCTGTCCCTCACTCAATGTAAATAACAATAGGCCATTCATGTGGTTCATGGTTATGTAATAGCATGGACCACAGGCTGTCAGATTGGAAGGTGATGAGTATGGGTAGCTGGTCCCACTCAGATGACCCTGCAGGAACCACTGTTGTGACTTTGGGTTTATATAAGAGCAAACTAGTCGTCATTTCTCTCCGTCTTTTCTCTCCAGTGAAGTTAGTCTACTAGTCTTTCTAGCTTTTACACCAGTGGTTCTCAAAGTGTGGTCCGGGGACCAGCCCCCCCAGGAGGTCACTAGCAAAATTAATTAATATAGCATCAAAATCAGTTGAACAACTTTAACCCTGGCCTATATAGTATTTATATTTTAAAAAAATCCTGAAACATTTGGAAAATTCTTTAATATCTTTGAAACAATTTAACAACACAGATCTTTTATGGGGGTCCCTGGCACTATATATTTTCAGATGGCCAAATGCGTATGCATAATGTGGGGGTCCTTGACATGAAAAAGTATGAGAACCTCTGCTGTACACTGTGTTCCTCTCTTATCATTCCTCCTCCTCTTGCCTCTTTCTTTTCTGCACCCTTAAAGGCGAATATACCACTTATGTTGCTTGGCAACAGGTCTGCTACCGTACGGCTAGCTACCATTAGTGCTGTAGTGCATGCCGTGTTGGCATGGTGAGGAAACCAAATCCTTTGTCCGCTTTTCTGTTCCTCCACCTGCACCCCCCTGTGGACCAACCTTTATCCATTATTCTCACCAAAGTTAGGCTAGCCCAGCCTGGCACATTGGCATGCAAGGCACAGAACAACCTTGTCTTAGTGAAAGATCTCTCTCACAGTGCTACTGAGTAACTATTAGGCTAGAGAGCTTGTGGGAGGAGCTAGGTACGCTTTGACCAAACATAGCGTTGCATTTTCTCTGTGGAGAAGAGAAAAAACGTGGCCAAGCTGCAGACAGACAGTATAAAAATAAATAGCTACAGTGCACATAAATACTCTAGTCTATACTCTATTTCTTCACTCTTCAACAGGGGGTCTGGGACCTCTAGGGGGTCCTCAGAGTAACTACAGGGTGATGGGGAACATTAGCCGAAAATAGCCGATCTACAAGCTCACAACGCCTCGCACTGCGAGGCGTTGTGAGCTTGTAGATCGGCTATTTTCGGAGAGTTGGTGTAGAGGGGGAAAAAGAGCAGACCAAGTACAGAGCCAACGGGCAAGTTGACTAAATGTTGAGGTTCTTAAAATAGACATTAGCATGAATCCAACATATAGAAAAGATAATGACAAGTCTAAAGCTATCTATGAAATGTATGAAAAAGTTTAATCTGCATACTCAATTGCATACAATATGTAGTGGGGGTCCCTGCTTCATATCTCTCTCAGTAGGGGGTCATTGGGCTGAAAAACGTTGAAGATCCCTGCTCTACACCCTTGCACATATGGTGCGTGCACAATACACCGCCACCCACCAACACCTAATGTACATATAGGCCTGTATGTTTTGAGAGAGGAGAGATGGGGGGGCTTTGGAGCTGGGACCATTATCACAGTGTTGAAATCATTTAACGTGCAACTTAGAGGAATACTTTGCCCCCAGTGTTGTATCAGTTACGTTCACTGTGAAACTATGGATTCATATTAAACAGAAAATGCATTTTCAGGTCATGCTACAAATTTTATCCAATCAGGATGGAGAACGAGGACAGGATACAGATTAAAGAAGTGAAATTGGAAGTGATGGCACTAAGAAATGAGCAGACAAAATGTAACAACTCTCACAGTATAATCCAAGTCATGTCATCGGTACTTCCAAAACACTGTATTTTTGCTGAAACTTTAGTAATTAAAACACTTCAGGTGTGAACAGTCTCATGCATGAAAGAGGATCGGGCCTGTGCTCGCGGTCCGTTCAACACGAGCTGAGTTCACACACATGCACTCGCTCAGGCACTTTCCTCGTTCTTGCGTGAGATCATTTATCTTGGAAGTGTTTAAAATGGTAACATTTGTGTGAAAATGCTGTGTTTTGGAAGTAATGAGCATTCAACTGGATACAAGACACTTGGAATATTTTTTGAGAGTTGTGTGGGAGTTTACAAACATTTCTTTTGTATTTTTATTGTTCTTAATCTTGGCCGTTTCTTAATTTTGGGATTTTTTTTATTAATCATGAAGGAATGCGACACTAACACAAAATGTCCATGAATTCAAGACTTCCCGGGGGGGGGGGGGGTAAAATGACTGAAAATTTGAGGGTGAAGTTAGTATTGCTTGATGATCTACTCTGGAATCTGTGTGTTCTGGCTGTGCTTAACTTGCCCAACAAACATGTCGTTTATTGCTTTTGTTCTTATTTCTTTTCTCCTGCATAGGGATGAATGCTGCTGTGCGGGCCGTGGTCCGAATGGGAATATATGTGGGAGCCAAAGTTTACTTCATTCGTGAGGTAAGTTCTGCCACAAAGTGTCCATTTATGACTTGTTGTGTCCTTCCTGTCATAGTCCTTACTCACTACTCAGTCATTAAAATGCCTGACATCACTGGAGATGTGCGTGGCACTCTGCTATTTGTTGCATTTAATTGTGACATTTTATTTTATTTGATTTGGATCTCTTTTAGCCCATCGGCTAATCTTCCAAGAGTCCAGTCCAAATGTACAAATTGAGCTTGTAGTTGGGTGAAGGTAGAGAATGACTGAGAAAACATCAAGCGGTGTCACTGTGGTTTCAGTGGACACAGCACAGCAGTTCAACAAATGTTTCCTAATGCTACACTTGCCATGTTACTGTTAAAAAAAAGAAGAAGAAAGCTCACTGTACTCTTGCTGTGTGTTAATAATAATAATAATAATAATAATAATAAACTTTATTTGTATAGCACCTTTCATGACATGAAATGCAGCTCAAAGTGCTTTACATAGCAAGAATACAATTACAGTTAGAACCATAACTGTGTTAAACCATAACAGTGTTGGCTCACTGTATGCAGATGTGACCAGTGTGTTGTCCCTGACAGCACGTGAGGAAGTGCACAGTGATTTCCTGCATGCATGCCAGGGGGCAACGAGTGCTTGCTCATTCTAGGATGTTCAGAGCGCTCAGTGCTTATCCACAGGCCAGCTGTGTGCATGTGTGGTAGAGACCTTTACATAACAGACATGAGGCTTTAGCAGGTGTATATAATCTTGCATGGAAATCCCTTCCCATGCAGGTACTAGTGTGGCATTGTGTCTGTATCAGCAGCTCAGGATGCTGCTCATGGCCAAAGCTTAAAAGCCATAGCATTTATTTTACTAGGTTTTCCAGTACTGGGTGTTTGCATAGATGTGCACTAGGCTGACAAACACCACTTATGAGCCAATTCCAAGCTGTGTATTGCTACATTATCATCTACAATGCTTTCCCCTCAACTAGACTTTTGTAGTCTAAGTAACCTCTGGTTCTAAAAATGAACTGTTGCATACTGAACATTCCACGTTAGCAGGTGTTATGTGAAGTGATGCATAGAACCATGTGAAGTAATGCATATAGAACTATTTTCAGTTCCATATTGAGACCTTTTTTGGCAAGAGTATATGAGACATCACTTCCATTCTGTTCTATTCTTTCCTTCGCAGGGATATCAGGGTATGGTGGATGGTGGGGAGAATATAAAGGAAGCCACTTGGGAAAGTGTTTCCAGCATGCTACAAGTGGTGAGTAATGATCATGTGAATCGTATCGTATAGATAGCACCGATATGCGTGCCAAGAGCTACTAGATGCCGACCTTTAAGGCAAGTTGTGACAGCTGATTACGTATGGGGCTGTCGCACTGCATTTTGTGTGTTCTGCATGTGATCATAAAATCTTTTTAGCAATAGATAAAATGGTAAAGGCAAAATAGTCATACTGTACCACAAAATAAATAAGTGAAATTGTATTTATTTGTATTTGTATTTAAAAGGGTAAATAAAAAATGGTCAAGGAAATCTTTAAGGAGAACAATGGTTACGTAGGTAACCACGGTTATGTGAGCGATTATGATATATCCCTCCGCCCGCCACTGAGGGATATATCATATTGGAGTGATTCAATATAGTGCTTCATAACAAGTCCGTAGAACTAGCCTTTTAAAAGAATCTTAAAACACTTGAATCGTACCGTATAGCTTAAAACCTACCGTAATTTCCGTAGTATAAGGCGCACCTGAATATAAGCCGCACCAGCCAAATTTAGGGGAAAAAACTAATGTGTGCATATACAAGCCGCACTGGACTATAAGCCGCAGGTGTGAAATACATAGATTTAGAAGGTCCCCTAGTGACCGTTAGCTGTAAAAATCCATAGATTAGCCGCACCGTTGTAATAGGCCGCAGGGTTCAAAGCATGGGAAAAAAGTAGCGGCTTATAGTCCGGAAATTACGGTACCGTAATTTTCGCACTATAAGCCGCACCTGAATATAAGCCGCAGCAGCTAAATTGAATGATTTGTACATATATAAGCCGCACTGGACTATAAGCCGCGGGTGTAAAATCCATAGATTTAGGAGGTCCCCTAGTGGCCGTTAGCTGTAAAAATCCATAGATAAGCCGCACCGTTATATAAGCCGCAGGGTCGAAAAATGGGAAAAAAGTCGCGGCTTATAGTCCGAAATTTACGGTAATTAGAATTGTGCTAGCATGTTCTCCAGTAAAATACAGTATTATCTGTATTTCTTTGCAACAATTGCATCTGAATATTGTGCTGTTCCATCATCATCAGGGTGGCACAGTTATCGGGAGCGCCCGCTGCAAAGAGTTCCGCTCCCACGAGGGCCGCCTGAAGGCCGCCCACAACCTGGTGCAGCACGGCATCACCAACCTGTGTGTGATCGGCGGAGACGGCAGTTTGACCGGAGCCAACCTCTTCAGGGAGGAGTGGAGCGGGCTGCTGGCCGAGCTGCTGGGTCAAGGTAGGAACTACAGACAGGTACAGTTGTGGCTACTAATGCCTGATCTCTTCCTCGTGGCATATTACGTCATTAAGACCAGGAACCAGGATCTGTGTCATTTTCAGATTTCTTTGGCTATTCCAAAAAAATCCGATCTTTGAATATACATATATTTTTAAAGCGAATATTTGTAACTCAAATATTTGCTTCTGGGAGTCCCTGGAATAAAAGTATTTTGAGATGGGTGTCCACGGCCAAATACATATAATTTTAGGGGTCCTTGACATGAACGAGTTTGAGCACCACTGATATAGCAATATACGTTTTTCAGAAAACTGTTAAAATATGTAGTTTTGGCAATCAGCTATGTATATTTATAGCCTGCCATGGGGCATAAGAGAGTGTGTGTGAGTGCCTGTGAGTATGTCATGTGATGTGCCAGCCAAGGAAGCTGGCACGGCTGCAAAGGCCGAGCTAAGTAAACTCCAGTCCTCTTGCTTTCTTTGACCCACTTTCATGGGCATGAGCAGGGCTCCGCCAGGAGCTCACACAACCTGTGCGAAGGGAGTCATCCGGGCATTCCCCCCTCATGTGATGACGTTGTTGTTTTTCTGTTATCACTTGCACCAGCCCAAGCCTCTGGTTCTTCTCGGTTTTGCAGACAGACAGACAAACAGACAGCTACGGCCAACCAGCCAGTTCTCTAAATGTGGCTGCAAATTACTTGGGTTATTAACCTTTCAGATTCTGATGACTCTCTTTATGCCAAACGCCAGTTCAGAGCATATCCGGTCCACAGACATGAAGACTTGCATTGCAAGACAGATACGCGTCAGAGGAGAACAGATGAACACACAGGTCAACACATGGAAACGACGAGCAGCAGCAAACAAATCAAGCAAAAGAACCAGACATACACATAAAGTTACATAGACGTTTTGTTATAGTTCGTAAACAACCGAGATCAAGGAATGCAACAGTAATTTTAAATTAATTAATGACTTAGTGTAGTTTTATATTCTCCTACAGCCCGATATATACTTCGTCCTGTGACGATGGTGTGCGCCGAAAATAGCTGATCTACAAGCTCACAACGTGTCTCATCTGTGACGCGTTGTGGGCTTGTAGATCGGCTATTTTCGACGCACGACACCTCCGTGCGACAGAGCATAAATTGCCGGGAGCTCCTCTCTTGTGTTGTGCGTCCAGTTTTCCTAGCGTTTTTTTAAGACATGCATAAAAGTTACAATATTTTCATCAGTGCTTTTTAAACCAAATACAGCAGTAGCGCTGGCAGCCCAGAAAAAAAGAAGAAGCTTTCTGCGGACACGGCCTCTGTTTGCCAAGGCGATTCTGAAGCGTCTGCGCCTGTAGCGACGCGTCCCCTGAGACATATTATAACACCGGCCGGAGAACATTACAGTGCATTCACATTATATCAGGATGTCTGATCATTCGTTTTGCTTTCTGGGCCACCGCCAGTTTCTCCCAAAGGGAGCAGAAGTCTCTTTGCTGGGCTCCGATTATCCTAGAGCAGACTTTTACAATGCCATTTAGGCCATTATTGTCCTTCACAGACAACCCATTAAGCCAGCAAATAAATGCGAAAGTTAAATGACTTTCAATGAATATTTGATAAAATCAAATGCATAAAATATTCTCACAGACACGAAAAGCGTTAAAGGGGTAGTTCACCCCCAAAATAACTTTTTTTCTATTGATTACTGACCATCTGGAGCCTTGAATTCATAGATATTTTTTTGTTTTTGTCACATTCCTAAGCCAATAATTTGATTAGAATAAATGTGTCCCCATTGATTCCGGTAGGAGACACAAATGCATTTGTGTCTCCTACCGGAATCAATGGGGCTAAATTTATTATAATCAAATAATAAAGGAAGGAATGCGACAAAAACAAAAAAATATCCATGAATTCAAGGCTCCATGGGGTGAGTAATCAATAGAAAAAAAGTTATTTGGGGGGTGAACTACCCCTTTAAGCTTCTGCCTTAGGTGAATTATTTGTTGTCCACATCTTTTTGTTCACATCAGATTTGAGCTGAGAGTCAAAAACTGCTCCAGGATGCTTATATAACTGTACTGACCTCAACCGCAAAGCAATGCAGACTAGAGGGTCATGCAAACTGCCAAGCACATCAGCGGATGCAAGCTTCCTTCCATACATGACATACTGTATATGACAGACATTGTGTCAGAGAAGATCACAAGCTTATGAAAGATCCGAGCTAGGCTTTGTCGCCACAGAGCCACTGACAGTAGCTGCTAAACACCTACTGTACGTACCCAGACCCTGAAACAGAAAATGCATTACCATTTATGTCTGAAATCAATAAGTAATTCCTTATTTTTTTATCTGTTATGGTCCTGGAAGTATCATCAGTATCATCACACCATCATCACAGTATCATCACACCATTTGAGGAAGGGGTAGAGCACATAACCACGATCTGACTCTGAGCCTTGGAGGAGAGACAGCAGGGGGTGTCACAAGATAATTGACCTCTTGAGAAGTACTTTTTAGTATACATAATAAAGAGCAGAGGGGGTAGGTCAAACCCCTGGGGTGAGCCTGTATTTAAGGCCTTGGTGTGGGACATACTATATGTCCAAAAACCTGCTTGAATTCACTCCATCAAGCAACAGCTAAAACATCAGGTAGTTTATAATAGAAGCAGGTTGCTTAAAATATGTGCCTCCATCTATCTATAAATTCCAAGAATCTCTGCATGTACCATATGTCTCTCCTTTGCATATATCAATAACCGTTGCATATATCAAGAACCGACTTTTGGCGGGTGTATTGCTGAGAACCCAATAATGATTGTTTAGTCTCTAGTCTAGAGATTCACTTACATTTTTGATTATCAAATACAATGCAACGTTCATGACTTGTTTACTTCATGCTTAATTCTCCACAAATAACCTTGATCTGATTTATTGGCTAATACATTTAGAACAAGTTTACAGATTCTCGCTAAAAAAATGCCCAGAACATCCAAAGCTTGAAAAAGGGGTATTTGAGACAGCCGTAGCACTTTATATGGACAATTGATTTGTTTAACAGCGATTCAACATGGTGCCTTCCTGTTACAGGACACAGTCCTTCCCCACCAGCCAGGCTTCTATTGTTCTGTGTCAGTGTCGTGACTCCTGACTAGATTAAAATTCTAAAAAAACAAAACTAAAAAATACAGATTCACAAAACTAAACAATCTCTCAAAGGATGAAGGTTTTAATCTGGTTAGATTTTTATTTTCAAGCCAAAACCTCCGCTGTTAACAAGATGGTTCTCCCGGTACACAGAGCTGTTGGTGATTTCCCCCTAGCTGACCTCAGCTGTTTGCATGACTCATAGAGTCAAGCTGCTCAGGTTTTGATGACGCTAATAACACGCCGAGCTTAGAGGTAAATATTGCAGTTGGCAACAAAGCACAGTCCACTATCATAGCAGGGCCTTGTTTGAGAAATACTTTTATGTCAGTCAAGTAAAGTTTCTTTTGCACATTTGGTTCCATGGACATAATCCCTCATTGTCAAAATGTAATGTAAGAAAAAATTCAAAACACTTTTTTTTTTATATCTAAAAAAGGCAAATATGTCACTGCATTAACATAGTTTATGTGCAATATTTGTATGTTGTATATAGAGTGAAAATCCAACAGAGAATGACATTTTGGCACTACACGGCATGGCTGTCAGTCTGGCTGGCTGGCTGGCTCTGTCTGTCCGTCCGTCCTCTCTTCTCCTTCTCTGTGAGTCTCTATCTGTGAGGTGACAGAACATACTACATTGGGGCGGCCATCGTTGAATGGACCCATGTGCTGAAATGTCCCTGGGCAAGACAGATGTTTCACATTATGTGCAAATGTTCTGTGACTAAAATAAATGCCTCAAAGGAATGGGGACTATATTATTAATAATCGACATAATGTAATATAATTTGCGTACATATTACTGTATGTGAAAAAGAAGTGTTGCAGGGAACCCCCCCCCCCCCCATTTAAAAATGTTGTTTAAAAGATATATATGTATTCAAAGATTTGACCAACAAATGTTCAAGATTTTTCAAAAAATAGCAGATCTACAAGCTCATAGACGCGCTATGAGCTTGTATATCTGCTTTTTTTGAATAGCCAAAGTATAAAATAATGGTTATAGCAAAGAATCTAAAATGACACAGATGCTTTCCCGGATTGAATGGGTTAACACGGCAGCCAAAAGTGGGCCCTGATCCAGAAAAGGTTTAGAACCACTGATGTGGATGGCATGCGACACACCCGGTTCAGACCAGTGTGTCAGACCCTCATCCCTGCTCTGTCTCCTCCTGTCAGGTCTGATCGATGAGGAGGCGGTTCAGAAGTACGATGCCCTGCACATCGTGGGCATGGTGGGCTCCATCGACAACGACTTCTGTGGAACCGACATGACAATCGGCACCGACTCGGCGCTGCACAGAATCATCGAGGTGGTGGACGCCATCATGACCACCGCACAGAGGTGAGGATGGCGGCGCTGAAGCCGCCGGCGTCATGCTGAGCCTCCTCCGCGTTGTCATGCGGAGAGAAGTTGAAGGAATCATTTTTGCTGATATGTCAAACCTAAAGTCCATTGTCAGCAGAGGAGGTCATTTGGAAGATTAACCTCCAGGGAATAGAGGGCTATACGTGGATGCTGAGTCATGTTGTCATTCTCAGCATGCCGTCTGTATTATTATCCACAGAATTTTGTGACTGTATACTGTAGATACATTTCAGATCATTATCCAACCGTCATCCAACCGCATTATTATATCATCCAATGTATAGATCCTTACCGACCGCACCGCAGGGATGCACATGGGATTCTATATGAATACGTACTTGTACAAACAATGTCACTCACCACTGTCGCCATCACCGATGTAGTGACTGTATACATATCCATGGTAACAGCAAGCCCTCCGTCTTCCATCACTTTCTCACATCGCAACTTTTCATAAGATATATCCAGTCATCATATATCCAGGTGCTGTACACTAAGTTCTGACTCCTAGGTTATCAACAACTAATGTAAACATTATTATGAGCAAGCAGAAGCATGCCAAAGACATAAAGTGACCGTTGCCTCTTACTCCCAGGATGTCAACATCTAATGTAAACATATTTGTGACTTATGAGCATGTGCCAGTGTCCTTGGCTTTTGTGTATTTAGCACGGACATTTCCGCATTTAGCGGAGAATTACACAGAATACATAAGGTATATATTTTTCTCCATACTATATTATGATCTCCCCACATCAGGACAGTTGATACAAAATTGGCAACGTACACAGTCATGGAATTCTGTGGATGCAGACAGCATACTGAGAATGATAACATGACTCAGCATTCAAGTAGCCCTCTGTTCCATGGAGGGATAGTCTTCCAAATGGCCGCCTCTGCTGAGTGTCTTGAGGAATGAGACATTGAATAGAATGATAAGTGTGACCTTGTATCTGTGTCTTTGCAGTCACCAGAGGACGTTTGTCTTGGAGGTCATGGGCAGACACTGTGGGTAAGAAGGAGCTTCATAGTCCATTCACAAACACATTGTAAGTAGACGGCAATAATCTACTACATGCCAATCTACTGCAGATCTACTACATGTACGTGTGTGTGTGTGTGTGTGTGTGTGTGTGTGTGTGTGTGTGTGTGTAGTTACCTGGCCTTGGTGAGTGCCCTGGCGTGCGGGGCAGATTGGGTGCTCATTCCTGAAATGCCCCCAGAGGACGGCTGGGAGGACAAGATGTGTCAGAAACTGTCTGCGGTAATGTCATCTTTCTCCTTCTATAAACAAACCCAACACAGACAAGCCTTCCTGCTTGTCTGGTTTGTCTCGGATGATCTTTTTTTGTAATTTATGTTTTTAGTTACCGGTACTTGTCCATTGTTAATATGTCCTTAAAAAGAGACAGTCTTATGGGTGTTTGTTGCTGTTAATTATACCATGGCCACTGAGAATACTCCTTTGTCATAGGCCATAGGGTTTGCATTATTTTCAGATGTAAATACGCATTTCCGGTGCCTACGTCATTGTGGCACGAGTGTCTGGGGCAGACACTCACAAATGAAAATAGCGTTTAATAGTGAAATATTACATCAAAAATAACTTTTCTTTAATTGAACATGTTGAACAAGTCAACACAGTATGACTTAACCTACAACCTATCCTCAAAAACAGAATGGATTTAAATATAACTTCAATCTTTTAGAGGGAATTGTGTTTGTGCGTGTGTGTAAACAAGCTGACTTGTTTCTAGGTCTTTAATACGGCCTCTCCCACTTGGATTAACAATGTAACGTTTATTGAATATTCCATTGTTGACAAAAGATAGCACCAACGCAAAGTTACCATTCCCAGAGCATTAATGCCCCAAAACATGAGTAAACACTACAGTCGTTAGTAAGTGGCCATGGGATAAGCGGGATAATCGACTTTGAGACGTGCGGTTTTCGAAAGATAATGCACTTTGCAGGGGTAATTAGCCTTTGCATTATGCATTATTTTGGCTTGTAGTTGATTATCCCTAAATGGCTTGATTAGTGTTTGGAACCTGAGGAAGCAAATCCAACATTTAGGAACCGGAATCGGTTCAATCACTTTTTTTGACCCGTTTCCGGAACCGGTTTCATCACACTTGTCAGTGTATGTGGACTTTATGTAACTCTGAGAGTGTAAGTGAAACCAAATGGGATTTGGTTCCTCTCGGAGTTACAGAACCGTAAGGGTCCATTTGGAACCCCTCCAAGTAACCCAGAGGTTCCCTGGACCTCACCTCACTTTAAGAACCACTAAAATAATTTGCATGCTATACCATATGTAGGACTGAATATTTGTTTCTCAAAAATGTGTAATGATGGCCAAAACGATATCGTTTATTTTTTTAATTGTTTGAATCATTAAAGAGAACCGTTAAGGAATCGGACCTTAACCGGGATCGTTTAAAATCCTAAAGGATCCCAACCCTAGGCTTGATGTATACCTTGTTGCTCACACAGCAACGAAGTGTAAATCTGGCCTTGAACATGAACATATTTGTCCTTCTGTGGTGCAGACCCGCTCCAGGGGTACAAGACTGAACATTATCATAGTCGCCGAAGGAGCCATTGACAAGCACGGCAAGCCTATTACCTCTAGTATAGTGAAGGATGTGAGTACACTGAAAAACTCTGAACGGGGGAAGCCAGAAGCACGGACAAGGTCTGGATATAGGAGCCACAAGGGCCCCATAGGCATGGCTTTTTTTTATGAATGTATTCATAAAAGAAAATATGTGGCCAATATTGCCACAAGGAACTCTCGCCCATTCTGATCAGCTATTGCAGAGGCACTAAAAGCAATGACTATGCATTATTTATAATAAGGTAGACAGCATATTGCTGACTACACTGTGCATATAATATATGAGTTGGATGACATTTAGGCTTCATTTATGAATGAACAAGCTCTCGTGCTCCCAGCGGCTCCGTGCTTCTGAAGTCCCCGCGTTACAAAAAAACCTGCTGTCTCAATTTGTCTTTTTTTTTGTGTTATCGTCTCTCCACCAACCCCTCCCCTGTATAGAACCGAGCCGGGATGAAAAGGCTCAATATCATAATTGTAGCCGAAGGGGCGATTGATCATTACAACAAGCCCATTACCAGTGAATATATTAAGAATGTAAGTACGGCTGCTAGATTGTTGGAAAAGAATGGCAGCACTGGCCCCCACTGTTAACAGCACAAGCCTCTTGACTGCCTCCTGCATCACTTCTATACTACTGTGCTGTAGTCGTTTACTGCCTCCTGCATCTTCTACTACTGTGCTGTACTGTACTGTACAGTGCATTACCCTGGTGTGGCTTTGACTCACTTGTCACTGTGCCTTCTGGAATGCTCTGCGACACTGTAGCTTTGGTAAGGCCGGCTTTCACACTCAATGTAGCTCAATGTAGCTCAATGTACTGTAGCTGTGCTGCCTGCGGTTCAGATGCAACTTTATTGTTGTCATGTCACATGGTTACAGAAGTGAAAGAATGGGTGGAAGTTTTTTTTCTCCAACATTTTGAAGCTTCAGGGAAGAGTTAGAATATAGTGAAAAAGAAAAGAAACGTAGAAAGAAGGCAACAGGAAGGCACAAAGGCAATATCAAATATCTAATGTTCAACAAGGTGCATGGTTAACGTAGCAATGGACAAAATAGTAATATCGAAGGCAGAAACGCTTCTGGTGTACTGTAGGAAGACAAAGGAAAGAAGTTATGTGTTCTGTAAAAGAAGTACCGTATTTATAGAGAAAATCTATCGTCGACAATAATCCCTCTTTATTTTAATAATTATCCCTGTCTATATTAACCATGACATGGCACTAATTTGTATCCTGTATTTATAAACTCTTATTTCATTGTTGAGTTAGCATGTCTCTACTCTGGCTTGGGATCAACTACTTCCAACTTACAAACTAAAAGCAACCCCACTAACATGAGTGCCAGATAAGAAGGAATGTGTGCATGTGATATGCTGTATCCCTTTCTCTTCAGATGCTCTCTGCGTTTGTGTGTGCTTTTACGTTTATATTTGTGTGTGCCTGTGTTGGTGTGCGTGTACATGTTTGGATGTGTGTATTTGTCATTGTATGCATCAGTTACTTAGCAACCTTTCCAGTTTTAACATTCTATATTCTAAATGAGATGCATTAGAATCATTTCACATAAAGAAGTGCAGTCATCCTGTCATGTAGTTTTTGTTTTTGACATTTTCATGAATAATAAACGCTGGTATTGTCTCATAAGCATAACGTTTGCTAAGACCTGATCCTTTCTCTCCCAGCTTGTAGTCAAATGCTTGGGCTTCGACACTCGGGTCACGATCCTTGGCCACGTCCAGAGAGGAGGGACCCCATCTGCTTTCGACCGCATCCTGGTAGGTACACTCATACAGTAGCTATAGTAATGAAGGAATGTTGTCCCGATATTGTTCATATTATAGCAGCACTATGTCACTTGTTTTTTTATGAATTAAATGTAATTTTGTCCAATCTGTATGGCAGAGTATGTTACAATATAACTTATGCAATTAGGGTGGGTGTATTTTGTCTCCCTGCTCTTTTATTGAAACATTTAGATTGTGTCAAAGGTCATGTCTCAGCTACACACAGGATCTGACAAAAGTTTTGACCTGGTGGTCATGCATTCAATTTATCCCCTGAGCAAGCAGGCCGGCTCTATTAGCTCAATGGTAAGAATGTCAGCACTTGTCAGCAGGAAACCGGGTTCAAATCCGGGGTAGAAGAGGAAAGTTACATAGTGCAGCTTTAAGTTCATTATTAAGTTGATATAGAAAAAAGAAAATCATGTCATTTGGATCTCGAGATCTGTAAAAAGTCAGAACTACAGCATTTTTCTTGTAAATTGCCTGTGCATTTCAATTGAATCATGTTTAAATCTGGCACATCATTAAGACAGAATGAACTACATTATTATTGTCCATATGTCTTAGCCACATACTGTAATATTACACACAGCCAAACACCATGGAAGCAGTCCACAGTAAATGTAAAAGCTGGGGCCATATCCTTCCCTAGCAGAGATCCATGTTGTATGCAGACACCGCTCACCACTTTGTTATTGTTGTTAGCTCAGTCTGCTGGTGCTGTGTAATCCTGTGTTAGTCATGGAAGTCTATAGAGGAGAACGGCCACTGCTTCTAGGTTAAGTTCATTAAGAGATTTATTCCTCAGCTCATGAAGGTGTCTCCATCATGGACAGTTGACCGTGTTCCCTTGGGCACTATGCTAGGTGCTAGTTACAATGGGTTTGATAAAAATGTATATCAAATATATAATTAATTAATTAAGCAATTATTCACTATTAAACACTATTCTATCCGGGTCTCCTGTGCAAGTGCTGAATTTGTTTTACCATTGAGCCTGCCTGCTTGCTCTGGGGAGAAATAGAATTTTGACCTTCAGATGAAATTTTTTGTCAAACCAGAAACGGTGCATGTAAAAAAGAAAATGACATAATAGAGCTTCAAGTGCATATTGTGGAAAAGACTGATACATGACACAGTGAAGAGTTAAATATGTAGAATTTAGAGTTTGATGATGGAGAATCATCCGTCAATAAGAGTTGCCGTGTGTGTGTTTGTGTTTAGGCCAGTCGTATGGGTGTGGAGGCTGTGCTAGCGCTCCTGGAGACAACAGCCAACACTCCAGCATGTGTGGTGTCTCTGTCTGGAAACCAGTCTGTGCGTCTGCCGCTCATGGAGTGTGTTCAGATGGTAGGTACTGTGCTCACCTGCACGCACATGCACATGCACAGAATCATCTTTATTGTCACATCACAGGTTTACGGATGTAAAAAAGTGGATGCAATTCATTTTCGTGCATAGTTCCATCGTATTGTTATTTCCATAGAAAAAAATAAAGGGAAGAAGAAGAAGAAGGGGGGGAGGGCAAGGGGGAAAGAGATCAATCAAAGAAGACAAACAAATGATCTACATATTTACACATAGTACCTGAGATAATATATAAAGGTACGTGAGCATAACAGCAGATGTATACTGTGCATGATATACTATGGACGTTAGTTAAGAAAACTAGAAAACGCAAAGAAAAAGAGACAAAAGTCAGTGCGTTGTACATGGGATTAAGGTGCAAAATGTCAGCGCGTGTCCAGCGCATAATCCACAGTAGACTGACACTGGTATAATCCGCAAGTAGGTCCATGAGGAAGAGCAAAGGAAAAAAATCCAAGTCACTTGTCCTTGGTATAATCCACAGGTACTGTAGGTCCAAGGAAGAGCAAAGGTCTGAGACCAGCCTGACGACACCGCCTGTCACCAGGCTGCTGAACGAGGCTCATGCCTCGTTCAGCAGTCTGACGGCAGCCGGGTGGAAGCTGTTCAGGAACCTGGTGGTGCTGCTCTTGATACTGCGGTAGGCTTCCTTGCCCGGCCGTGGTCGTTGTAGAAGGGGGTTGAACAGTTTGTGACTGGGGTGGTGCTTGTCCTCGATGATGCACTGGGCTTTGACTACACACCGCTTTTTGTACAGTTCCCACACACACAACTGCACTCCAACAGAACTCCTATCACCGGTTAGCTTAGCATCCACTGTGTTAAAGCGCAGACCCACCTCCACAGTCCGCTGCTAGTTGTCTGCTAGGTTTCTAGGGTAACTGACCCTAACAAGATTACAGTAGCAGTGGAAATGGATATTTATACTCCAGTTGCCTTGGACGTGCAACTTCCCACCTCTCTCTTAGTTCCACTGGTGTATGTACTCTGTAATATGCCCTATAAGGTGGGTGTGTTTACACACTCAAACATACATGCAAAGAGGGGAAACGAGCGTGTAAATCAAAAACTTCATGCTCACATGCACAGACTCGTACACAGACACACACACACACACACACACACACACACACACACACACACACACACACACACACACACACACACACACACACACACACACACACACACACACACACAGTGATGACTCTGCATGTGCTGGCTGACTCTTAGAGGAAATGGGTGGGGCAGGAAGACTTACAATAAGGACGACAGTCAACAAACGGTTCAAAATGATCCTCAGAAAGAGAGAGAGAGAGATCAGAGGTGGAACACACAGAGAGAGAGAGAGAGAGTTGTATTGTTATGTGATAGATGTATGTAGTTGTGTGTGGTTAACTCATTCACTGCCACAATTATTGCTGACCGCGTTTGCCCACTGCCAGAGATTTTTCATTTTTAAAAAAAAGTACTCAGGAGCCGAGATACAGAATTTTTAAGTTTTAAGTTAACAAGGAAGTGGATGGGAGTGTAGATCTTTAAACAATCATATCTCCTTGGTCTTTGGGTCAAATTTGAAAAAATAAATAAAAAAAAATAAATAAAAACAAATTACGTTTTTTACGTCAGTGGCAGGATTGGTAAACGGGACAAATTACGTTTTTTACGTCAGTGGCAGTGAATGAGTTAATGATTATCCAAAGCATTTGGCAGAGTGGGTGAACTCCGCCTGCACAGCAGTGATGTCATGCAAGACATGCATAAAGAGGCTCTGTTGTACGGCCGGCTGCTTCTTATATGTAAGCTGGGCAAGTGCTGTGGCTGCTTCTTAGGGCTGGGAAATTAACCGAATATATATCGAAAACAATACTTAGAACCAATGTGTTATGTGTCACATCGTGACACTTTGTGAGCTTGTACTCTGCTATTTTCACGCTTTCTCTTTTTTTTTGCCTCGATTAATCATAATCGAGGCAAAAGTTTTAAATAATCGTCCCTACTGCTGCTTCACACACTCTGCTGTGCTACACGGGTACAGTGGCACATGGTTCTCTTCACTCTGGCCCACCACACTCTCAGTAGAACAGAAATAATTTAAAGGAATAATCACACTGTTGATCAACCTTATTTCCATGTCTTTATCAGTATGAGTAATAGTGAATACATGGTGCATACAAGCCCATCAACAACAGGAAATTTTAAGCACCGCAGATTGTCCGGTGACATAATTTTGCAGATATAAAAAAAGTGCAGCAATTTTCTTTCCCCTTTGCCACCAAGGGCAATGGCATTGAGAACTGCTTCGAGAACCAAGCCTTCACAGTGAATTCTGGGTATTATAGGATCAGATAGCAAAGTATCATGTTCCGAGTTCCATGTGGGTGCATGTAATGAAAACATGTTTGCATCGATTGACATTGGACACGGTTCATGTCACAAAGTTAGTGAATAAACGTCCATACATTTGACAATAATGAGCATTCCTATGTAACCTGTTATTTCTCTCCTCTGTAGACTCAAGAGGTGCAGAAGGCCATGGACGAGAAGAAGTTTGAGGAGGCTGTCAAGCTCCGTGGAAGGTATGATGACGACTGGTTACACCTTACAGTATAGTGGCGGACCCCCATACTGGGCCTTCCATACTGAAAATAGCAGAACTACAAGCTCACAACGCGTCACAGAGCGACGCGTCGTGAGCTTGTAGATCTGCTATTTTCAGAGCGCAACCAAACATAAAATGACTTGTCTTTTAGTTCTACTGGATCTCTTCTCCACTAGTCCCTCACTAACATTTCAGTCTCGTTTTTTTTGTTGACCTTAGTTTTAGTTATCATACAGTAGCTTAGTTTTGATTTTGTTTTTATGTAGTTTTAGTCAGTGAAAAAAGTAGTCGACGCACATTTTTCGTCATAGTTTTAGTCGACGAAATTAACACTGTCTCTTACCTGGTAGTTGATCCCATTCACCTGGTTCTCTTGGTTTAACTAGTCTATAGTTCTACCTAGTTATGTTAGACCCACCGTTAACACGGGCGGCCTATTGGCTGCCGTGTTAAGTGGTCATTTATGTGTATTTATGTGTATTTTCAGAGCATGTTTTGATCAATCAATCAATTGTGTTCCGGCTTGCATCAATAGAACTAACGTAGTATGCTTTAAATTCCTATTTAGCGGTATCACAACAACAACTCACTTTTCATGGTTTTCAAGAAAAAATACCATGACATTTAAAAAAATATATATATATATATATATATATATATATATATTGTCATTAAAATCTTAGTGTTTTGCCAATTATTTGGGGGACTTACAATAAGCAAAGTAATCACATACATCAAATGCAGAGAGACAGTGTAGTGCCTCTGTAAACTATTATCAGTCTAAACGATATACTTTCAAAAATATTATCTGTACATCGAAACTTAAGGATAACAGGTAAACAATGAACCTAGCATCTGTCTGTCTAAGTAACATGCTATCTGAATTACATTTTTAACATTGTGGTCAAGAAAAGAAAAACAAGCTTAAAGGAGTAGTTCACCCAAAAAATTACTTATTTTCTATCAATTACACACCCCATGAAGCATTGAATTCATGGAGATTTTATTCCTAAGCCAATCATTGACCGTCTGTCATTAAATACGGTGGTAAATTGGTCCACCGTGAGTCTGCAGTTCTAACCAGGACTCTAGGTGGGTGTAATTAGCGTCCTGGTGGTAGGATTAATAAGCAGCGGTACCAGGGGGTCCCTGAGGACGTGGAGGACGTGCTGCTGTCCCAGGAGGATCAGTCACCAGACAGGAAGCCATCGGGTTCCTTGCCAGATAAAGATAATAATAACGTTGCAGCCTAGCTGGGTGACTTGGCTTACTGTGGACAACGTGTGTAGTGGCAAAGAGAAAGGAGATTAACCACTTGAACCCATGCATGTGCGTGCACAGACTGCACACGCACAGTCATAATTACTTAGGAATTAATCATTATTTTGAATGGAAATTTCAATTTCCCTTGGGTGTATTAAATGTGTATGTAAATGGCCACTACTTCCAGCTTAAATGGATGTACTTTTTTTTTTCTCTTCCTGTTGTCCATAAGCAATTACATGCAGACATGGCAAGACTGTGACCATTGCTATTGTAAATGACAGTGCAGGGACATTCAATAAAAATGTGAACAAGCACCCCATTTTCGGGGAGCATAGGGGACCTCTTCCTTTTGTAATTTTTTCCTTTATTTATTCAGGGAAGCCCATTGAGAGCAAGCTCTTTTTCAAGGACGCCCTGATAACAACATACAAAATACATACATAATGAGAAACAATAACAAACATTTGAGTCACATTACAATGTCACAGATGCAAATAAACATAGTGTTACATGAAACAGGTGCAGTCACTATGTAGTGTGTCCTCAAGAAGCACCCTAAATGTCTCTATTGAGACCTGGTGAACTAAATGATATAGCCTCTACCAGTCAATTAGTTTACGTATATTGAATATTCAGAAAATCGTATGTGATCAACATCACCTGTTCAACAGGGAGGATTCTCCATAATGCACATCTCAAAGCCTCAATCGCAAAGCCTCAATTTTCATTTTGACCTTTCTCTTCAGAAATAATCATGGACCTTGGCCTGAATGCGTAGCCATTAATTGTATGCAAGCCCGATATGTTTAACGTATTGTATGTGTTTGGTGTGTTATTGCAGGAGCTTTGAAAACAACCTGAAGACGTACAAGCTACTGGCCCACAATAAACCCTCATCAGAGATCGTCAGTGTAAGTAGACTCCAGACAATTTGACACTTGTGTGGGACTGCCGCACCTAAAGAATTATAAGTGTGTGTGCGTGCATTCGTGTGTGTGTGCACGCGCGTGCGTGTGTGTGTGCATGTGCGTTTGTGTACCTGCCCCCAAAATGTAAATGAATGCCCTACTTTGTCATACTACAATGTCACACAAAAGTTGCAAAAATAACCGATCTACAAGCTCAAAAAGTGTATAGCGGTTTCCGCCCGACAGCAACGATATACTGTACACATACTGTATATCACAGACTGTGACTTGGAATTGTGTACAGTATTTCACACTACCACCTCTTGTCCTGCAGAATGACTTTACAATACAATTAGCCTCATCCCTCTCATCCTCTCTGGGATGTTTCATTTGCAGCATTCTCATCCGACAGTACAAAATAGTGCCTTGGGTTGCTCAGCTACAGCGACCTCTGATATTATGAACAGACAGCAGTCTCAGGCCTGCAGCCTTCGTCGGGTAATGACGCACACAACCATCCCTCACTCTGGTTGTAAAATAACCTTGTGTGTGTGTGGAAATAATAATGCACTAATTGTTTCCTCGAGAGCAGAGTAGGTAGTTCACTTCCTGCAGTGATTTCTGTTTTTTAACTACTTTTTAACGTCATTGTATAGGCAAACATTTTCAAAAACGTTCTTAGATCTACAGTACAAGATCACAATGTGTTGCAGTTGCGCATCGTACAACAAAGTATACATCAGGCTTAATTGGTTAACCGAGGGATAGTAGGAAAGCTGAGACAGGGTATACTAGATAGTATAGTATGAATGCTCGTCTTGCAATGCAGGGGTACAGTATGTTTACTTCAGGAGGAGACGATCAAAAACACAGATTTTTCCTGGCCACTGTATCACCTTAAATTGTCCTGGAATTTGCCTACAGTATGCCAACCTCTACCTGAAGATACAGTGGCTGATCACTGTTTTAATCCATGTAGACCGGGAACGCAGCTGTGTCCTTTTTTAAGATTTCTTTGGGCTATTCAAAAATAGCAGATCTGCAAGCTCATAGCGCGGCACTCGGTGCCGCGCTATGAGCTTGTATATCTGCTATTTTTGAAAAATCGTGAAAATTGTCTGCAAATCTTTGAATGCATACTTTTAAAGCGAACATTTGTAACTCAAATCTTTGCTTCTGGGGATCTCTGGAACAGAGTAGCTCAGAGGTAGTGTCCTTGCATTGAGGATAACACCTGGCGCCCCACCATGGGGGGTGACTGCTCAACCTTTATCTGGAAGCTCTGTTAGCCTGCTGCTGTGCTTCAGGAGGAGCTATCATTGACTGGAGAGCAGTGAGGAGTAGAAGCAACCTGGCCAGCAGGCTCCATGCTGTGATGGCTGGCTCTCCCTTCTATCTCAGTTAATGACCACAACAGGCCCAGCGTGTGGCCACAAGCAGAGCAGAAACCAGCCATCGATTCTCCTCCTGTCTGCTGCTGGTTGAATTACTTATTCTCTCACACGTTTCGATCTGCCTCCCCTCGCAAAGACACACAATGCATGGCAGTCATTTCAAGTTATGTCATGTATATTTGTCGAAATGTATCTCCTCTTGGAGACCAAAATACATTTCATATCACCCTCCCCGCCCGGCTTACCTCCCCCGAACACGGGCCAATTGTGACGCCCGACAAAGCCGGATGCACCACGGTGGATTTGAACTCGCAACCTCCGTGGTGGTGGGCAGGGACTTTACTAGCCTGGTTCCAGACGAATCTGCCTTTGCAAAATTGCATCGCACTTTAGCCCTAGGCAGATTAGGTCTGGCCCCCCTCAATAGAGATTTCATTTCTCTCCCTCCGAAGTCGTGAGGGACCAATCAGGGCCCAGTATCCAAATGTGGGCGGGCTTAACTGGCAATAATATTATAAATTGAATTTGAATAGAAATGACATTTTATGTATATATATATTATTTATTTTCCTTTTCTCCACTCTCCTTTCCAATCGTCGACCCCTGGTGGCTCCACTTTGACAAGCTGTGGCTGGGGTTGTTCTGATTAGTAAGACAATGATGAAGTTGTCTTGGTCATTGTCTGCATGTTCTAGCACAGCTAACCTTTACCTTCCTGTGTGTTTTGTCTCTGCTCAGACCGGCTTCAACGTGGCCGTGCTGAACGTGGGCGCGCCCGCGGCGGGCATGAACGCCGCTGTCCGCTCTGCCGTCAGAGTGGGCATCTCCGAGGGCCACAGGATGCTGGCTGTCAGTGATGGCTTTGAGGGATTCTATAAGGGACAGGTAGGTACAGTATGAGAGCACTGGCTCACCTTTGCTGCCATTACCTTGTGAACGAGTGTGCACCTATCGTTTTAGGGCTGGGAGACGTGACTTCAAATCAATATCACGATTATTTAAAACGTTTGCCTCGATCACAATTGATTAACAAAATGTTATGCTTTTGAAACGTCATGAACCAAACACTTTATTGTATTTTGTATACTTTTTGAAATAATAATCTGCAGCATAGAACCATACAGGAATATACAATCATGCATCCAGAATCCATCCAAAGAACTAGCTTCTGACGAAAGTCATTTTTAGATAGAGGCAAAGAGCCAGAAACACTATTGGGGCTAATCTACCCAGATTAACATACATACAGCATGCACTCACATCTCACACGCATTCAAATGTATCTTAGTACAACATCACACAGACAGAGGGCAGTAAAACCCTCCCACGATCTACTGACTGAGGGAGGATGTTATAGAAATGATAGCAGATGAGCTGCATGTTGATCTATCAGTCAGGGACAGTTGTCGCATCATGTTAACCTCAGGAGTGGTCTACCACTGGTCTACTGTTTGAATGTGGAGTCACCTGCATCTGAAAGCCTGCATTATGTCATTCTCTTAACTGTAATCTGACCCTTGGGCAAACTGGTTTCTCTGGCCTTTTCCTTTGTTCTCATTGCTCTTTCAGATTCTATTGTAAATGTCCACAAATGCCCCGCCCCCTCTATGAATGTTAAAGGACCAGACACTGCGCTACATAACATGTTATGTAATATGTGTCACAGCGGGTATCTTGAGTCAAAAACTCTAATCACCGGTTAGCATTCTATGGCCTGCTAGCATTCAAGGGTAACTGACCCTAACAAGATTACAGTAGCTGTGGAAATGGATATTTATACTCCAGTGGCCTTGGCCTTGGTGCAACTTCACACCTCTCTTAGACACGCACGCAAGCACACACACACACACACACACACACACACACACACACACACACACACACACACACACACACACACACCGAATGACTGTTTACTGTTGTCAGGCAGCATCTTGGGTAGGTAAATATTATGGTTAATTAACATGAGTCTAGATATTAAATTAACCCTAATTAAACAAGACATCTCTGAGAGGAGGTGCCCGGCCTGCCACTAGATAACCCCAGTCACCCTTCCTCTCTCCTATATGCCTCATGTCTCATTTGTTGCATGCATGGATGCTGTTCCCCCTCAGATCAAGGAGATCAAATGGTCTGATGTAGGAGGATGGACGGGCCAAGGAGGATCCCTGCTGGGAACCAAAAGGTAACGTCCTCATTGGGCCCTGTCATATGGGCCCTGTCACAATTATTCCATAATCTCCTGATCGCAATTATTTAAGGTAATCACAATTATTTTTGCAGAATCGTTTTCATGTTGAACATTTTCAAAAATAGTGGAAACTGGAAATATCAAACCTACAAGCTACATCGCGATTTGACAAGATGTGAGCTTGCAGATCGGCTATTTACACAAAAAAAAGGAAATTATTAAATTATTATGGCCTATTTTGATAATAGTACTACATTATATATTTGTATTATTGATACTGTCATTGTCAGTCATTTCTTTGTATATTTAAGTTATTTGTCATACTGTATGTACCCTTTCCAATACCCTTTTATGTTCCAATGTTGAAAGCCCAAAACACAATTAAATCGTTAATCGCAATTATTTGTATGACAATTAACACATTGGGTGCCAGAATTTTATAATAACAGATTATGTTCGGTGCCAGAAATCTCACAGTTACGCTGCATTGTGCTGTTTAAATCTGTAGACTCCACGACGAGCGTTCCATGAAAAAAAAAGCATGCGTGTAGGTTGCGCGATTGTCCTGGCTAAAGCCTGGAACAACAACATGTCTCACGCGAGTCACCATGGCGGAGTAATCTCGGATCGAACGGGACTCGTTTTGCCCACTGTAAAAAGTTAAGGAGATACAGAGGTTTTTAGCCAGGAGATAGAATGGAAGCGGATGGGAGCGAGATTTTTTGGCACGGTGATCCATCTGTCCCTTACTTCTTAGAGTGTTCATGGATGATTCCAGGGCTGCGCTAGCCCCCCCCCTTGTGGACAAAACGAAAAAAACAAAAAGGTATGAAAACCGTATATACGGTTTTAAGGATTTTTCGCACTCCACGGGTGTATTTGCAAAAAGGTATATATATGGTTTTGGCACTCAACTTAATGTTGTCAAGTAAAGTTTCAGCCCTACTTATATATTAGATCCTTCAGACAGATGGTTCATGGATAGAAACCGTTCACATCTTTCAGTAAATTAGTGAAATACTTTTTCACAACATAAATAACTCATGTAATGTATCTTTCTGTCCTCCAGAACACTCCCTGCAAAGCATGCTGACAAAATTGCTGAGCAAATACGAGCACATAACATAAATGCGCTGCTAATTATTGGTGGATTTGAGGTATGTCAAACCCTTTTTCCTGTTAATTAGACTGACGATGCTACATTCTCAGCTATGATTTTAATCCATAAGCATATCAGCTCTCGAGTTTTGAAAACTCACACGGTAGTGCTAACGCTTAATGTATGCTTCATGAGTTTTGTGAGTTTGAAAATAGTTACTATAATGTAAAATGAATGTCAGTTCTCTTAATGCATTGCTAATTGTGTCAGTTGTTAATGAATGTATAGCAATTATAGACCGTTGTTAATGAATGTATAGCAATTACAGAGAACAGTGTTAATTTCACATCCTTTCCGCCATGTTATGTTATGTTACATTACATTTACATGCTTCTTCATGCATATTCCTAATGTACGCTCAGTCATGCAACATTATTATAATTTCTTAATTATTTGTTCTCCCGAAATGTCTGTAAACCATGACTGATGCTTTACAGGCGTTTCTGGGGGGGGGAAAACACTTAATCTGATCATTTAGTTTACAGCAGATTTTCAGTGATTTGAAATGATGTTTTGATGTCTTGATGATAGAATAGTCCAACTGAACCTAGATCCCGTACCTGTGTGTTGGGCCATTGAAGCTGTTGAAACCAAAAGTGAACCAACAACACTGGAAGTGAAACCGCTTCAGCCGCAGTGATTTGGCCTCAATTTGAGAAAAAAAAAAGAGGAACAGCTTGCTTTTCTCCAACCATTTCACGCTCTCTCTCCTCCTGTTTTAGACACTCACCAGCTTTGGATTCTCTTGATGTACGTTGAGAGAATGTCCTTTTTTAGGATAACATTGTATGTGGAGTGGTAACCTGTCTGTTTCACGCTGCTGTCCGTTGTGATAGACCTGGCTCTCTTCCCTAAAGGCGCCATCCCTCCTCTCATGTCTTCCCCCCTCCTCTCTTCCCCCCACCTGGCTAGTAGCACCACTCAACCCACCCACCCACCCACCAGTGCACCCTCTCCAGCCACTAAAAGCCCTTGGCTCTGCCCTGTAGGCCTTCCTCTCACTGCTGGAATTGTTGGATTTGCGCGGGAAATACGTGGAGCTGTGCGTGCCCATGGTCATGGTTCCTGCCACAGTGTCCAACAATGTGCCAGGGTCAGACCTCAGCATTGGCGCTGACACGGCACTGAACGCCATCACTAGTGTAAGTGATCGGGGCTTACCGTGGCTTACCAAGAGAGCCCCACATGCATATACAGTACATGCATGTGCATGCACGCACGCACATGCATTGCACACAAACACACACACACACACCTGCTCATAATACTACCTGTGACATGCCAGTAGTTAACGGGTCTGTCGCTCGGTGCAACATCAGGTAGGTGAGTGACAACATGGAGGCATGCTGTTATGTGCAAATGTGTCGTGCTGCCATGTTTGTTCCACCTGTGCCCTCTTCCTGACGTTGTTTTTGTGACGCGTGTGTGTGTGTGTGTGGGTGTGTGTGTGTGTGTGTGTGTGTGTGTGTGTGCGTGTGTCTGCACCCACCTCATTAACATCACGACAAGTGTGCTCAGTAGTGTGGTGGCATAGCATTGTGGTGTAGCTTGTACTAACCAGGCTAACAAAACTGTAGCTAATGGAAAAGTAGATACTAGTATACCACTCATTGAATTCTGTAATACCATACTAAGAATACTAATTTATATTTACGACTTTGTGACGGATTTCTGAAGAAATACAGAAGTTTGTCGATATGTCAGCGGCTGCAGCTGGCTGGTAGAGCACATGGTAACAGCTGTTTTGAAAAAATATATGTAGCCTAGATTATTATTATATTATTTTATAGTTTGGGTTCAAATACTTGCCATCAAATGACCATCAGATTCAGAATAACTTAGTCATATTACAGGTGTAAAGAAGTGGGTGCAATTTGTGTTTGTCCATCGTTTTATGTTGTTTTCAGGAAGAGAAAAGAAAAAGAAGAGGGGGAGGGCAGGGAGAGCAAGGAGAAAGGAAATCAAACGGTATATAGAAACATGGCAGGGACAGGCAAAAGTCGAAGATATTTTCTACATAATATACACATACTGTAGCATAACCATCAAAAAGAATTACCATCAAATGCTACAGTTTCAAGGCATGTATACCCTGGGCATTATGTAGTCAGCAGCAGAAACGACTTCTCGATCAGGAAAGGACATGCCTGGACTGAGTGCTTGTATTAAATTGCATCCGATATTGCAGTCGGATGTTTCAAGAGCTACGGGCATCAACTTTTTCAGTCCTTCTTTATGGTGCCAAAACCTGGGCAATGAATAAAGAGCTCCAGCATCAACTTGATGGAACATACACAAGAGTTCTCTTGGATAGTATGTCCAGAAGCTTTCGTTGCAGGGACCATCCCACCCAAGCTCAGATGTGTGGTAAGCATCCCTCCCATGTCTTGTCTGTTGTTGTGGCACAAAGAAGAGTCGGAGCAAGAAGACCAGATCATCTCGGATGTTGTTCTCTGGGGCCTTCCCCTTCCCATCAAGAGGAGGCAGACCATTCACAATGTAGTAACTAGTGAGACCCTGACCAGCCCAAGTCATGGCTGGACCATTTTCATCTTCCTATCATCTTCTTTATCATAATCCTCCTCCTCTGGATCTAGATGTGTGAATGGTTCCGGTCTTCCCTGAGTCCAGCCTTTCTGCCATTTCTTGCCATTGTACAGCTGATCCTTTCAGGCCATTCTCCACAGTCACTGTATTGTACTGCATCCGATGCATGCACCCGCGCACACACACATACACACACACACACATGCACTCACGCACACACACACACACACACACACTCACTCACAGAAAACGAACTCACCCTGCCCGCTTTTCTCCTCTTTCACACATTCCTAATCTCCAAAAACAAAAAAAAACTTCTTTTGCATCTTTCTCTCCTCTGTCTCTTTAAGGCCATCTTCATTCTGTTTCCATCTACCTTTATCTTCCTGGTCATCTGAATTCCATTGTTTCCTCTCTCTCTTTCTTTTCCTTTCTTATCCTTTACTTTACTTTTTTCACTCTTCTCCTGTCCCCTGCCCTCTTTCCCTCTCTTCTCTACTATTCTCTTCTCCTCTTCTCCATGTTTCCAGTCATGTTATCTCGGCTCTGTTTCCATTTCATTCGTCGCACTGGCCACGTCTGTCCCTCTGATTCTCCCCTCACTCCCTGCTTTCTGCCAAAAGGGAAGCCAAAGCCTCTATCACACGGAGAGAGTCTGAATGGCAGGGTATACAGTACACTCCAGAACCCTGGGAGAGACGGTGAATCTCTCTCTCTCAGCGCCGGCCGTCCGTCAGCCTCCTGTCCTTCTAACCCATTCACTGTGTGTGTGCTGTTGACTGCCGCTTCATCAGGCCTTTGAGTGTCTGCTGCAGATGTATGAGGCTCGGTCCACGTATGAGGAGTTTTGCATCCCGATGTGTATGCTGCCTGCCACCATTAGTAACAATGTACCCGGCACCGACCTTAGTATCGGGGCAGACACGGCCCTCAATGCCATCGTGGAGGTAAGGGTGTCCGAACCGACCGCCGCCGCTGCCACCACCACAGCTTGACCGCTTTGAGATGCTCTAGAAATGAATCAATGACCTTGATGTATAATGTGATCACACACAACAGTGCTGATAGCTTTCTGTTTATTCAGTGCAGTAGTTTCCCTAGTCCTGCTTAGTGCTGGGCAGTATTTCTAGAGGTCCAATATGATGCATTATATTTCAGTGACTGATAGGAACTTTAAAGCTACACTCTGTAACTTTCATGACATGTTCTACCCGAGATTCAAACCCGGGTCCCCTGTGTGTTTTTTACCACCGAGCTAATAGAGCACACATTCTTACTCGGGAGAGAAAAATAATTTTGACCTTAAGGCAGCAGCAATTGTCAACGATAGAAGAGCAGGGAGACCAAAGGCAACCACCACAGTTGTGTGTTAGTGATATTGTATTAACATGCTCTACCGTACATATTGGTCAAAATAACATTCACTAAAAAAGTTACATAGTGTAGCTTTAAAATAGAAAAGAAATGTCTTACAAATCATCCCTCTATATGGCCTTTTTTCATCTTTAAGCTCTGTTACACATTAAATTAAAAATATTTGACCGGACATTAAATAAACAACATGGAACTACACTGGTCTAATTGTAATTTTAAGTTGCAAAATTCCGTTATTTAAAGTTATTAAATAAAGTAATGAATTAGCAAAGCTTTTGCTAATTAACAATTGTGAGATCACTTTAAGTCATATTGCCCAGCACTGTTTCCACCTCACTGACATTAGGCTTGTAATTGACATTAGGCTTGTAATTAAATGATGGCATTGTCCTCAAAGTCGATTTTGTGCTCTAGATAGAACTGTCCTTGATGTCACATGTTTTCCAGCTGGTCATTATGCTCTCCCATCCGGACTCCAGTGAGATCTGGAGAAAGCTGCATTATATAACCCTGAATGTGCCTTATTTTCTCTTATCACCTTATTTTGTACTGAAGTTTGAAATGCCATGTTTGAGCTTTGGAACTTGATGCACTGAATGTAATGTTATGGTGGTCTTAATGTAACAAAACATGATATCTAAACCTTCTCATATTCCTAACATGTACTAATGAAACTCTTCACATTTACTACTAAATATATAACTAAAACACTCATTAACTCAGGAGAAAGGTATGTTTTAAGTTAAAATATATATACTATTTTAGAGTCACATAATGTAGTAGTTCATGTTCATGTGTGTAGTAGTTAATTTGTGTGTGTGTGTGTGTGTGTGTGTGTGTGTGTGTGTGTGTGTGTGTGTGTGTGTGTGTGTGTGTGTGTGTGTGTGTGTGTGTGTGTGTGTGTGTGTGTGTGTGTGTGTGTGTGTGTGTGTGTGTGTGTGTGTGTGTGTGTGTGTGTGTGTGTGTGTGTGTGTGTGTGTGTGTGTGTGTGTGTGTGTGCGCATATAACAGACCTGCGACCGCATCAAGCAGTCAGCCAGCGGTACCAAGCGTCGTGTGTTCATTATTGAGACCATGGGGGGATACTGTGGGTACCTGGCCAGCGTAGGGGGCTTGGCTGCCGGGGCAGATGCTGCCTACATCTTTGAAGAGCCGTTTGACATCAGAGACCTGCAGGTAAAGTACTCTCCTAGTTTCACAAATGAGTTATCATGCTGTTGTCTGTATACTATCCCAGCAACGTCTGTCTCAAATTAGACTTCCTAAGTTGTCTACGGGTGCAGCATTGAATCAAACGAATCGATTCATGAAAATATCTAATTGTTTTAAAAATGGCAAAAAAATCCAATCTTTAAGTATCACAATGCAATGGGACACGTTGTGAGCTTGTAGAGATTTTCTTTATACTGTTTTGCTTGACGACTGGACAAAAAGGACGTACTTTTAACTGAAAAAAGTCCAAATCGTACCAGGTTGAGACCGCTGTATGCTTACTGTACAGAAGAGGTCCTTTTGTACGTTTCTTTACAAGTATTTTGTCCATTCTTAATCATTTCATCAGGTTTTGTGTTACAATTATGGAGATAATACCATGCATAATATGCAAGCACCTTTATCTTAATGAAGTGATTGTGATCTCCGCAGGCCAACGTTGAGCACTTGACAGAGAAGATGAAGACCAGCATCCAGAGAGGGCTGGTCCTCAGGTAATGGTCTGCTCAGCAGCCACTCTCACCTCACATTTAATGGCATAGCAGGAGAGTTTCCAGGTCCTGAATTTCGGCATATTTTAATGGATTCCCAAATTTAGCACTTATAATGCGGGACGCACACATTTACATCAATGTTAATATTAATCAGAGCCAACGTGAATGCGGGACTCTTTATTGGCTACCACTGTACACGTATAAATGCGCTCTGTCTCCCTCTACAGGCAACAATGAGACCCCCTCCCACTCCCCTCTCCGCTGGCTATGTATTTTTATGCTACGCAATCTCTCAATGCACTGCTCTATGGCGATGAGTTGTGAGCTTGATGATTGCTATTTTCAGTGTACGATCAGTATAAATCAGGCTTAAAATATAAATACCTCATCTGAAGTGAATACCACTCTGTGAAAAAAACACCAGACCAATAAATACTAGTGCAAACGTCTCTGCTTTTCTCGCCGCCTCTCCAAATCGCTCTGTTCCGTCTCTATCATTCTCCCCCCTTCTACACATTGTTTGTCTGCCTTGTGCTTTAGTTCCTATCTATCTCTGTGAAGTGTAAATTATTACTATTTATAATTATGTTATTATTATGAACTCTCCATCTTTGTCCCATGTGTATTCTGACTTTCCAAGGATTAGTGCATAGAACATACAGCAGGAGACATCAGTTTGTCTTTACATTTGCTACAGCTTCTGCATGGGATCACTAATCCAATCCTGTCATGTGTGAAGCCCCATTATTTTGTGCATGTTGTGCATGTTTCAAATCTTATAAGATTATCCTGTAGTGTGTGATGTGACCAGATTTACAAATCGTTTAAGATTTTGAGAGCTTAATTCTACTGATATTTAAAATCAATCTTAAATCTGTAGGCTACTATAGTTTGTGTCCATTTCATCCCCTGCTTTCCTCTCTCTCTCTCTCTCTCTCTCTCTCTCTGTCTCTCTTTGTGTCTCTTTTTCACTCTCACACACACACACTTCCCTTAAATTGGAGCAGAGCGACGAATTGCACGAAACGGTAAATGTAAGACCTGTAGTTAAGCTTAACATGTAGTACCCCCCCCCCCCCCCCCCCAAGTGTATAATTCCCCGCTTAAGTGAATCCTATATGGGGGGAATTCCCCTCCTATTTTGAAAAAATGAATTTCAGGCCCTGGTTTTACAGAAACTCATGTTGAATTGAACTCTGAACGTGTAAGAATGGGCCCGTGTGAGGGCGAATGGAAAGCAGCAATACGCTCAAAGATGAATGTCGCTTGTTGTGTGTAGGAACGAGAACAGTAACGAGAATTACACGACAGACTTCATCTACCAGCTGTACACTGAGGAAGGCAAGGGAGTGTTTGACTGCAGGAAGAATGTGCTGGGACACATGCAGCAGGTATGTCTGGGTCTGTTCTGCGCACACACACACACACACACACACACACACATTACTGTTGACACACCGCAAAATCCTAATACTGAGCGGTGTGTACAAAATGATACCAGAGTGTTTACTCTGCGTACAATTGAAACCAGACAGAAATGGAACTATGTTTATAAGTATAGAGACAGATATTGTTTGAAAATAGCACATCTACAAGCTTGCGTTGTGAGCCCGTAGATCTGCTATTTTCAAATTAAAGTCGTTAAACTGACTCATTTAAATGATCCCTGACCCCACTTTGAGAACCACTGTCTTAAAGGAGTAGTTCACCCAAAAGAATCGTATTTTCTATCAATTACACACCCCATGAAGCCTTGAATTGATGGAGATTTTTTTTTCTCCTACCCCTCAAGACTCTTTGAGTCTCCTACCGGATGCATTACTCTGACTCTGCCAGTCATCAAATTATTGGCTCAGGAATGCGACAAAAACATAAAAATCTCCATGAATTCAATGCTTCATGGGGTGTGTAGAAAATTGATAGAAAATAAGATTTGTTTTGGGTGAACTACTCCTTTAAGTAAAAGCTTGGTTGTTTTGAAAGGGCGGAGCGCCTTCTCCGTTCGACCGTAACTTCGGGACCAAGATCTCGGCGAAGGCGATGCAGTGGATCTCTAAGAAGCTGCAGGAGACATACAGACACGGTACGCTTGCCAAGTAGAACAACCGTGGTGGTGTTGTTGTTGGATAGAAGCTTGTTGCTGTGACTTGTACAGTAGATTCTCCCTTCAGATGTGTGGTTTGTGATGTGTTTACCTGGATCTGTCATGGAGTCACTCGCTTTAAGAATTCATTCATTTATTTAAGTGGTTATGGATTTGTATTATGTTGTGAATGTTACTTGACTCAACCTCAAAGTCTTTATATACTTTCTTTAATTTTTTTCAATGTATTTAGCCACTGCACGTGATGCTCAATCTTCTTTTTAACTTATTGAACCCAGCATCCCAATTCTGGGGGGAAACATTCACCAAAAAGTGTCGATCTACAAGCTTGCAAGATGTTGCGTTGCGACGTCTTGTGAGCTTGTAGATCGGCTATTTTCGGGCAAAGAGATTTGGTGTAGAGAGGGAGGGAAAGATTCCAAATACGGTAAGAAACACAGGTTTGTTTCTCTAAATCTAGAGGGTTTAAGTGGTTAATTATTTAGTTCATTATTAGTTAACTATTCTGTTGAAAAACCACACTGCAGTGTATCTTACCTAAAGGATAAAAGTTAAAGTTGGAACTCTTTCCTGTTCTTTCCTGTCTATTTGCGGTGCAACATGGATGACATAAGATGAAGGTAAATCACTTGTCTATGTTTTCTGACTCCATGACCATCTGTTTATTCAGCTATGTTTCCTCGCTTTTTTAGTGCTGCTTCAACATATGCTTCAATATTTTTATGTTTTGTTATTTTGGTCAAGTTTGGAAGCCCTCGCCCTAATTACTAAAAGCTAATTGGCAAGCCGTTTCCAAATTTACCAAAAAAAAACTAAAAAAGGCCTATGAAAAATATGTGAGCATCTTTCTTATACATTGACACATATTTTTTTGTCCCATCTGTGCTTGTGTTGTCTATAGAGCTTCATATCACCATTAGTGTTTTAGAACTGTGGACAACTTGTTTATTTCATAATTTTTATTCAAAATCCATCACTTAATAAGAACTGTGTTCCAAAAATAACAATGCAATGAATCCAGGTATACTGTATCGTTTATTTAAAGGGAGAGAGTGGGGGTGCTTAGGGGAGAGCTCTATCAGCACGAGAAAGAGGGGGAGAAAGAGCCTATTTCACCCACGCATTAACCCGGCCAATGGTGGCAAATGGAAATGCTATTTTTATTTATTTTGTTCCAATGTTTAAAAACACAAATCAATCGTTAATCACAATTATTTGAGTGACAATTAATCAGCAAATTAAAATGTATGCGTGACTAAAGAGGGGTTATATTAAGTGATGTTTATACAAAGTCAATGGGATTCTTCATTGGGAACATTTCCTTATGACCCAGGGGAAGTGGCTTTGACCTTCAGTTCTCTCGATAGACCGCTGTCTGTCAATGTCATCACTGTCACAAAGCATCAGTAGTCCTGTGTCGCACATCACCTCACCCCCCACCTCCATCCTGTCTTTGTTGCCACGCTTTCACTGCACAGAGCATTCACTAAGAATACCCTAACATTTAAAGGTGCTGTAAGTTATAGTTTTTTAGTAAAAAATTAAAATAAAAAAAAGTTCAGAAGTTACAGGTCTGATAGGAATCATTGCTTTACATTGTTTGTTACAGTAACAGGGGTCTCACCGTCTCGCCAGCTCTTTAATAAACAGAAAATACATTTTCAGAGGGGTTAATTATTTCATCCAATCAGGAGAGAGAAGGGTTACATATACTCCAATCAGGAGTGAGAACCCCACAAAGATTTTGTGGGGTTCTAGATTTATATCAGCTTGTGTTCCAGTTCCAATTTTGTCTGCTCATGCGTACGTTTCATCACTTCCATTTGACTTGTTTGTCCTTTCTCCTGAGGTCTCCCTCCTGTTTATTATAGAGGTGGAGATATGCGGAGACCCCTGTTATTGAACAAACACTATATGGCAATAATTGCTATGGGAATACAGAGCTATTTAAAACTTATTTTAACCCAAAACATATCACTAACAAAAAACTAAAGCCACTAATGTTAAGAGCACGCCAAGGCATGCTGGAAAACACTGTTCTGAAAGTGGTGTCGACTAGAGCTGGGCAATATATCAGTATGAGACTAGAAATAATCTGGGATTATGTTATAATATACTGATATATTGTAGGACCAATGCGACCCAGTCAAATTCCTCATTATGTGAACATACCGCAACAATAAACACATTCTAGTTCATTTTTTTTTCCCCTGGTCTTAACGTCTGCATTACTGTAAAACATTGGTTCTCTAGCTTTATTTTATTTCATTCCAAGGACCGCCCCATAACTCTGAGAGTGTACAAGTGGAACCAAATGTACACTCTCAGAGTTGCAGACCTTTTAAGGCTCCAATTGGAACCCCCAAAAGGAACCCTGAGGGTTGAGAACCACTGCGGTTAAAATGACAGTATGATCTGAACTTAAAATGAACAACAAACGCCTCTACCTGATTGGTCATCATATCCACATTACTAATGATCTCTTCTTTAAAAAAAAAAGTTTTTAAAAAGCGCTAATGAACAATCCCCAAAATATTGTCACATTATTGATATTGAGGTATTAGGTTAAAAATACAGTATTTGATTTTCGTCAATATGGCCCAGCCCCAGTGTCGACAGCATATTAAACCTGTGTGTATTCCAGCGCTCACTGCTGTGTGTGTTGTTCCTGTGTAGGACGAGTGTTCGCTAACTCGGAGGACTCGTGCTGCTTACTGGGAATGCGTCGTAGAGCCCTGGTCTTCCAGCCTGTCCTACAGCTCAAACCGGAGACTGACTTTGTGTATGTATTACTGTTACATTATCTCTTTGTTACAACTAGTTACATTTGTGTATGCATACTGTAGCTTTGCCTGGTACTCTTATGTATTCTATCTGTACCAGGTGGGTAACTTTGTGTACCTGGCAATGTTGGTATTAAAACCAGGAGCGCATCTGTGTAACCACTCTAACCATTATTTTATACTTTGTTTATTAAAAAAATAGCAGATATACAAGCTCATTGAGCACACTCTGAGCTTGTAGATCTGCTATTTTTGAAAAATGTGTGCAAATCTTTGAATATATATGGCGAAGATTTTTAACTCAAATATTTGTTTCTGGAGGTCCCTGGAACAAATGTTCGCTTTAAAGAATATGTATTCAAAGATTTGCAAACATTTTCAAGATTTTTCAAAACATTTTCTACAAGCATTATATCTGTATATCTGCTATTTTTGAATAGCCAAAGAAATCTTAAAATGACACAGATGCGTTCCCTGTCTTAACCCATTAAGACCTGGAACGCATCTGTGTCACTTAAGATTTCTTTGGCTATTCAAAAATAGCAGATATACAAGCTCATAGTGCGGCACCGAGTGCCGCGCTATGAGCTTGTAGATCTGCTATTTTTGAACAATCTTGAAAAAATATTTTTTAGATTTTTTTCAAAAAAGTTAGGATTTAGATTTTTTTTAAGAATCGCATCAGGTCTTAATGGGTTGGGTTCAAAACTCATGTTGAAATGTGCTTCTCACAGCCACAGGATCCCCAAGGAACAGTGGTGGTTGAAGCTGCGTCCGCTGATGAAGATCCTGGCCAAGTACAAGACCAGCTACGACGTGTCCGACGCCGGCCAGCTGGAGCACGTGATCCGCAACCGGCCCAGAGAGTCCGACGGAGCTGCCACCGTCACCATGTGAGAATGAGGGAGGCCCGGCCCGGCCCGCCAGGACCATAATGTGTGTGTGTCCCCACCTACCCCCCACCCCACCACCACCCCTCAGTCTGCGAGGCAGTCAGCGTATCGTCGTGTTTGTAAAAGAGTTTAAACAGCTCGCTCTCTGTTGAGACTCAATATATACTTCGCTGTGCGGCTGTGCAGTCACTTGAAAAAATTATGTATTAAACACTTGAACCCCAGCATATTCCGGGGGGGAACATTCAGCAGAAATAGCAGATCTACAAGCTCAAAACGTGTCTCGTTGCGGCTCGTAGATCGGCTATTTTTGGTGAAGAGATTTTGGTGTAGACCAAAAAGAAGTACCCAGGGCCCAGGTTCACTAAGACTAGTGGGTTTAATTGGTTAAGTTGAACATATGCGAATCATGCGGAGCGATGCGACCGCGTGACAAAGTATAGATTAAGTCTCTTTTCCTCTCGCCTAACACTGTGTGATCATGTTCTGACAATACCCCCCACACACAGAAGGCTCAACATTCACCATTCCATTGTTTTCCGTTTCCATTGTTTAGTATAGTTACTAGGGACCTTAACCCGAAGCTCTGCAGTGCTCCTGAACTCTTGAAGAAATTCAAAGTCAAAATGTGTTAAGACGCACACAGCCCACACCATGCCATGACAACAACCACTGACTGTTCATGTGTGTATCTTTGTTGCCCTGGTTGTTCGTTGTCGCCGTCATTTCTAAATTGCACTTTCTCTGTTTCTGAACCTCCTTTAAGTAGGCTATGACAGTATAAATCCTAAATTCTGTAGAACCTTTCTGTGTGTGTGTGTGTATATACAGTATATATACAGCATATATATCTGCCTATAGGGCCAGTGTGAGGCTCAGCGTATTAATGTGTCAGACCGACGCAGAACACGAATACGCTCAGTAGAGTGCAGTCCTCCAACCAAGGCCTAAACTGCCTAGTTTTTTGCTCATTTGAAAGTTTGGCCTGATGAGTGGCGCTAAAAAAGGTCAAGGGGTCACCGAATCCGGTCGTTATTTGTGGAGATAGGTCGGTCACAGACCGACACGCGGACGAGGCAAAAACAACCTCCTTGTTAGAGATGAGGACTCTACTGCTTGCTGCAGGTGGAGAGCACTGTCTGACAAGCTTTACATTTCAAAGAAAGGTTTTACTTTTTAATACTATTCATTGTTTTTTGCTCGAAACACTTGGATGTAACATATTTAATTTAGGCACTGCTGTACTAAGTATAGGTAATATATTGTATTGCACCATTAATTTAAATGTGTAAGAACAGCTGATGTTTCCCACACAATAAACATCCGATATACAAAATGTCCCCTAGTCGTTGATTTCTTTGTTACTAAATGGTGTCTGGAGAATGGGGTGAGTGAGCCACTTATTGTTTTTTTACATTTTGCCTTATCACAACCAGTGTTGCTTTAATGGATTAACTGGCCTGAAAATGTGGTTTGAAGTGGGATAGCTCCAAAAGTATAGAAGTAATTAAAAAAAAATATCACAGCGATTCAAATCCTAAAATAGCTCAAAATTTTTTGTAACATGACTGCAAACAGGTGAATGAAAAAAAGCTTGAAAATACCATATACTTTGCATTGGTTGATATTTAAGTAAAAATCTTAAATTGTGAATCGAGTTTCTTTGTAGGTTAAAGTATGAAGGAATAGCAAGGTAGGACTGCACGATTATGGCCAAAATGATTATCACGATTATCACACATTTTACATATCAATAATCGGACGATCATTTTTATGTAATTGTGGGAAGTCAAAATCGTGACCAGGATTAACATTCAATTGTGCAGCCCTGAAATAATGTTTTATTTCATGATCAATAAAGATATCAATCAATCAAAAAGTGCCTTGGGAGCCAAAATCATGAGCTCAGTTTTTTTGCTGTTGAGTTTGAGTGGTTGTCCAGGTTTTTATTCAAGCAGGCAGTTTACGATGGACTGTGGGGGAGCAGGGTGGCTGGTGTAATAAGAAAGGACAGTTTTCCACACAATAAAGTTGTATGCTATCGTATGGGTACTTATCTGCTTGGAGGCTGTTCCATGGGGGCATATAAACTAAAAGTAGCCTTGGTGATTCATGTGAGAGATGTTGCTGAGTTCATGATGTTCCTGAGGGAAAATCAACAATCATAAATCATGTCATGTCATTCTTCCGAAATGAGTAGAGTCAATAATCATACTGTCACGCTACAGAGTGACAGTATGAATGTTTGATATCACAAGGTACTGTATAGCTGGCATAAACACACACCTGAGGTGGTGGAACCTAATGTGGTGAGACGGATCAGACCGTGTGTATTAAAGTATTGTGGTACTCATATTGGCACTGCAGTCATACATTAAAGGAGAATTTTGGACTAGCCTTTATATGACGTTATGTCCTAGGACGAGTGGTACAGTAGAACATTTTCATAACCAGTGGTGTAAAGTAACTAAGTACATTTACTTAAGTACTGTACTTAAGTGCAATTTTGAGGTATTTTTTACTTTACCGGAGTATTTCCAATTTTCAATACTTTTACTTCTACTCTACAAATATTGTACTTTTACTCCACTACAATTATTTGAAAACTGTAGTTACTAGTAACTTTGCAGATATAAAATATTATATTATAAAACATACATTAACCACTTTAGCCCTATTTCATACATAGGCTATTTGAAAATAGTTGATGTACTTTAAGTACATTTTGATGCCAATACTTTTGTACTTTTACTCAACTAACATTTTGAACACAGGCCTTTTACTTGTAACAGAGTATTTGGTATTGCTACTTTTATTTAAGTAAAATATCTGAGTACTTTTTCCACCACTGTTCATAACTCCATTCTAAACGATCACAACCGGAGGTTGGGAGGTTGTGGGTTCAACCCCTGGCTAAGGCTATATAAATGGTCCCCAATGCCTCCCTATACTTGGTACAAAGTTGGGAGGGTCCCTGCTTGAATGGGGTCTTTGCAGCATCCTAGCATCATGTCCCAGAGATGTATTTTTTTCATCAAGCTGCCTCACACAAACACAAAAAACACACCAGGATTTGATGCAAAATTGGCGAAATGTCCCTTTAATAATAACTGGCTGATCCACCAGGCACCTCAAGGTAAGTTACACTCATGTGGAACATACAGTTATGTGGTGCAAATAAAACAGTTAGGCTGTCACAAGGCCATTACAATAAATACACACATACATCAATCTATCTAACATGACCCCCATGCAGTGGTGTTAAAAAGTACTACTGGGGCGGCATGTGGCTCAGGGGTCGGATGGAAACCGATGAGGTTCCCAGTTCGATCCCGGGCTCCCCCAGTTAGTGTCGAAGTGTCCTTGAGCAAGACGCTGAACCCCTAATTGCTCCCGATGAGCAGGTTGGTGCCTTGCATGGTTTCCTCCGCCATCGGTGTATGAATGTGTGTGTGAATGGGTGAATGTAATGCACAATCTATGTAAAGCGCTTTGAATGAAAGTGCTATATGAATGCACCATTTACTACAATGTTTTACTTAAGTAAAAGAACCAATAGCCTACTGCAATGTAGAAATACTCTGTTACAAGTAAAAGTCTGTAATTCAAAATGTACTTGAGTAAAAGTACATAAGTATTGGTATCAAAATGTAATTAAAGGACCAAAAGTAGAAAGTACTCATTATGCAGAATGTCCCATTTCACAAGTTTTTTAAAATGTATACAAATCTTTTGAAAATAGCAGATCTACAAGCTCACAATACGTCTTGTAGAACGGCTATTTTCAAATGGTCGAAATGTATATAGGGCTGAAGTAGGTAATGTAGGTTTTGTAATAATAATAAAAATCTACAAAGTAACTAGTCACTAAAGTTTTCAAATAATTGTAGTGGAGTAAAAGTACAATATTTGCCTCTGAGATGTAGTGGAATAGAAGTAAAAAGTACAGAAAATTGGAAATACTCCAGTAAATTGTCCTTAAGTACAGTATTTGAGTAAATGTACTCAATAACTTTGCACCACTGTGATTTAGTCTCGAGCTCTTGTTAATTTGCTGCTATAGTGCATGTGCACCGAGGAAGCAGCAGGTGGCGCCAAAGCACTGTGCTGAGTGTGCTCTCTCTGCTGGTGATGGGGTTCGTCAGGTCCGTTGTGATTCAGTGTCACTTGCTGTAACAGTGCAGCAGCAACACACACACACACACACACACACACACACACACACACACACACACACACACACACACACACACACACACACACACACGCGCGCACGCGCACACGCACACGCACACGCACACGCACACACACACACACACACACACACACACACACACACACTATGCTCTCCTTGCTGCTTGTGAGGTGAGGTTCATCAGGTCCAAATATTTTCGTCACTACTTTTTTTCACTGACGAAAACTAAGCAAAAACTAGACTAAAATGTCAGGGAGGGACTAGTGGAGAAGAGATCCAGTAGAACTAAAAGACAATCAATTTATGTTTGGTTGTGCTCGGGTGTTGCGCTCTGAAAATAGCAGATCTACAAGCTCACAACACTGTGAACTTGCCTATTTTCAGCATGCAATCAAGTGTAAAATCTACCATTATTTGACACCATCAAAGCACGGCCAAAATAAATTTTGTCATCAAAATCAACTGTAGATTTAGTGGACTAAAATCTTATGATGTTTAGTCGACTAAAACTTTTCAGATGACTAAAATATGACAAAAACAAATTGACATTTTATTCAAAAGACTAAGACTAAACTAAGTAAAAATGTGCTGTCAAAATTAACACTGCTCTGGACTACTTCAATGCATGGTGGCTTATTATTAACCACACAAACGCTAGACTCCCCATTCAGGTATGTCATGATAAGCTTACATCTGGCGAATATGGGCCAACATTTGGTGAAAATAGCAGATCTACAAGCTCTAAACACACTGTGGCCATGTGACCCGCATTATATCTTGTAGATCGGCTATTTTCGGCACAGAGATTTGGTGTAGACAGAAAAAAGCACTGACCCCCCTGGGGTAGGCCTACCCGAGTGTATAGGGTGTATGTGGTTAAAGTCGATTAATTTGCCTTGTGTTTGAGTGCACACACGTGTACGAGCACTGTGTGTGTGTGTGTGTGTGTGTGTGTGTGTGTGTGTGTGTGTGTGTGTGTGTGTGTGTGTGTGTGTGTGTGTGTGTGTGTGTGCGTGCGTGCGTGCGTGCGTGCGTGCGTGTGTGTGGATGCACATGTGTATGTGTGTGTGCGTGTGTGATAGAGAGAGAGAGAGAGAGAGAGACAGCCATAATTATGATTATTTTTAATTAATTAACCTTATCATTTGAAAGGAAATTTCAATTTCCCATGGGTGTATTAAATATGTGTATATGTAATTGGGCTCGACTTCCCGCTTAAATGGATCTACCTTTTTTTCCCCGTCGTTGTCCATAAGCAATTACATGCAGACATGGCAAGACCGTCTGTGGCCATTGCTAAGTGACAGCGCAGTGACATGAAATGATGCGAACAAAAAAGCGTACCTGAATCACATAAAATTCCCCACAGCTTCCCCTTCTCGTCGTAATTATCATCCGCTACACAAGCCAGCAGAGTGGTTCATTCAAGCTCTTTACACCCACGCCTTCTACACACAAAAGATGCATAGTTTCCTGTCACTATAATGTCACTATAATTTCCCCGGACCCCGGCGGCGGGCACGTGGATCATGGCCGAGGCCATTGGCCGCATTTTTTGCCGGCGTCCTCTTTCTCCCTGAGCATGAAATTAACAAAATCCAATAATTTGGGCTGATTTAAGAATGCGAGGCGGAACCCGTTGGGGGTCATATATACATAGGTAATCAATACTAATTAGCATTTCATTTCTCTCCCTCCCTCGTCTCGCTCTTTCTTCCCCCTTCAGAAAATCGCACGCGCGTTTGATCTCCTCGGCCTGATTAAAGGTTGCAAATGAAGGGTGTTAGCCGCCCCGCACTCGCCGTCAAAGAGCGAGCGGCGCACTCAGTAACTTTGTCTTCATTTACTTCTACATTGTCTTCAGACAAGGCCCCCCAATTATAAGCTCGCACTGAATCTCCGAAATGGCCTTCGCAAATTGACCCTTTTTAGATTAAAAGCACATTCACCGTCTCTCTCTCTCGCTCGCTGACTCTGACTCGACATTCTGGCGTAAACACAGATGAAAAAATATTGTCCGGGAATTTTCTCGTGCTGTAAATAGCATATATACAGCCGTCCATGGTACTAAAATAGATTTCTATAAAGGTTTTGTGATCACAATAGTAATGAGAGCCAATAAATCCCTGCTTGGTGTTATTGAGAAAACTATATTTATTTATTTATTTTTTGACTCCTAATGAATTGTGCAGGCCTATACGTGACATGTTGCCCGATGAATATTTATGAGCGAATAAATCCATGCAAAAATAAACGAGCTTATAATACATTTCAGGAGAGGTGACAGAGTATAGTAGAACTTATGGATTTTCCGACGTGAATAGGTTCCCTGCTTCATTCCTATATTGGCAGCTTTGAAAACACACTCTGGTTGGTGTTGGTTGACAAAGAAATACCACTGAATCACAGGAGCCATTTCCACACGTTGTCCAAGGGATTTGATGCTTCACACGCACATGCACACGCACACACACACACACACACACACACACACACACACACACACACACACACACACACACACACACATACACACACACACACACACACACACACACACACACACACACACACACACACACACACACACACACACACACACACACACACACACACACACACACACACACACACACACACACACACACACCAATGAGGACCAAGAAAATGGTCCTCACAATGTAAATTCTCAAATTCTATCTATTTGTGGGGACCTTTGGCCCTGACAAGTATAGAAATACAAGTACACACATACACACACACGCTCGTGCGCGTGCAGCCTTGCACACACGAGACGAGGCCCTGGCTTAAAACAGGACCCAAAGTCGCACACCAATTTAGGATTTCCCACAATCCACCGGACAAGCTTCGGAATTCTCCAATTCTCATCTGGCGAATCTTCCCTCTTGGCAATTAAGCCAGTCAGGGAGGCATGGAAAGCTCCCTATTCCATTAACCTCTCTCCACTCTCTCTCCCTCTATCTGTCCACTGAGCCTTAACTTCCTTATTACTACAAGTCGGCAGTATTTTGTTTGGGAAGCGATTAGTGAAATCTACATGAAAAGAACCCCCCCCCCACGCACACACACACACACACACACACACACACACACACACACACACACACACACACACACACACACACACACACACACACACACACACACACACACACACACACACACACACACACACACAAACACGCACACACACACTCAGACACCCAATGCCCCCATAATTCCCGCTCTCTCTTCCCCACACTTCATTGGGATCAGACAGATCTAAAGAATGGTATTGGAGCGCTAATGAAATTCGCTCCGCGTGATTTCCGATGTTAATCTTTTTACATGAAAGTGACTTGTGTCTTTATTTACTCGTTTTCCAATGTGACAAATCGTGCAGCAGAGCCGGCGGACGTTACATGGCTGCCGATGGGGCGCTTTGCTCCCTCCAATTTAACCAGAAGGGTAGGAGGCTAGGAGGAGCGCCGGGCTGGCAGTCAGCTTAGAGACGGCGCCTCATGCTTTGATGTATTGAAGTTAATATCTTCCTGACATTTCTCAGGACAGATTTTCATCACTGGATTCATCTGTACTTTTGGGGGCTCTGTGATAAATGACTGAGGACATTCATTTTCCTCCCCTCGCCTCGCCTCTCTGTGGAAGAATCAGAAGTTGCCGTGCGCATGTGTGTGTGTGTGTGTGTGTGTGTGTGTGTCTGTCTGTCTGTCTGTCTGTCTGTCTGTCTGTGTGCATATGTGTTTGAGCGTGTGCGATTGTGCCTGCGTGACGTGCGTGCATATGCATACGTGTGTGTGTGTGTGTGTGTGTGTGTGTGTGTGTGTGTGTGTGTGTGTGTGTGTGTGTGTGTGTGTGTGTGTGTGTGTGTGTGTGTGTGTGTGTGTGTGTGTGTGTGTGTGTGTGTGTGAGTGTGTTTGTGTGTGTGTGTGTTTGTTTGATCTCTGAGGTGTGGGGGTATGAACGGTTGCATGTGTGCGTGTGTGCGTGTGTGCGTGCACATGTCACGCCTAATGTGCATGTGGGCAATAGCGTGCATGTCAGTTTGCGCCCATAAGCATGTGTGAGTGAGTGAGTGAGTGAGTGAGTGAGTGAGTGAGTGAGTGAGTGAGTGAGTGAGTGAGTGAGTGAGCGACCCCAGTATGTGTGAGCATGACAGGAAATAGACGGTGGCATTAATGGAGCTGACGCTAATTTGACAAGAGCGCCCGCTAACATTTGAAGTCACTCGTAGTTCATAAGAATAATATTAACTCTGCATTAACATGCCAGGCGGTCTGTCTGTCGCAACAGATGCCGAGCGTTTCGGAAAGCCGACGTCTGGAGCATGCTACACCCAGGAGCTATATGCAACAACAAGAAAAGCCTCATTCTTGCTGTTTAAGGCCATGAACTGCGCGCCGTGCTTGCTAGCATACTGAACCTCCCACCCTGGCCAGAGGGATTGTGACACAGACACTGGTGGGAGAATGTACTCTGAATACCCCAATGTAGAAATAGCCTACTCTGTTACAGGCGATTGTATCAAACGGCGATAAACTCGCCAATATTACACCTCCACTCTTTGTCTCTGTCAAGATTTGTTTTGGAAAATAAAATCCGACTGTGTCATTTACGTTATGAGCAACTTTCTTTCTTTGATGCAGATCTCATGCTGAATGTTCATATTCACAAGTTTTGTCTAACGTTTTAAATATTTGTCACAATCTTTCGAAAATAAAAGATTATTTAGAATAGACAAAGTATGACATAGGACTTCATTGTTTAGTGTAAGTTTTGTAATAATAATCTAAATCAGCAAGTAGGTCAGAGCAAGTAAAGTAAAAAATGCAGTATTTGCCTCTGAGATATTGTATAGTGGAGTAGTAGTTTAAAGTATCAAAACATTGACGTACTCAAGTAAACTAAATGCATCTCAAGATTGCACTCCAGGTACAGTACTTGAGTAAATGTACTCAATTACTTTCCCCCCGTGATAGTGAACAATCCCCCCCTGGCTGGATGGATTGCAACACAGTCACCATCGTGCAGCATTCTGCAGATAGCTAAAAGCGACAGTGCTTTTTATGTAACGGTTAAAGAGCAGGTTTGGGGGTAAAACGAGCTCCGATCCATCACCGCACAGAGCTTCCAGGCAGGCCACCCATTCTAACGTGATGCATTGCTAGCATGCCCTTGAGGAAAAAAAACGCACACGAGCTCTTTCTTTACGCGCAAACAACACACACGCAAGCTCACCAAAAAACTCAGACGCACACACACACACATCACACACACATACAACTATTGTGTGCATACGGAGATGCACACACAGATGCTAACACATCCACACGCACACACATGTAATACAATTGTACTTGGTACGCTCTTTTTACACTCTACATCCAATCTCTTCCAAGCTCATCCAAGCAACCACCACCTAAACTGCCCCTATAGGCCTACCCCCAACACACACACACACACACACACACACACACACACACACACACACACACACACACACACACACACACACACACACACACACACACACACACACACACACACACACACACACACACACACACACACACACACACATGCACACACACACACACACACACACACACATGCACACACACGCGCGCGCCCACACACACACACACACACACACACACACACACACACACACACACACACACACACGCACACACGCACACACACACAGACAGACATGTTTTGTGTGTGCGTAAGGGCGGAGAGGGCCATTAAGTCCCCACCATTAACACTAATCAAAAACCACTTTACCTGATAAGAGCGGTGGGGGTGTGCGTACCACCCACCAGCCGTGGTCCATCCTTCTCCTGCTGTTATTGACCAGGACCTAAACAAGGTGCCAGCAGCAGAGACCATGAAGGTGATGAAGAGACGGAAGCCGGCTCCGCTAATTCTTGTGGAGAAGGGACATGCTCAATGACTGCAGAGGCCCGGGCCCCATCGTTTGTTGTACCACGCGGAAATGCACTACACACAGCCACGCACGCACACACACACACGTACGCACGCACGTACACATACACACACACACACACACACACACACACACCAAACAGTAACAAACATTAATTTCTTTGCACCGGCATCAATATAAGACATAGTGGAACAAAAACACTAAACATGCATTTACTTAGATTTGCTGGACTTACAGTTACATCAATTCACACTGAGAACCTGCACATGTAATGTAAAAGGTAATGATGCTCTCTCTCTCTCTCTCTTTTTCTCTCACACGCACGCACGTGCACACACACGTGCACACACACGTGCACACACGCGCACACACACACACACACACACACACACACACACACACACACACACACACACACACGCACACACGCACACACGCGCACACACACACACACACACACACACACAGAAATAAGCACATATACCTCTACAATATGGATCGGCCATTGACTACAGCTCATGAAAGATGCAGTTATGCAAATAGGTGTGTGGGTGAGTGAGTGCCAGCCTTATGCCCCCCTGGGACCCCAGTGCATGGGACCGTTCTCTACTTGCATTCTGCATCTGAAGCAGAGTTTAAAGGAATAAAGGTGCAGTGGACTGGTGCAATTTGAAGCCTTCAGCTCAAGAACAAAAAAAGAAAAGCTAATTTCAGTGATGCTCAAATTGATCAATTAAAGCTACAACCTGGAACATATTTTAACGACTTAATCCCTCTGTTCTTCGTAAAACGGACCAGAGTAGTTGGACCTACGCCCAATCTCTTCGCTAAAAATAGCAGCATCAACAAGCTCACAGCGTGTCATAACGTGACGCATTGTGAGCTTGTAGAGCTGTTACTTTTGACAAATTTCGCCCCAAGAATATGGATGCTGGGGTTCAAGTGGTTAAGATGTATTTATTTATTCTGGCAGTGAATGAGTTAACACATTGGCTGCCAAAGACGCATATCTGCGTTCTATTTAATTTCTCGCCTGGCTGCCAAAGACGCAGATCTGCGTTCTATTTAAAAAAAAAAAAAAGTTTTTTTTTTTTTTTTTTTTTTTCGTTTTTTTCTTATTTTTAGACCCAAAGACCAAGGAGATATGATATATCAAAGATTTAAACTCCTATCCACTTCATTGTTAACTTAAAACTTAAAAAATCTGTATCTTGGCTCCTGAGAATTTTTTTTTTCAATGAAAAATCTCTGGCAGTCTACAGCTAAAAATCTGAAATAATTCTGGCAGGAAATGATTAAGAATGCGACAAAAAACTCCATGAATTCAATGCTTCATGGGGTGTGTAATTGACAGAAAATAAGATTTTGTTTGGGTGAACTACTCCTTTAACACACAGTACAGATTAGTTAAAATTATTCATTAAGCCAATAATTTGATTACCGGTGGAAAGATGCCAATGTATCTAGTAGGAGACTCAAAGGAGTCCTACCGGAGAGACCGCTGGTCATCAAATTATTGATTTAGGAATGCGACAAAAACAAAAAAACTCCATGAATTCAATGCTTCATGGGGTGTGTAATTGATAGAAAATACCCAATTTTTTTGGGTGAAATACTTTAATAACTAGTACAGTATATCTGCAGTGGTTTGAATGTGTCTCCCTAATGACTGGTGGACAATGTCATTAAAGTTATTTGAAGCAGACAGTGCACTGGATTGACCACTACTGTACATAGATTAGATACACTGCCATCTTTATTGTAGTTTGAACATGGTTTCAGTTTACTTCTCTCTGACATAAAACGTACAAAAGCATTATAACCAGTTACACATTATTCACTTCATAATGACTGGGATCCCCCCAGGGCTCTATACTCGGTCCCCTCCTTTTAACCCTCAGCATCAAATTAGTCGATCTATCGTATAAGCTCACAATGCGTCGTGTTGTGGCGCGTCGTGAGCTTGTAGATCTGCTATTTTTGCCAGATGCTGCTACAGTACATGCTGTGAGATATTTTAAGTGAATGCTGTGTGCAAGTTTCTTACTCCTCCTAGGTTATATAAACATCTACTTAGATGTATGTCTGTGTGTATGTAAAAGTGAGCCGTGCCAGTGTCCTTGGCATTGTTCAACACACGTAATGATATGCCCAAAATAGGGATGCCGGGTTCAAAGTGATTAATATAGGCCTGCACTAATATGCACTAGCTGGCTTTTTAGAGACAGAGAAATTCCACACAAAGCCAACCCTTGCAAATTGCCAGAGCTTAGTGGAATGCGTAATCAGCCGCACTTCATCATATCTCCTCCTGTTTATTTATTTGATCCTCTCTTAAATGCACGGTGCATACTCTACAGGAGAGAGGCGCACTTTAGGATGAGGGTGCACTTAAAATGACAAACAAATCGAATTGTCAGGCGGTTGCATTCTTTTCTGACACCGCCACACAACCATAAATCAGGTGTCAGAGTTTACTTATCCGTGCTTGGGCGGCGCAGTGGTAAAAGTCCCTGCCCACCACTACGAAGGTTGTGGGTTCGAATCCACCGTGGTGCATTCGGCTTTGTCCATGCGTCTACACGAACATAATTGGCCTATGTTCGGGGCAGGGAGGGTGATACTGGTGGTTATTGCACGTACTCCTACGGGCTGGGGCGGCACCTATCAGCGGGGAGTGTTCGGCAGGAGGAGTAGGGCGAAGGCTCTACGTCCTCCTGGTGGGGGCTCCTCACTGGTAGGTGAGTCAGTAGGATACGACAGCAGTGACAACACAGAAATGTTTGTGGGGAGGAATTAATTGACAAAACGACTTAATTGGGGAGAAAAGGGAGTACAAAAATGTATAGGGATTAAGTGGTTAACGCTACAGATTTAACAGTGGCTGCACATTAGTCCCATGCACGGACCATTTTTCCACATTCCGAAAAATGTTAGTGTTGTGTTAGTTATAATACCGACCAATGATACTTCAGCACAATTTACTGCGTTTGCTACATTCCTACAAACGCATCAATAGGCCTACTGTAGCTTTTTGTAGTGGTGTTTTATTTCTCAGATTGTATTGACTTCAACCTCCCACACACAACAAGTCTGTGTGTATCTATGATGGCTTTCATGCTTGGCCCTGGCACATGGTTCTTTCTTTGCAGACGAATCGTTGCTTATCCTACATCACAGCGCATTTCATGCACACCCACATCATGTATGTGTTGCAGCATGGGGGGCAGAGGTCACGTGTGTGTGCAGTGGTGGAAAGTAACTAAGTACATTTACTTAAGTACAATTTTGAGGTATTTGTACTTGAGTATTTTTTACTTCTACTCGACTACATCTCGGATCTAAACATTGTACTTTTATTCCACTACAATTATTTGAAAACTTTAGTTACTTAGATTTTGATTAATATTACAAAACCTACATTAACCACTTCAGCTCTGTATACATTTCGGCCATTTGAAAATAGCCGATCTACAAGCCCACAATGCGTCGCGATGCGACGCATTGTGGGCTTTTTTCAATAGCATCAGCTATTTTCAAAATATTTTTTACTTTTGGTACTTTAAGTACATTTCGATGCCAATACTTTTGTACTTTTCCTCAAGTACATTTTTAATTCCGGACTTTTTCTTGTAACAGAGTATTTCTATATTGCAGTATTGATACGAATCATTACTTACTTATCCAACATCACAGCGCATTTCATGCACACCCACATCATGTATGTGTTTACAGCAGGGGGCAGAGGTCACGTGTGTGCTGTGGAACCGAGCAGGGATGGAAGGATAGCACGGGAAGAAGATCATGTCGCTTGAGAAAGCGAGAGACAGAGGAGAACAACTGCAGTGTGCTAATACAGATTTACATCCCTTCATACATACATAATTCAATTTAATATTTCCCATTTTATGGCCCTAAATATTCATGGATGGCAAGAGCTCAGGGCAAACTTGTTCAGAAATTTGGGGGGGGGGGGGGGGGGCTTTGTGCGACAATTCTTTTCTTTCTTGTTAAGTGGGGGAGGGGGGGGTCGATAATATTGTTGCCCCCCCCTGTATGCTGTTGCATTACACCATCATCGCCAAAATGTATAATAAATGGTTTTGATACAAAGGCAGATGAGGGCATATTTGTACTTTCAAAGAGAGAATGCGGGAGGGAGAGAGTGAGAGGGAGAAAGAGAGAGAGAGAGAGAGATAGAGAGAAGTGAGAGAGAGGAGAGAGCATTCCCAAAATTAATTTTCATCTCCAGGGTTCATGCATATTTAATAGGGAGCTCTTGAATATCATAGGGTAATACTAGCCTGCTGCGCACACACACACACACACACACACACACACACACACACACACACACACACACACACACACACACACACACACACACACACACACACACACACACACGCACACACACGCACACGCACACACGCGCACACACACACACACACACACACACACACACACACACACACACACACACACACACACGCACACACACACATGGGCCAGCAGTGGAGGGAAAATAAACGACCGTGATTGTTGTCACAAGTAATAACTCTCCACGGAGTCGGGAAACAAAACAGCCAGAAAGGCTTTGATAAGGAGGCAAAAAGAGTGGGGAGGGGGTAGAAAGAGAGAGAGAGCAAGACACTGGGACATGCATAGAGGAATAGATAGACAGAGAGAGAAAGAGAGAGAGAGAGAGAGAGAGAGAGAGAGAGAGAGAGAGAGAGAGAGAGAGAGTGATATGCCTTAGGCAGGCATACTGTGGAGAGGTTAAATACTGTAGGAGCGACGGTCCCTGTGGTTGCTTCTTTCTGCTCACTCGTGGAAGAAGTAATTGGGATGTATATTTAAGTAAAAGTATAGCAGTACCAAAATGTAGAAATACTCTGTTACACGTAAAAGTCCTGCGTTCAAAACTTTATACTTGAGCAAAAGTACAAAAGTATTGCCATCATCAAAATATAAGTACAGCACCAAAAGCAAAGTTCTCATTTGTCAACATTTGTTGGACCTTTTCCAAATGGCAGATCTACAAGCTCACAGCGCGTCGCGATGTGACGAGTTGTGAGCTTGTAGATCAGCTATTTTCGAATAAACACAGTATAAAATAGGGCTTCAGTCGTTAATACATCTAAATCTACAAAGTAACTTGTTACTAAATCTTTCAAATCATTGTAGTGGAGTAAAAACTGCATCTGAGATATAACAGAGTGGAAGTATAGAAGATTTGCAAAGTAAAAGTACCACAAAATTGTACTCAAGTATAGTACTTTAGTAAATATACTTAGCTACTTTCCACCAGTGCTTCTGCTGCGTCTTTGTGTTGCATTGAGGGGGGGGGGGGGGGGGCTGGAGGCCGATAGGGACTGCGGATGCTTGCGTGGTGGGGGTGGGATTGATGACTGACTGACAGTAGTTGACAAGCCTCGCGGACACCGTCCCAGGGGAGCCCCCCCCCCCTACCCCCGCCCCCTGGAACGTGTAAACACATCACAGAAACAGCACACGCAAGCATGTGCACAATGGAATACGTGCAAGGGCATAGGCATGCATGTTTGCGAGCGTGAACGCCACAAATAGGCATGCGTGAACGCATGCAGTCCCTGCATGTGCAGGTATAAGCACACACACACACACACGCGCGTGCGTGCGTGTGAGCAACCTTTGGCAACCTGTTCTGTATACCATGCTCTCGGTGTCAGATACACACACACACACACACACACACACACACAGACACACACACACACACACACACACACATACACGCGCGTACGCACGCACACCTTTGTTCGTAATATACGCTTGCATGTGCCCACATTACAGATGCACATGCTTCCGTTGAAGCGTGTTTTTGGTCTTCAGCCAGAGAGCGGATGAATACAAATCTGTATTCCTTTTTGTCAATGCACATTAAACATTAAAGCCTCCAACCGACACCACTGGCTTGCTACTCAACGCTAGAGCAGCACACCTTATTCCGTCGGTATAACTGATAAGCTGCCATGAAGCACTATATTTTCCAACCTGTGTGTGTGTGCTGCTCGACGTAGCACGGCATCAGCGGCATGTACTTGAAGCGCACACACTGTCAGTGTCTATTTACCCATTAAATTCTCCTCGCTTATCCGGCATTCATCCCACGTGTGAAAAAAATGAGGCATGAAACAGCGTTGTCATGCTGAACAGAATTTTAATTACTGGAACACCTCCCCCCACCCCCCCTCTCTCCTCCTTTCCCCAGGCGTGTGCTCCCAATTGGTCTGGAATAACAGCATTAAAAAGAAAGAAATAGAAGAGAGAGAGAAGATAAGGCCTTTTCTTTCTAAGGGAAGACAGCACCATTAAGGTACGGCTATCAGAGCATGCTGTAAAAAGAGATGTATCAGAGCATCAACAACAGCATAGTCAGAGCTTACATGTTGCACCTAAACGGAGGAAGAGAGGCTAGAGAGAAAAACAACAGAATACGCCAATCATTTTCTTGGAGGGCTGTCCTGTCTGGCATATTGAAAGCATTCGAGTGTTAGCAGAAAACTTCTCGTTTGCGTTTACAGCATACTATGTGGAAATCTCTCCCTTTTTTCTTTTATTTTTTGACTTGACCGGAGCAGTGGGGCCTGCAGCACTAACTGACTGACTGACTGAGTGATGTAGTTACACCAATGGTCGACCGGTTGGCCTAATATGACGACAAACTAGCCAGTCGCAGATCAATCGTTCCTGGGATGCTGGTTGGCCTATAGCATTGGTTTTCAACCCTTTACATATCAAGGTCCATTATTTATTTGACATTTGAGCCACGGAACCACCGTTTGATGAGATTTAGCCTCTCAGACCCAAGAATATTTTGTTATTGTTGGATAAGATTTTGTCCACAAATCCATGCTGTATTTATGTTGGTGGCATAGGAGAGATGACAGGGAAACGTTGACAAAATAACAATTATTCTACATCCTCTAATTGTGTAGACTTCTTGTAAATTAAGTAATGCAGATGTTTAACACATTGGGTGCCAGAGGTTTATTAAAATATTATACGTTGAGTGCCTGCATTTCTTCCATCCACTTGCGTTATACGTTTCGTGCTGTAGAAGCCCCGACGCGGAAGTGCATGTAAACAAAGCGTGCGTGCGAGACGGCGGAGGGTCCCGACTAACGCCTGGAACAATAATATTTCTAACGCGATCCTCCATTGCAGCGTGATCGCCGATCGAAAACGTCTCGTTTCCACCACGTTAAAAAGAAATGGAGATATTAAGCTTTTAGTCAAGGAGATAACATTGAAAACGCCGACCGGAAGGATTTTTGACATGGAGCCAGATCCAGCCTCTTCTTCTCAGAAACTCCTTGGGTGATGTCAAAGTTTTGTTTTAGCGCCCCACGTGGCCCACATGTATAAAAATAGAATTGGGTCAAAAACGGTCCGGACCGTTTTCGGCACTTCTCGTTTGGATCCTCAAAAACGGTCCGGACCGTTTTTGGCATTCAATGTGTTAACAATAATTTAACTCTTGAGAGCGTAAAATGAATCCAAATGGACCCATAAGGGTCTATTTGGTTTAATTTTACGGTCTTAAGAGTTAAAGATCTAAAAGGGTCCGTTTGGTTACCAACTCTCCATCATTTAGCTGGGGACCACCTGGAACCTCCTCAAGGACCACTGGTGGTCCCCGGACCACTGGTTGAGAACCACTGGCCTATAGCAATGACTTACCCAATCACAGAGAAATTGTCCCTCTAAGCTATGGGATGTATTTAAAGGGTCTACACCATCACTTTTTTCTTGTTTTTTTGTATTTTTTGGGGTCCCCAGTGTCTCTTGTACCCCAAAAAATGTTTTTATTTTTAATTCAGTCATTCCTTCTCATTTCATGGATTTCCAGAATGGGCGTGTCTGAACGGGCGATCTCAGAATGGAAATGTTTCTGATGTCACAAACATTAATGATGGCAAACCCAATGTTAAATGAAAAGTGCCCGAATCGCTCCGAAACTTTTTCTACCCCCCCTAAGTGGGGGTCTACGAACAAATGTTTCGGGCTCGGATTTTGGCTCCGCCCCCCGGAAGTGGGTGAAACAGGCACCTCAAACACTTGGTGGAATTGTTCAAAAATGTTCAAAGTGTTTTTTTTTTTCGATTTTGTATTTTTCTTAGATGCTTCTTTTTATGCAGAATTTTTCCTTTTTCCTTTTTTTTTTTTAAATATTTTTTTTTATTAACAGACAGAATTGCTCAGTAGCCCCCCCCTGCCCAAGAGGACGTTTTGGTATTGCAGCTGAAAGTGCTGTATAAGCCAGAGACAATTGACTTGGGATGAGTATATCTGAGTGATGATTTAGGCTCAAACCTTTTGAAAAAGGTTTGAGGGACATACACCATATGATATTAAATATCAAATATTTTTTTTAAATTCTTTTTACAGCGCCACCAGGAGGCCGACTTATGTCAAATACATTTTTGGATATTAATCCTTCAGATTTTATCCAAACATCACACAAATCAGTACACAGTATCTCTATAGTCATGTGATCAAGACGCATATGTCCGATATTTCATATTCCATCCTGATTGACTAAGGTTGACTTCCAAAGTTTGCAGGATTGGTCCGTTTTGAACAAAATGTCTGAAATCATGAACGCGGCGTGCGATTTCCGTGAAAATTTGCACGCACATTCCCACTAGGCCGAGGAAGAAATGCCACCCTTTTCACATTGGCCTATTATAGCGCCACCAGGAGGCCACAATAACTTACTTGACCTGGCGGAGACCTGTGCTCCGAGGAGCACTTTTTCTAGTTTTTGTATGGAATACACTCATTTCTGCCACACGTCCTTTAATTCTTAAGGATGGATTTAGCTCCTGTAACGAGTTCTGTGCCCATATGATTTGATGAACTTGTGCAGCCACACAGTCCATTCAATCAAGTAGAGATTACGCTGAGGCGGATGCTACTTAAGCAGTGCTAAAATAATCATATTTGAACTGGGAGTGGACTGGGAGTGGGGAGTCGGGACCCCCCAAACTAATCATATTTGAACTGGGGACCCCCAAAATAATCATATATATCTGATACATCTGTTTGAGTGCATTGATAGTATAGTATGCTGTGGTCTGATACACTTTGTTTGTAATTCATGTGAACACATTATATCAATAACTATATACCTTGTGTTTGATTGTCTTTTAGCTATATCATGATAAAAGTTTAAATTCAACAGGTGTCAAAAACTACATTTGATTTGGTTAGCGTTAGTGATGCAGACAGATTCATATGGCTCTTGCAATACAATTTGCATATAGAGAAAGGGATGAGAGCATGTGAGAACAAAGAGAAATATACATGCTATGACTTTTATTTTGGCTCATGTGATACTAATAATATTTCAATGTTTCCTTCAACGGTTTACCGTGCATCTATCGGCTGCTATGTGTTTTTAGTATGGAGTGAATACATCTATTCCACGCCTACTTCAGACCAAAGCACGCTTCTGGTTGGCCGACACTCTGGGTTCAGTAGGCCTGGGTCCAGTTAGGTCTGGGTTCAGTAGATTTGGGTTCAGTAGGTCTGGGTCTAGTAGGTCTGGGTTCAGTAGGCCTCCTGCCGTGGCGGTCAAAGCTGACCACTTTCTCAAATAGCAACGCTGCTGTGAATTCAGCCCAGCGCTGGCTGCTTGTTTCTCAAGTATCAAGCTTAGTCATTTATATGAAGAACTGTGTGTGTGTGTGTGTGTGTGTGTGTGTGTGTGTGTGTGTGTGTGTGTGTGTGTGTGTGTGTGTGTGTGTGTGTGTGTGTGTGTGTGTGTGTGTGTGTGTGTGTGTGTGTGTGTGTGTGTGTGTGTGTGTCTGCCATGTGACAGATATCACGCATCAACTCTGCCTCTGACGCCTGTACTTAGAGACTGACTGTATAACCTGCTTATTTGCTATTGTTTCATTGTTTGTGGACAGTAATGTTTTAACCTAAACCAACATTTAATGTTGGTTTTAACTGCACACTGGTTTAAGTAGCCGACAGTATGACGTGTTTTATCACATGTGTGAAATCCCCGTGGGGGGGCTTAGCTGGGGAAGGCACTTTGGTTATTTTTCCCTAGGTGCCACATTGCCTCATGCCGACCCTGACCCTTGGTTCCAGTCAGCCTGGATGATGTATTAAAATGGCATGACCAAACCACTACAGTGAAAACCTGAACACCTTCCTGTATCGTTTCAAATTAAAAGCCTTCCAGGCAGCGTTTCATAAGTGGTCCAGCCTTAAACTAGCTTTTGACCTAGTCTTGCTTTTGTTTAGTTTTTATTAACACTAGGCTGATGCCCATTGGGAACAATACCTGTTACAGATGCCCCTCCGGCTATGCAATACCCATTGTACCTGTTGTCAGAGTACTTGGTGCAGTAACCATTACCATAGTACTTGGAGGCCAGTTTATGACGCCGGTACAATGACGTTATGTTGATGATATCAGGGATTTCTATAATACCGTATGGGGATATATAGATTTTGTTTTTGGAGAACCGCTGATCCGACTAACCTCTTACCGGGCATCGCACTCCCTCGGGTCCTTGGCAAAACACACGCCAAATTGGAAGTCGGTAGAATCACACACGGCACGCACACACGCAGAGATTTGTGTAATTTATAGAGAGATGAGTATGTTAATTATGTGGTGGAGTGGTTCAATTCAAACAACTTTATATTAATCCCACCAGGGGAAGTTTGTGATGTGGTGTTGGTGGTGTGTGGAGTGATATTTGATGGCGCCCAGCCGCCCACACTAAATAACATGCTATAGTTAACATGCCATAGTATACAGGGGGGGTTCTTTGCAATGTTTACTTCCTCAGCTAAGCGTGTAAGCTTTGAGCTGCCGACACGTGAATCTAAAGGTTCTAAAACATCTGACTCTGATACCAAATAAACCTGCTTGATTAGTGCTGCTCTCTCTCTGCCATCTCCCTCTTGTCCTCCAACCCAATCCCCAACACCCCCTACCCACCCAGCACTCCATGCCGCCACTGTGCCTCTCTCTCTCTCTCTCTCTCTCTCTCTCTCTCTCTCTCTCTCTCTCTCTCTCTCTCTCTCTCTCTCTCTCTCTCTCTCTCTCTCTCTCTCTCTCTCTCTCTCTCTCTCTCTCTGTCTGACAGCTCACGGAGCCCTCAGTAACTCAACCGGAGCCCCTGGAGCTCCGACACCCCGGTTGTTTTATTTCCCGCCCGCTAAATTGAGTCATAAAGACGTGTAAAAATAACGAGGGGAAGCGGACGGGCCGTGTTCCGCTTTTTATTCCCCCTCTCTTTTTTTTCTCTCTATCCCCCCACGAGTCCCAGGTGGGCTGTCTGTCGATGCATTAAAAAGCCCGTGACACGTTAACAAGAGCTGGGGATATTTACGGGAGGCCGACCCCCTCCCCCTCCTCCTCGTCTCCTTGTCTCCCCTCCCCCTCCCTAGGCTTGGCTCCTTGGGTGATTTCGGTCTTGGTTTGAAGGTGAAGGCATGTCCGACGCACTGAAACTTAAATTTACTCCCTCAATCACAAGGCGCCGCAAAACAACCTGTCTGTCTGTCTGTCTGTTCGGGATCTATCCAGAGGCACATCAAGATCAGAGATGGGCAGACAGATGCTCAGCCAGGTTCTGTTTACCCATAATCCTCAGGGGAGGAAACCGAACATATGGAATGTTAATATGATGAACCTTATACCCCCAGAAGCAAGGAGAGTGTAGCATAGCATGCAGGGTTAATCTTTAGGGCCACGGTGTGGAAAATGTTTGCCATAAATCCCAATTATGAAAAGAGTAAATCATTCTCTCCTGTTCCCCCCCCCCCTCTCTCGCTCTCTTTCTCTCTCCCGTAACTGCTTACTCATTAACCCCTCAATTCACAGCACCCATTGATCAGTATCCCGGGGTAGTTAACCCGTGTTTAACGGACGCCAAGTCAGAAGAAAAGGCAGGGTGTGTTGAATTCAATCAGAAGCAATACGTTTCATTAGGTGTAATTTGGTGAACTGTGTACCTCATACATCATACTCAGTTGGGTGGCAGCACTGTACTGCTGTAGGGGAGCAGGCTTAGACAGAGAATAATGCAACCCAATCAGTTAAAATCCCTTTTCCCTGAAGCACGCTGTTACTGCATTAGACAGGAGTACAATAGAGGCACATTAAGGTGACACAACTTGTAAAACCCCTGGTTAACATCCATAAAGAGAAAGAAAAGAAAAGAGAAAAAAAGTATCTATACGCATTCAAATGAATGTGCAAAGGCCCACAGCAGCGTGTTGAAGGCCATATCCACACACAGCGCTTCTTTGACTCTTCTTCTTCACACCGCATAGGAAATAGGACAAAAAAATAGGAAAAAGTACAATAAATATATTGTTGGAGGAGATGAAAAGCCACAAAAGCAGCAGTGACAGAGTGGAGGCAAGGTACACTGGTTCTATTGAACTGGTCTCCTCGTGCACCACTGGAGCATGCCTGGATGGCCAAATCCTCCCTGACTGTGTCCTCACTTTTAAATGCCTCCTGGGACTAAGCTGCCACTGTCACTGTCTGTGTGTGTGTGTGTGTGCATGTGTGTGCATGTGTGTGCGTGTGTGCGTGTGTGCGTGTGTGCGTGTGTGTGTGTGTGTGTGTGTGGTGTGTGTGTGTGTGTGTGTGTGTGTGTGTGTGTGTGTGTGTGTTTCTATGTGCGTGTCTGCTGTCTATGTGTATGCAAAGGTCTACACTTGCTCACAGACAGACACACACACACAGACACACAGACACAGACACACACACACACACACACACACACACACACACACACACACACACACACACACACACACACACACACACACACACACACACACACACACACGCACACAAACTTGTGAGACACACGGTATATCGTTGCTGTCATGTGGAAACCTTGCATGTCCAAAACCTTTTTATTATCATTTTATATTAAAACAATTAAATAGTGAAAATAGCTGATCTACAAGCTCACAGCGTGTTGTAGATCAGCGATTTTCTACTTTGAAATACTTGAAATGTGGAGATACGAGGTGTCTGCCTGACAGCAACGATATTAGACTGTATGAGCTAGTCTGTGTGTGTGTGTGTGTGTGTGTGTGTGTGTGTGTGTGTGTGTGTGTGTGTGTGTGTGTGTGTGTGTGTGTGTGTGTGTGTGTGTGTGTGTGTGTGTGTGTGTGTGTGTGTGTGTGTGTGTGTGTGTGTGTGTGTGTAACGGTTTCTCTTGCCGTCACAGTGTGTGTGTGTGTGTGCGCGCGTGTGTGTGTGTATGTGTGTATGTATGCTTGTGTGTGTGTGTGTGTGTGTGTGTGTGTGTGTGTGCGTGCGCGTGTCTGTGTGTGTGTGTCTGTCTTTGTGTGTGTGCGTGTCTGTTTGTGTGTGTGTGTGTGTGTGTGTGTGTGTGTGTGTGTGTGTGTGTGTGTGTGTGTGTGTGTGTGTGTGTGTGTGTGTGTGTGTGTGTGTGTGCGTGTCCTTCAGTCGTGTAGCACACATGCTTTCATCTCCTTGAGAAGTCATCCATGTGTGAAGGAGGGACATAGCGGATCAGTCCTACCTGCTGCCTGTCTAACACAGGATGCACCTCTCCTCGGCTTAACCACTTAAACCCTGTACACTTAGTTGACCGGGGGGTCCCCCTGGGCTCTATACTGTAGGTCCAATCTTTATGTGTCGCGAGTAAATATCTCCTTTTTTCTGTTTCCTACATAAAAAAAGATACAGTATATACAGTACATATTATTTCAAAAGATTAAAAAACAAGTTTAAAGGTATACTAGGTAGTAGGTAAGATCGCAGATCTGTTTGTGTGTACACACCCCCCCCCTCTCTGACAGGTATCAAAGTGATTGCTGTCTCTGATGCATTAATTGATTAGAGAGAGCACTAACGAACACAGGACGAGTTTGACACTTTTATGGCCCAATCAATCGACTCATTGCACAACCCCCTTTGAAGTTCAGAGGGATCAATTAAGAGCTCCGGCCGAGCTCCCCAATTTTTTTTGAGTAGCTTGACGCCGCGTTGTGAGCTTGTAGATCTGCTATTTTCACTAGTTTGGGTCCCGGGCATATGTCTAATTTCTCTTTTGGTTCTTCAGCTAAACATTTTGGGAACCACTGCGCTAGTATTTCCCTCTACAACAAATCTCTTTGACGATAATAGCTATAGATAATAGCTAATATACTCGCTCACAGCGACGATTGTGATGAGCTTACATTGGCTATTTTCATTGAGTGTTTGCTCCAGAATAAGGCACATGTGGTTAAAGCAGTGATTCTCAAACCTTTTCATTTAGGAACCCCAGTTTGATGTTCATTAGGCTCACGGACCCCCACAACTCTGAGAGTGTACAGTGTTTACACACTCTCAGAGTTACAGATCTGTAAGGGTCCATTTGGTTCCTAACTATGAGTCATTTAGCTGGGGACCCCCTGGAACACCCTCAAGGACCCCTGGGGGTCCCGGGACCACACTTTGAGAACCAAGGGATTAAATGACCCAACCATGCTATTCGGCCAGATGTCGTTTTTTTTTTCTGTTAACAGCTTTATTTTTTAATTTCATTGTTGTTTACATTTTCTCCAATGTCATCACAATGTGGCCGACCTTACCTGAATGAAGGAGTCAATGTTGGTTAAACATCATTACCTGGTTAATAAGTCATGACGAATAAGTCATCACGCACACGTGCATGCGTGTGTGTGAGACAGAGAGACAGACAGATACTAAAGAATCATGTTCTTTGTCTGTGGATTTAAGTTAATAGCAAAGGACTTCATCTTTGTTGTTGATGTTGTTGTTGTTGTTGATGTTTTTTTCATTCAAGGAGGAAATGTCCAATGTCCAATATGTGGGAGAGAGAGACTAAATAGAGTACAGTATATCATCCTCGATGATGATTATACTCAGGGAAACTGATTCAAAAGAGCCCATCATATCATACATTTATTTATTCATTCAGTCATTTATTTATTTATTTATACTAGACCTACTCGGGAACGGTGCAAGTTGTGAATGCATGCCCCCTACCCGGGTTTGTAATACCTGTTGTACCCGTCTGTCAGTCTGTGCCCCTTTCATGCCCATATTTGGAGATTCTTGATGTGTACCCATGTATGGGCATGCCCATAAACGGTATGGGCATATCGGTCGGATCGGCGGTTCTGGACAACCGGATCTCTGTACTGTATATGCCTGGATATGGGCGTAACGGTCAGCTCAGTGGTTCTAGACAACCGCCTATCCGAGCGACTCGACGCCGCACACTCAACTCCCTCGGGTCTTTGGCGATGCGCACGCTGAGTTTGAAGTCGGTCGGCCGGGCGGTTCTCGAGATACGTGAATAACATATGGACCTACAGAGATTTTGTGCATTTAATGTGAGATTCTTATTTTTTTGTGGTACATCAAATCTTTAATTTCATCTGTATTCTTGCACTTTGTCTTAGTTTCCATGGAAACAAGTTAACTTCAAGCAGCCTGCTGAAGATGAGGCGGAGTGGGGCTTTCTTTTTCTTTTCTTTTTAGGGGGGAGGAGGGTCATCTGGAGAGGGGAATAGAGAGAATAGAGAGAAGGAAGGCATTTGGGGAGGTGTTTAGGAAGGGAGGGGATGAATGAAGGAGTGATGTGGATTAGCTGACAGGATGAAGAAAAGATCTGTCCTCTCACTTTCTCTCTCTCTCTCCATCTTCCCCTCCCACTCTCACTCACTCCATTCTCTTCCTCAAACTCCCCATCACCTCTGTGTCCTTGACAAGCCAAACTCGCAAAGTTATTTATTGCTCTCCATTCCATTAATTACCATCCAATTATCTACTACCACAGTCAAACTACTGCCAATGCACACTGTCAACTCTCCACTCGTAAACTAGAGAGCCACTGGTCTTGGTTTTTTTTCTTCTTGAATATAAATTGGGTATATCGAGAGGCACGTTCTCACAAAGAATCGCTGGCACGTTAATGCGTTCATTAAAATGAAATATGTATAATACACACACTGGTCGGGCCCACCCACTTGGCTGCTTGGCCCACCCTCTGGAGAGCTTGATTTTGTGAGATAGGCCTCTCTAATAAGACTAATAGTCCAGAAGCTTTGCTAGCAGCCCTTAGAGGCAGTGCAGCTCCTTAGGGTACACCCTACAACCTGCCTGTTAGAGATATTTTACAATTCGGGAAGGTGGAATGTTTGGCCTATAGGTGTACAGACAATTCCTTGACAAGCCAGTCACTCATTTTCGAGATACAGTATCTGGTTTTGTACCTAAGTATTTGATGGATGGACAGACAGATGGCCCGACAAGGCCATTCTTAGTGCCCCACTGCCAGCTGGGAGGAACAGCTTATAGCCTACCGTATCTTGTCTTTAAAGGTCGAGTGCAATGGCTTTTTCGGTCATTTTATTTTGAAGTTTCAGTCTGAAATGTCGTCTCAACATGGTTCTCTACCAATCAGAAGGTCTCATTCCTTCAGGCTATGGAACGCTGGAATCTCAATCACTGCAGCCGTGCGTGGCAGGGCTCGTGTTTGTTTACAAGGGAGAGAGAGACGGCCGTGATAAGCATGTTTGCTGCTACGTGGCTTCTTTCTAAGTTATGTTATCAGATACATATTTTAGTGTACTGATTAAGTTTAAAATGAGGACCCACCCCTTCAGGCTATGGACCGGTGGAATCTCACTCACTGCAGCTGTGTGGAGCAGAGGGCTAGTGTTTGTAGCCTGCTGGCTCACGCTTCCCAAGGGATAGAGACACAGCCAGTGGAGAAGCATGTTTGTTACTATGTTGCTTATTTCTAACCCATAATGTTTTCAGATACATATTTTAGTCGTAGGCTACAATGAAAATATTTTATAGGAAACCGCCCCTATATGTGAGGTTTGGATATTTGTACACCAAATCCTGTGCTGTGATTGGCCAAAAATGTACCCCGCCTAACCCTGCACTGTCTATTCAGGACTGTGATTGGCCAGTGTCACATGACACATGTGCATAGCCCTATATAAGAAACCATAACTTTAAAAAAAACATACATTTGTTTTTTTAAAGTTATGGTTTCTTCCATCACTTCTTCACTTATTTTTTGTACATGATTGGTTGACTCCATTCAGTATTGTGATTAGCTAGCAAGACACCACCCACTTCACACAGGGTGTGATTTTTTTTTTTCTCTATGGATTCCTCGGCCCGAACCTCTAGTGTATAATATTTAGCCATTAACAGAACATTAAGGTGCTTGAAGCTGCTGTCTGCATGGCTCTTATATTATTTATATGAATACATACACAATGTTTTCTGGCGGTGTCGCAGCATCAAATATCCCTGTATGAAACCTCATACTTATTAAACCCTCACCTGTATGTTCCTCTGGATAAGAGCATCAGCTCTGAACAGGATCCTCTTTATAGATAAAGAGGATCTTATCAGCTCAGTGATACAATGTTTTCGCCGAACGTTCGCCCCCCAGAATAGAGATGCTAAGCTTGGTTCATGTGATTTAAGGGAAATGATTGAATATGAAACACACATATTTCACACTGCTTGGTGTTTCAGTAAATTAAATCATCACTGCTTACAATGGTTCAATTGAAAGTGATTGGAGCGCGTTACAAGTGTTAAAACCTGATTCGCACACCTAGATTTCTATTTTAATCTCTCAATTTATTTAGGCATGGCACACCAACCATAGTCACATTTCTAGGTGTAGCTCTGTCTGCATGTTTAAAAAATGTCTTTCTTTCTTTCTTTCTTTCTTTCTTTCTTTCATGTTGGACCATAGATGCCATGTACACGGATGACCCTTGCTTTCACAAGAGCCAAGGTGATGACACCCAGACGGCAACAGTGAGGAGTTTGACAGCCTGGGTGGCATGGGTGTTGCTTTCATGACAACCTCTCCTCCATATCAAGCTCAGCTTCTTCTCAGTTCAGTAGAGTCTGTTCTCCAATACAGCTGTGAATGCTGGACCCTGAAGCCTGCTCCAAATAAGTCCCTGACCACTGTGCTCTACACCAGAATGCCATGTGTAGTACTAAACATCAACCAGGATGAACATGTTACCAACAAGCATCTGTATGGGACGGGGGGGCTACCAAGTGTGAGGGAGAAGATGATGTCTGACAGGAGAATGAGGCTGGTCGGTGCCATTGACACCGTGAGCTCCCAGCAGGGGAGGAACGTATTGGCGAGCTAGCCAGGTGTATGGAGGATGGAGATGACTGGAGACGTGGCTGGAGGGCACGTCCGAGGATGAACTAGAGAGAGAGAGGGCCTCTGTCTCTCTATCCATGGGTTCCAACGTTTGACCCTGGCCATCACTTACACAACTGATGGAGTCAAGTAGAAGACGGCTCTTTATTAACTTTTTATTTTATTTATTTGTGCGGTTTCTGCTTGTGCTGTTATGCAGTGTGCATACTAATGTCATTCAAGCTGTTGTACTATTGCCTGGGTGGCAATGAAACATGTTCAGTGACTGTTCTGGCTCTGGATTTGAAGGCTGAATGATCAATGGTGAAGGTGAATCTAGAGAGTCTGGTGTGTGTGTGTGTGTGTGTGTGTGTGTGTGTGTGTGTGTGTGTGTGTGTGTGTGTGTGTGTGTGTGTGTGTGTGTGTGTGTGTGTGTGTGTGTGTGTGTGTGTGTGTGTGAGAGTGTGAGTGTGAGTGTGAGTGTGAGTGTGAGTGTGAGTGTGAGTGTGAGTGTGAGTGTGTGTGTGTGTGTGTGTGTGTGTGTGTGTGTGTGTGTGTTGTCAGGGAACAGTACAGGTGTATGTGTGGCTCTTCGTCACATCCGTCTTTGGGTTTACGATTTACTTCTCAGTTCAAGCTAGAGGTTTTGGGCTTTGATGTAACAGCCATCATTTGTTGTTGTTCATTTGGAATTGAAGACTGACCTATACAGTGGATCTACAGTGTGTATGTGTGTTGTTGGTTCATGACTGGCTTGGTGGCAAAACCTATAGGTCTATGTAGGCCTATTCCCCATGGCCATCATTCTTTCTTTCTTTCTTTCTTTCTTTCTTTCTTTCTTTCTTTCTTTCTTTCTTTCTTTCTTTCTTTCTTTCTTTCTTTCTTTCTTTCTCACTCTCTCAAGAAGAAAATTTGGATCTGAAAGTGAATGTTGATTCTACGACCTATGGTTCAAGAGTCATAGGCAAAAAATAGGAAGTGGCCTGTTGTATAGCAACGGATTTGGAAAGTTTGGGGTGGGGCCTGCTGAGTGAGTGTGCACGCCGATCGGTCAAACGGTGCCCGAGATTAGCTGCTCACAGACAGATGGATTCACGGGGGTGAAAACATAATCGTAGCCAATCGGAATGGAAAATGATAAGAATGTGACTGATACATCTTGATCACCATATGACTCCAGAGATAATGTTTAGCCAATTGTGCAAAAACTGGCGACGAAATGGACAAACAGCTTTTTGATTGATGGATTGATTGATTGATTAATTGATTGATTGAATACTTTATTTTGAAGTTTGCAGAAAAAAAGCACATGAAGGTACAGTTCAAATACAAGGTCAACTAAATATAACAATAAAAACTGTTTCAATTGGGGTCCTTTGTACTCAATTCATAGTGAAGCTACCACCATGAGACAGCAGCAGGGGGTACACTCCACTCCAAACTCTGTCTCTCAACTCTGAGACAACTAATTAATTGTCTCAGAGTTGAGAAACAGAGTTGGGAGCGGATATAATAATAAGACTTTTTAAAGTCTTATTTACATAGAGACAGATGCAAGAGGGTCCAGCTTGGGGATACTAATAGAGAAGGCACACAAAATCAGTGTTTCCCGAATCATTATGCAGGAGCAAAAGGCAGGAAGCTTCAATATTGTTATACGTTTGATCAGTTCAGTTTTATTTGTCTACGGTGCATCATCACCCCGAGGGGTCTCTGTACACCTCACAACAGAAGGAAATACACATAAACAGGAATAAAAACTCTCAGGCAGAAGATAAAAAAATAAAATAAAATAAAGAAACACATACACAAGCATAAGAAACAGTCTAAGGTAGGGTTCATGTATTTGTTTGATTGATTGACACATGCTTAATTTAGTTACATACATTGCTGTCACCGACATTTGCAGGTGCAGTTTGTTTGGTGTTTGTGGTTGTGGTGTTTGGATATAAGCTATGATCTGGTGCTCCTTGGTCCTAATATAGCCTGAATAAATATATATTGAAATTCTTTATTGGGAATAACCCCTTGAGATGAACCATCTCGTTTTCAAGGGGCTCCGCAGTTACAGAATACATAATACATTTAAGAAACAGAACAAAAACAAAGCATAAATAAACAGGACAAAACAACAACAATCAAGGGGGGAAAACAAGACAAAACATAAAACAATAACACAACAACAATACACAGAGCACATACATGAATCATTGTGTCATAGATCTGTTATACTGATAATTAGTGAAAACGTGAACAGGTAGTCTCAAGGTGAGAGGACAGCGCCGTTTTAAACAATTGAGGAGATGATATTGACCGAATATGAACAGGTAGATTGTTCCAGTCAGAAGGAGCTTTAAACCTAAAGGATTTTTTGGAAACTGAATTAGATACTTTTGGAACATCAAAGTAAACTTGTGTTTGAGATACTGTGGGTAATTAAAGTAGATACATTTAAAAATGAACTGTAACCAGTGCTGTAAATGATATACATTAGTGTATAGGCTAGAACGTTGTTTGATGCGTCATCATGCGTATTTGTTTACATTCTATTAGGCTACTTGGCCATATTGAGTTGTCAACTTTGTTCACAACTTTTTTTCTGTCTTTCTCTCATATCAAAATGATGCTCCCCTGCCTATGTAGCTACATAGGCCTACACCTTTACTGTCTGTCTGTCTGTCTGTCTGTCTGTCTGTCTGTCTGTCTGTCTGTCTGTCTGTCTGTCTGTCTGTCTGTCTGTCTGTCTGTCTGTCTGTCTGTCTGTCTGTCTGTCTGTCTGTCTCCTTTGATCATTTGCAATGCTTCATTCACCTGATAACATAAGTTGATGAATTCCATATGAATCAAAAATGCAGTGAAAAAGATTCTGTCTAACCCTAACCCTAGGTAGGGTAAGTGATTTGCTTTTGTTAAAATAAGTGTTAAATAGCTCTATATTCTGATAGTACTCATTGCTATAGAGTGTTTGTTCAGTAACAAGAGTCTCCTTGTCTCTCCACCTCTTTATTAAATAGAAAATGCATTTTCGTTTCAGTTTCAGTTTCATTTCCAATTTTATCCAACCAGGACAGAGAACTCAATCAGGATACAGATTAAACAAGTGAAATTGGAAGTGATGACACTAAGAAATGAGCAGACAAAATTGGAACTGGAACACTATACAAATGAAGCTTAAAAATGGGTACTTTCTCCTGATTGGCTGAGAATTTGACACCTACCGGAAAATGTATTTTCTGTTTATTAAAGAGCTGGAGAGACAGGGAGATCTGTTACTGAAAAAACACTCTATAGCAATGATTACTATCAGAATATAGTGCTTTAACCTTTTAACAAAATACTTTTTGTTTTAACCAAAAAATATCACTTACCCTACCTTTAAACAATAGGCTACTTACATTTATGTGAAAGATCTCATGTCAATTTCTTTTCTTTTTTTCTTTCTTTTTTTGTCTGCCAACATCCTCCTTTGTCAGCCACATAGTGACAGGCTAATGTTAGCTCTTTGATTATAGACCTTGTCAGTGGAATAGCGTTGCTAAGGAACAGCTTGGGTCCAAGTTTATTTCCTGCCAGCTACAGTACATAGCCTGGCATCGCCAGACTTAGACTAGAGCAGTGGTTCCCAAACTTTTTTTAATTTCAAGGACCCCAGTTTGGTATGCATTAGACCACGGACCCCCATAACTCTGAAATACTT
>NC_137623.1:46586295-46591295 GCF_963280865.1 Gymnoscopelus braueri | reverse complement strand
ATTTGAATACATTGCTGCTACTTGTCGCAAAGGTGTTATACCAAGGGAATGCCAAACATCGAAATACTACTGTCAACTTTCAAAAGTTTATACCAAGCTAACCTCTCCTACTGTATATGGATGTATAACCTTTTTTGAAAAATCATGAAAATGTGTGCAAATATTTGAATTTTTCTATTTTTAAGCGGACATTTGTAACTCAAATCTTTGCTTGTGGGGGTTCCTGGAACTAAATATTTTACAAATGTCTGCTTTGAAAAATATGTATTCCAAGATTTGAACAAATGTTCACGATTTCTGTGTGGAGTTTGCATGTTCTCCCCGTGTCTCCTAGGGTAGTTAATACCCTCACAAAAACATTCAGTAATCCTGGTCACTATACTGCCTCCCCCTGGCCAGCCGGGGCGCCTGATGGAGGGGAAAGGAACTGGTTGGAATAACGTGTTCCTTCCACGCGCTAAGTCCAACCAGGGAAACTCTCCCCTGTCAGGTGATAAGAAGGTCAGTTGGCTCTCATGCATTGAAGGAGGCATGAGCTCGGCCTTGGCCTCCCTAGGTTGGCAGAGGGAAGGTAGTGCCCAGGATTACATAGACAATTGGCACTGGGTGTAAAAAATAGGGTTACAAAATCGTGGGATAAAAATTATTAAGAAAAAAAAAAATGTTCACGATTTTCCTAAAATAGCAGATATATAAGGTCATAGCGCGGCGACCTTGTATATCTGCTATTTTTGAATAGCCAAAGACATCTTAAAATGACACAATTGATGCTATCCCTGTCTTAAAGCGTTAAGAAAGCTCTGTTTACACTTTTACTTTCAATATTTGTTTCTACATACATTGTTTTGTTTTGATTGTTTTCTTCCACTTTTGCTTTGGCAATGTAAACGTATGTTTTCTCATGCCAATAAAGTTCCATTGGAGAGAGAGAGAGAGAGAGAGAGAGAGAGAGAGAGAGAGAGAGAGAGAGAGAGAGAGAGAGAGAGAGAGAGAGAGAGAGAGAGAGAGAGAGAGAGAGAGAGAGGTGGGGTGGTAGCCTGCCAGCTCATATTCAGATATAAGTACGTAGGTCAGTTTTTGGTGAGTGAGTCAATAACAATCACAGCTCAGTATCAGTGTATCATGGCTTCATCAGTCCCTGAAACTAAATGACTAATGGTCTTCACTAGCAGCCCATGTGTGTGAGATCATCATACATGATGGGAATGCATGTACATCCATATCCAAGGCCATGTTACAGTCATGAGACTTTAATAATGACTTACCAAACAGACGTACTGTATTGAGGACGGCCCAGCGCATCATCATCATCGGAGGTGAGCTTCCATCCCTCCAGGATATATACTGTATGAGCAAAGACGCGTATAGCCAAGGCTGAGTGAATCATCAAGGACAGTGTTTTTCACCCCTTTATTCATATCAAGGTCCATTATTTATTCGGCATTTGAGCCTCGGATCCACCGTTTGATGAGATTTAGACTCTCAGACCCAAGACTTTGAATATTTTGTTGTCATTGGATACGATTTTGTCCACAATTCCATGCTGTGTTGATGTTGGTGCCATAGGAGAGATTACAGGCAAACGTTGATCAAAATGACAATTATGTAATTAAGTAATGCAGATGTTTAACAATAATTTAACTCCTGAGAGCGTAAAATGAAACCAAATGGACCCGTACGGGTCCATTTGGTTTCATTTTACGCTCTCAAGAGTTAAAAGATCTATTAGGGTCCAATTGGTTACCAACTCTCCATCATTTATCTGGGGACCACCTGGAACCCCCTCAAGGACCACTGGTTGAGAACCGCTGATCAAGGACACTCACAATCTTAACACACCGTGGCCGCTAGTGTCATAGGCAGGCTATTAGGCCAGTGGTTATCAAACGTTTTCATGTCAAGGACCTCCAAATGTATATATTTGGGCCGCGGAACCCCCCATCAGAAAATATGTTTTCAAGATTGTTTGAAAAAAGATCTAAGCTTGTGCTTGTAGATCGACTGTTTTCAAATAGCCGATGTATCCAGGTTTGAAGTGGTTAAACTGATTTTGATGCTATATTGGCAAGTTTTGCTGGGGACCCCCCTGAAACTGCCTCAAGGACCCCTGGGGGTCCCTGGACCCCACTTTGAGTTTGGGCTAGGCAATCGATAAAACCAAAAACCATAAGAAGTGGCTATGGAACAGGCTGTTGAAGAAGTGCTAAGTCCTGTCAGAATTGGCCACATAGGCCGTGACACAGGCATTGTTATGATTATGGATACACTCCATTGCTGTTGCATATTTTGATATTATGGTCCTGTTATCTGACTTTGACATTTGTTTCCTTTCTATATTCCTTATTCCTTATTCCTATGACTATATTTTGTAAAAAGCAAATCATTAAAGTTTTTTGTTTTTTTAATACTTTATTGCAGGTTCCTACAATACATGTGATCATTTTCATCCAATTATCTACAAGTTTTCTTCACTTCTTTAATTCATCCTGCATCATTTTACAAAAATTAATAATCCAAAAAAAGAAGAAAAAAAAGGGGGAAATAAAGAAAGTAAAGATAAGAGGAGGAAAAAAATAAGGGGATCATTGGAGCTTGTACGGACAATTATTTCACCCACTCTTTTACACCTGTAAACTGAAACGTATTAGAAGTTGATGTTGAAGTGCTATTGTAGAGATTGACTGTGTGTTTGTTCAAACTCATGCTGTGGACCAGCAGGGGAATCTGTCCGGTGAAAGTGCACATGCCTCTTACCGCTCCTGTTTTGGTGCCCTTTAGCAAGGCCTTTAACCCCCAAATGCTCCACTAGAGCTGCTGAGTGGTGTGCTGTGGTTCGAACTGGGAAGCTCCCAGCTGCTCATGTGTGTGTAAAGTGAAAGTGAAGTAGGGCAGTCAGTGCTGGAAGCCAGCATGCCATGCACGCTGTTTCTAAACCCTTCCCCGGACGAGTAAAGGTTGAGAAAAGTTACACAAAACCTGCTGTCTAACAGCTGAGCAGGGCAAACCTCATGGTGTTCAGAGTTACTGTTATTTATACTACACGGACCACATCGCAGTTCAGTCGATACAGCACCTAGAAGTAGCAATTAAGGCCAACGCACATGACCAGAGTTAGAGGTACGGCAACAGATAAGGGTCAACTTCAGATCTAGGGCCCTATCTTGCGCCGCCTTACACATTATCCCTAAACTTTTGAAAAACATTTAAAAATAGTTCAAATTGCCGATCTACAAGCTCACACAAAGTGTCGATGTAGATCACTAGTTGAACTATTTTAAAATGTTTTTCAAAATAGTAAAATATGGCTGATAAGTTTAGGGATAAGGGGTAAGGTGGCGCGTAAGATAGGGCCCATACAGTACCTTGACAAAAATATCAGTTGCTTGTTAAAAAATAATGTCCAAAATGATATAAACATAATGTATTGTTTATAAGAATGCCAGATTATAGCATACTGTTTTTGCACATTATTTGAAATTCCAGCGTTTAAAATCGTCTGCATAACAGGGTTTCCAGGGCCGTACAGGGCTCCAGTGAAACGGTGTACCTTTCACTGAAGTCAATAAGACATTATGCTATATTGTGGCGGACAGAATAAAAGCAGGGCTGCCCTGCCCGTAATCCCGACCGTACGTTGAACCGCAGATGTTGTCCGGCAGTAGAGAGCTGAGTCAGTCCAATTCAATGGAAGGGATTAGGGAACTAAAATGCGTCGTTTTATTAAATCACTTCATGTGGCCCTGTTAGGGCCCTCATGAAGGGGTGCTGTTACTGCGGCCGCATCGCAGATAGGCTTGCCCTGTGAGGCGCTCGCTTCGATTTCCGTGCCAGGTGAGTTATTACTGACCCCCACGCCCCCCGAATGGCCCCGCGGCTGCATCGGCTGCCACCCGGCAAACATAGCTGTTGCCTTGGAGACCAGGTTAGTTCAAAAGTGCAGGCGTGGCGGAGTCATCTCGGTGGCAAAATGGGAAAACAAGGTCATTAGCTCTCCCGAGACATGGGGGGGGGGAGGAACATCAACGGTGGATGGGAGGAAGGTGAGAAAAGAGGCAGAAAGAAGCCATGTTCTCAGCGGACTGATTATGCCTCTGACCTTTTTATCTGATAGCTCACTAATTGAATCATGTAGTAAACAGATGATGATGGCGGGGCGAATGGTGATGACGATGATAATGAAGAAAAGGACTTCTTCCCTTTTTTTCTTTCAATACTGCTTTAGTGGAGAGGTGGGGTAATAGTGGTAATTGCGCTTTAAATGGAGGCCCCTATTGCAGGGAAAAGTCAAAGACACGCGGATGGCATGAATAATACAGGAAGTCGCCAGATAAAACCAGAAGCCCTGAGCTTGCACTAAAATAGAACTAACCTCGCGATTATTACTGACACAGAGCGAAAATGATCATTACGTGCGGCTCCCTATACGGGGCTGAGGGTAATTTAGAAAGAGCTACCAAGCTCAAAGGTAATAATGCCGGCAGCGAGCGCGAGCATGAATTTTTTAAAAGTTTTTCTTACTGTTAACCCATTCGATCCGGGAACGCATCTGTGTCATTTGTTAAGATTTCTTTGGGCTATTCAAAAATAGCATATCCACAATTGCAGAAAATTTAATTTAATTTTTCAAATAATACACAAAGGAAAAAACCAACAACAAACAGAAAACGTTACATTAAAGAAAAATAATAATATAAATAAATAAGTCACAAAAATGTTTAAACAAAATTTTTTACTTAAAAAAGTATAAAATAAATGGTTAAAGTGGTTAAAATCTAAAATGACAGATGCTTTCCCGGTCCTAATGGGTTAAAGGATCGACTCGGGAGCGTATACCTCAAGCAGCCGTCGTCAGACGTTGAGGTGGAAATAACACGCGTTCAAGTTCCATCCACTGCTCTGCTCTGCTCTGCTCTGGTCTGACTGATACCAACATGGGAGTGACAAGTCACATGATTGACATAATCAGAATCAAAATAATTACCGCGGAAATAACGTCTGCC
>NC_137623.1:46568795-46581295 GCF_963280865.1 Gymnoscopelus braueri | reverse complement strand
GGACCCCCAAATTAAAATGTATTTGGCTGTGGACCCCCCTATTTTGTGCCAGTGACCCCCCCCCCCACCCATATAAAAGGTGTGTTGTTAAAATGTTAAAAAAATATTCCAATTTTTAAAACCTTTTTAAAATAGCAGATCTACAAGCGTTGTGAGCTTGTAGGTCAGCTATTTTTTAACTACTGTATCTGATGTATATAGGGTTAAAGTGGTTAACCAGACTTTGATGATAAATATGAACTAATTTTGCTGGGTACCCCATGGAACCCCCTCAAGGACCCCTGGGGGTCCCCAGACCCCACGTTGATCTTGGGCTTCATCCGAGCAGTTTTTTTTCTTGTTTTATTTTTTTTCTCCAAAGGTTCCTAAACTGAGTGAAATGACTCGGAAGTAAATAGTGTGAGTCCATGAAAATCAGTGCTTCTGAAGTCAAGGACCCCCAAATTGATATGCATTTGGCCACGGACCCCTATCTTAAAAGAGTTTGTGCCAAGGACCCCCAAGAAAAAAAGATGTATGTAAAAAAATAATCCAAACATTTTCAATATTTTTCAAAACATAATAAAAATAGCAGATAAGCTCGTAGCGCGGCACTAAGTGACACCCTGCTGTGAGCTTGTAAATCTACTGTTTTTGAATAGCCAACATATAAATGGATAAAGTGGTTAAAATGATTGTATTAGTGTTTTAACGGTACCCCCCCCCCCCCCCCAACCAAGGACCCCACTTTGATAACCAATGCTCTAAATTCAACTGGTGGTCTGTTAGACCACTGGTGGTCCATGAAGGTATTGCATGTGGTCCCTGCGCATGCATCCTGCATTTTCACGATTTAAAAAAAAATAGCAGATCTGCAAGCTCATGAGCTTGTAGATCTGCTATTTTTGAATAGCCCAAAGAAATCTTAAAGGGACTACACCATGAATTTTAACTTTTTCTTATTTTTTGTGTGTTTTTGGTCTCCCCTACCCCTCTTCTATCCCCAAAATGTTTGAACACTCAGGCTTTCACAGCAAATCTGGGGTTTTCTGTAAATTGGTCTCAAAACAGGCCAAACTGATTAAAACGGGAGGGATTGTACCCTGACGTGACGTCACGTCAGGGTACAATCCCTCCCGTTTTTCAGTTCCAACCAAAGAAATTTTATTATTTTGCGAACGCAGTGCAAGGAGGCGCCCGCGCAAGTGGAGCTTACTATGAAACCGTGCTCGGGTTGTGTGTCTATCTGTGTGCAGTATTGTGTGCACTGCCTGTGTGCAGCCGCGCTCCATGTGACTCACGCTCTCATTGGCTGCTGACAGATCTCAGAGTGGAGCTTACTGTGGCTGAAATCCGCCTGCCCCTGGGTGACTAATTAGACTCCTCTGAGAGAAATATAGCAGCTACAGTCAAAAAGAACACATCTAAAAGCATCTAGACGAGTTCAGCTATTGGGATATCTAAGAATTCCATGTCATTTGTGCATATTTCAGGCCGATGGCAAGTTGAAAACGCCAAATGCTCATTCCTTTCTATTCTTCTTATTGTTATTTTCGAGCTGCGTTCGCTTCCCACGTTCGCGCGTCTTACTTGTTGTATTATAATTTTTTTACTTTTTCCACACAGAACCAGGAGATAACATGCATTAAAACTGGCTCAATAGCGCCCCGTGCCAAACAGGACAATGTGGTATTGCAGGTGAAAGTGCTTTATAAGCCAGAGAGAAGTTAGTTGAATGAGTATATATGAGGCTTGATTTAGGCTCAAACCTTTGAAAAACTTTGAGGGACATAAACAATATGATATTAAATATTATTTTTTTTTTTTTAATTCATGGTGTAGATCCTTTAAAATGACACTGACACGTTCCCGGCCTTAATGGATTAAGATCCACAGAATCAGTGGTATGAGTTGTCAGGCACAATCCACACAGAGCTTAGTGAAAGCGTGTTTCGTACCTTTTGTACTGTATCTCTGTGAAAGTGTTGTTTTTTAGTTTTTGTTTTGATGTTTTCCCACACGGACCTGTACTGCAGAATAAGGTTGGAGGTATTCATTCAACAGTGGTCTCCAGTTGGATTGATAGTCAGGATGGTGCTTCCTGCATGGTTCACAATCAGTTTGAAACCCTTGCTCTGAATGCTAAGGAAATGTAAAAATGCTTCCTTTCTCATCTCCTTTAGCATAGATTCCACTAGACCAGTGGTTTTCAACCCTTTTCATATCAAGGTCCATTATTCATTTGAGCCCCGGACCACCTTTTTAGTGAGATTTAGACTCTCAGACCCTAAACTTTGAATATTTTGTTGTCGTTGGATACGATTTTGTCCACAATTCCATGTTGTATTGATGTTGGTGGCATAGAAGAGATAACAGGCAAACGTTGATTAAAATAACGATTCTTTAATGAACACATTGGGTGCCCGAATTTTATAATAATAGATTACGTTCGGTGCCAGAAATCTCACCGTTGCACTGCGCTGTGCTGTTTAAAGCTGCAGACTCCACGACGAGCAATCCATGAAAAACAATGCATGTGTGAAAGGTGCGCGATGGTCCTGGCTAAAGCCTGGAACAACAACATGTCTCATGCGAGTCACCATTGCAGAGCGATCGCGCATCGAGAATGATTTGTTTTGCCCACTGTAAAAAGTTAAAGGAGCTACACCATGAATTTAAAACAAATATTTGATATTTAATATCATATGGTGTATGTCCCTCAAACCTTTTTCAATAGGTTTGAGCCTAAATCATCACTCAGATATACTCATCCCAAGTCAATTGTCTCTGGCTTATACAGCACTTTCAGCTGCAATACCAAAACGTCCACTTGGGCAGGGGGGGGCTACTGAGCAATTCTGTTCAGTTAATAAATTCAGTTAATTAAAAAAAATATTAAAAAAAAAAAAAAATTGAAAAATTCTGCATAAAAAGAAGCATCTAAGAAAAATACAAAATCGAAAAAAAAACACTTTGAACATTTTTGAACAATTCCACCAAGTGTTTGAGGTGCCTGTTTCACCCACTTCCGGGGGCGGAGCCAAAATCCGAGCCCGAAGTATTTGTTCGTAGACCCCCACTTAGGGGGGGTAGAAAAAGTTTCGGAGCGATTCGGGCACTTTTCATTTAACATTGGGGTTTGCCATCAAAAATGTTTATGACATCATAAACATTGCCATTCTGAGATCGCCTGTTCAGACACGCCCATTCTGGAAATCCATGAAATGAGAAGGAATGACTGAATTAAAAAAAAACATTTTTTGGGGTACAAGAGACACTGGGGACCCCAAAAAATACAAAAAACCAAGAAAAAAGAGATTTTCATGGTGTAGACCCTTTAAGGAGATACAGAGGTTTTTAGTGGAGGAGGAGATGCGGATGGGAGACAGATTTTTTGGCACGCTGATCCATCTGTCCCTTACTTAGAGTGTTCATGGGTTATTCCAGGGCTGCGCTAGCCCCCCCCCTTGTGGAAAAAAGCAAAAAGGTACAAAAAACATATATTTACGCCTATTTTTGCCTTTTTGGCACTCCACGGGTGTAATGAAAGAGATTCATAGGAAATAATGAAACTCTTGAGAGCGTAACATTTTACATTTACCAACTCTCCATCATTTAGCTGGGAACCACCTGGAACCCCCTCAAGGACCACTGGGGGTCCCCGGACCACCGGTTGAGAACCACTGGTCTACTCTAGACAATCCTTTACAAAAGATAATATTTGCTGCCCCACAGTTCAATGTGGAAAAGACAGTGCACATTTTGGGCAATTCCAAAATCAAGCAAACGCACAAAGCACAATCAGTTTCAAAGTGTCCTCTGTTACTGTATGTGGGGATTAAGATATTGTCCATATGATATGCTAATATGCTTGTAATCAGAAATCCGATCGTTTTCTATAAAGTCTGTTTTGCAATGCTGTCAGGGAAAAGGAGCAAATGAATACACGGAGCAAAGTATCGAGACTGTGATGCACTTACTGTTTCCATTATGGCACATGTGGAGAGAGAGAGAGAGAGAGAGAGAGAGAGAGAGAGAGAGAGAGAGAGAGAGAGAGAGAGAGAGAGAGAGAGAGAGAGAGAGAGAGAGAGAGATGGAGAGAGATGGAGGGAGAGATAAGTGTGTGTGCATGCGTGCCGTGCTTGCGTTAGGTATAAGATGATAGACAAGAACATTATATATATTATAGTGTACTTGGCTTAAATGTCATCTGAGCTTAGAAGAAAAAAACACAAGATGAGGTATAATAACGGCCATGGTTCCCCTGTGGATCTGAAGGCATGTTGAAGACATCACACCACACACAGACACAGACACGCACGCACACACGCACGCACGCACGCACGCACACACGCACGCACGCACGCACACACACACACACACACACACACACACACACACACACACACACACACACACACACACCCACACACACACACACACACACACACACACACACACACACACACACAGAGTCAGACAGACAGACAGACAGACAGACAGACAGACAGACAGACACGTCCTTGATGGATCTCCTTGATGATGCTTGATGCTAGAGCAGTGGTTCTAAAATCTTTTAATTCTAAGGACCCCTATAACTCAGAGTTACAGACCTGTAAGGGTCCATATTTAGAACCCCATCAAGGAACGCTGAGGGTCCTTGCAGACTCTCTTTGAGAAGCACTGCATTAGAAGATGAAGAAGTGGATTTTTTTTGCCTACGGGTGGCGCTATAGAGGAAAAAAGGCATGGGGTCACCAAAGGTTATTAGGGGTCATCCTCCAGGGACCATGGAAGGTGCACAGAAAGTTCCATGGCGTTCCAGCAAGTCGTTTTCAAGATAAGATACCTTAATTCAGAAGGAGATCTCTGATGGTGAAATCTAAGAAAAGGACCCGCACACTGTCAGAAACTAAAAAAAAAAGCTCTTTATTTTGACGTTTCGGTCGTTAGACCATCATCAGGACAGACAATGGATTGTAAGTTTCTGACAGTGTGCGGGACGGGTCCTTTTCTTTGATTTCACCATCAGAGATCTCCTTTTGAATTATGCATGTTTTTGACTTACGCACCTGTCACCAACCTTTGAGGTGTGCATCGGACTTCTTCACAAAAGATAATGAAATTAAATTGAAAATGTTTAGTTCTGAAAAACAACTGACCAAAATCATTTTAATAAAAAAAAATAGCAGATATAAAAGCTCATAGATCTGCTATTTAGTTTTTTTTAGAAAAATCATGATTTTTTTGGGCAAATCTTTGAATATATATTTTCTAAAGCTAACATTTCTAACTCAAACCTTTGCTTCTGGGGGGGGGTTCCCTGGAACAATATATTTTGAGATGGGGGTCTGCGGCCAAATACATATCGTTTTGGGTGGTCCTTGACATGGAAAAGTTGGAGCACCACTGATATAGCAACGTTAGGATAAAACGTTGAAAACATTTTGAAAATAGCAGATCTACAAGCTCATGGCGCGGCACTCGGTGCCGCGCCATGAGCTTGTATATCTGCTATTTTTGAATAGCCAGAGAAATCTGGAAAAACAACTGATTGAATGACATCGCTATCCTGCAGAGCCCAGCCGCTATAGCCGGGGAAAGAAAAAGTTTGTGACCTCGACTTAAACTGTTGAATAGAAGGGGATCATGGGGATAGAATGTCAATGAGCATCTTATGCTAACTTAATTTGGGAAATGTGTTTTTTTTGGGGGGTGATCTGAACTCAACAGCAGATTCAAGCAGGAGGAGAGAAGTAGATGTCAGAGAAAGCCATTATTATTCTAAAAAACACTGTTGTTTTTTCCCCAGCAATCACTGGCCTAAATGTAATTTATGTGAATAATCACCCCTTAATCGTATTCAATTATGCGCTTAATGGTAATATGACTAATAATACAATTTAAATTAAGAAAGCCTTGACGGTTTGGAATTTTAATAACAAGCCCGGATTTGAAATGTGCGGCGTAACTGATGCACTGCGTTTTTGGCTATAAATCCTTTAAAGTGTGTTCGCTTAATAATCTTTCACCCCTTCCTAAGAATCTCATTCAGCTTGGGCTTGTTAAAAGTGCACCGAATATAGGTGGCCTTTTCCGGATGAATAGTATAATGATGATAGACTTAGCAGCTCGTGAACATAAATATTGATGCGGTAATATGGACCTTAGAGCTACTAGTATACAGTTAAAGGGTCTACTGAGGTCATGCCGTGGGGTGCTATCAAATCCATGAAACTGAATTATTACACAGACACACCACTGCCAGTCTTGACACCCTCACAGCATGCCATTTACACGTGTCGAGGTTTCACCGAGCACTTTTGATAACCAACACAATACTCTCACTGCCATCAAAAAAGTATTATTCTCCATGGGGTATATTTCATCTATAAGCCACCGGCGGGCTAGACAGTTTAAGACGATGAGCTGTGATTGGACAAGACGACAAGATGCGTGACCTTTTGCCGAAGAGTGGCAACAACCATTAGTTAAAGGTCAAACCCCCGACGACACATTAAGCATCGGCCAGCGCTCCGGTGACATGTAACCACACAGGACCACAGACAGACCGGTTAGCATGTCCGCACGACTTCCACACAGGATTGATTGTGTGCTGCTGCGTTGGCTCCTATAGCTGTTTGTGCTTCCATTCAATAAGGAGCCCGGCCCGCACGATGATGGACGTGGTTGTTTTCTCTGAGCCCTGTGTATTATGGCAGACACATCCTTCATGGTAATGGACGAATACTAGACTGGCCGTCCAAGGACCTCAGACAGACAAGCCATGCTGTCTGAGAGCGACAACGTGGCAAAGGGATATGATAATATAACCCATTCGCCAGACTTGAGTCAAATATTAAATCTTCAAGAGCCTGTTTAAATGAACACCCATTATAAATTCCCTCACCAGTGCTCGGCTCGACCGGACTGTCGTGACCCAGACATGTCCTCTGGACTGTGTGTACTTGTACGTCTGCATTCTGGTCGGTCGGGGGGGCTATTGACCCCGAGGCCTGTGACTTTGCCGCGTTCTCAGACCGGTGGGGATAATGGGAGGAAAAAAGGGCCGACCTTTATGATGAATTAATAATTGATAGAGTAATTGGGTTGGCCTCCAACTAGGGCTGAAGGAGCCTTTTTTTTTTTGCTTGCCTCTTGCCGTTTCGCGCAGAGCCATTATTCTGCACCACACGGCCGGCAAAAGGGCAAACAGCAGATCAAATATTCACCATGGAGAACACACACACAATTATCCCTGGCTTAATGGGGTCGACTTCAGTACAAAAAAGAAAAAAAAAGAGGGCCCTTCTAAAATTCAGTGGACTGGAGCAGTGGCCACTGTTGAGGAGGAGGGGGGTGTGTGGGGAGGGTGGGGGGTCACCTTGGACGAGTTTGGTCAACAGCAACCGCTAATATGGACCGTTAGCGAGACGCTTGTCGGAAGCGACCCTCATCTTGCTTTGTCAACAGAGCCCTGGCGATGTGATTAAATTGAGAAAGGGTCAGCGGGGGAAAATATATTTTCACCGTGATCAAAGTGAACAGCACCTTGCATGGCTGCTGAGCTTTGCTCCAGGGGACGCGAGAGTCGCGGCGGGCAACATTATCGCCTGTCACCTCTCCATCTCTCTCTCTCTTTTTTTTTGTCATGCGGATAATGTAGCGCTGTCGTCTCTCCTTAAATGCTACCGAGGTCTGGCAGATCAACTTTTGACAGCGTGCACGGCTTCGCCATCCATTAAGACGTAATTATGTTAAAGATCTTGGTATCTATTATTTGGTGCTTAGCTGTGCTACGCAAATCGCGAAGCGAGGTCAAGCTCTAATCGAAGCTGTGCGTTTAGTGACTCTGAGTGCCTCCGAGGTTTTATAATTGGCCTTTTGAACACTAATGGTATGTCATGATTGATGCGTTCGCCAAATTGAGGCCCGACATATGCTTTTTGCCTAAGAGAGAGAGAGAGAGAGAGAGAGAGAGAGAGAGAGAGAGAGAGAGAGAGAGAGGAGAGAGAGAGAGAGAGATGGAGGAAACATTAGTGACAGAGAGCCATTTTCTCAGCATGCAAAAAATATGTTGAGTGTTTTTTTTCTGGACTGAAATTTGAATTGGCCTGGTTATCACTGACTAGTTGGTATGTTAATGACAATTACATTTTTTTATGTTGTCGTTCTTTGATTGATTGATTGATTGTTTGATTGATTGAATACTTTATTTAGAAGGTTGCAGAGAAAAAGCACATGGAAGTACAGTTTACAATACAAGGTCAACTAAAATGGATCGCTCATGAAAGCCGCAACGGCTTATTTCAAATGAGATCCTCACGTACTCAATTCATGGAGTTCTGTCTCCCTTTCTATGAGAACAGAGAGAGGGAGGTGTAGTTGAAGAATGAATGAATGAATGGGTTCAGTAAAGGTAGCCGGAAAGGTGAAGTGCTTGGCACTGACTAATAGAGAATATTGCATATTCATCTGCTTCAGCTCACTCTCTCTCACACACACACACACACACACAGAGAGAAGATGTGTAATGAATAATTCCCATTCGTGTGGCTTGGCGGTGCTGTCCCCTCATGCATTATTTCTCGTGGTATTGTTTTCCAGCTGTGTGAGAGAGAGAGAGAGAGAGAGTGCTCGACGCTTCGCCTCTCCACCAGCATGCAGCAGGCACATCTGGAGAGACGCAGGTTCACGCAGAGGCAACTTAAACTCTCTGCGTTCTGTTCATTTATTAATATGTTTCTATCAATGCCACCGCGGTAAAACAAATCCCCCAAACCCCCACCGTCGCCGCATGCAGTCTGCGTGAACAAAGACCTGCCATAATGGTTTGAAAACGGATCGCTTTCAACACGTGCACGCATGACAGAAGACGTCGCGGAGAGAGACATGTTCATTTGAAGTGTGTTTTCTGTTTGTGCGTTGCAGGGTTCACCTTGCGTTGTCTCAGGTTGAAACGCATGAGGAGAGAGATAAACAGTGGTGGAAATAAGTACATTTACTCAAGCACAATTTTACTTTATTGAGTATTTCAACTTTTTTATACTTTGTACTTATGGCCAAATAGTCATCTTGTTGACTAAGCACTTGCACTGTATGTTCAACTGTTTTGTTAAAAAAAAAAATCTTGACCGAAATAAATAAACTAGCTGTAAATAAATATACATCTACTGATGCACAAACTTGGACACATCATCAGTGTTGTTACCTGGAGTCAATGGGTGTTTCGGGTCTCGCAACTGACACCCTCCTCCAGGCGAGCCGACCGAGGATGATCAGACCCCGGCCTGTGTCCAAGTGGCATGCTACTGCTGCCCCCACTGTCTCTTGAGGGGAGTTAGAGACAGTGCTAATTGGGGGGTTAGGGTTTAGGGTGGCAGGTGAGACGTTAACAGCAAGTTTTGGCGACACTAGGAGGCTCTAGGCACTGTGGGTTACTAACTAACTATAACTAAATATTTGACAACCTTATTTACTAGTTACTTTGCAGATTTAGATTATTACAAACGACTCAAGCACTATATTATGCATACTGTAGGCTGTTTGAAGAATTGTGTTGCATTGCGACTTGTAACATCATATTTATGTATTGCTGATTCAGATTCTAATTGCTACTGTTACTTAAGTAAATACAAAACCGCTCTGTTGCTATCCGCACCCACCCCCCTCCCCATCCCCCCCAACCCCATCCCTGCATGAGCTCGACTGGGAGCTGAAAAAAAACAAAAAAACAAGCCTGTGCGGAGAGGAGATGTAACTGTACCACAGCGGGGGTCCGCAAACTAAAGTGACAGTCTGTTTGAGGACAAACGGCAAAACTCTCCGTCTCTCTCTCTCTCTTGTTCCCATCGCCGGCGACGGAGGAGGAGGAGGACGATAAAAAAAACGAGAAAGAAACGCTGAGACATGCAAAACAACAACAGCGACGAGATCAAGTGGAATTCTCCCTCTGTGTTCTCTCAGCGCTGCTGCTGCTGGCCTCCCGTACCGCATATCATTGGAAAGCTTGTATCTCTACAACCATTCCTTTTTTTATTATAATTGTATAAACATTTTAACCCATTAAGACCGGAAACGCATCTGTTTAACCACTTTATAACCATTATTTTATACTTTGGGCTATTCAAAAATAGCAGATCTACAAGCTCATAGCGCGGCACCGAGAATAGCTACTGTATGTAGATCTGCTATTTTTGAACAATCTTGAACATTTTGTGCAATTCTTTGAATATATATTTTTTTAAAGCGAACATTTTTTAACTCAAATCTTTGCTTCTGGGGGTCCCTGGAACAACATATTTTGAGATGGGGGTCCGTGGCCAAATACATATCGTTTTGCGGTTCCTTGACATGAAATAGTCTGAGAACCACTGACCACTCTCAGAAAACTGGATTCAGAAGACATTTTGTAGAATCGGCCTCAGGTCTTAATGGGTTAAAATAGTGAAAAATAGACGATCTACAAGCTCACAACGTCGCCGTTGTGAGCTTGCAGATCGGCTATTTTCCCACTACATTTGTGCGACACTCTTGTAGGGCGTTAATTCCCAATAAGAAATATGGAGAAACTAGGTTTTCCGCCAGACGAAAACGCTATGCACAAGTAGGCTATGCTGTGGTTCCAATTAGCTATTCCACACTTTCTCTGAAACGGTGCTCAGGGCAGGTGGGCCGAAAGAGAGGCCTGGTCTCTCTGGCTCCCCGCCGCGATGAAAGACATTCTGCTTGTCACTCACATCCGATTGGATGGCGCTTTAATTGGCACGCTCTGGTTGGACAGACGGGCCGGCTAATTTAAACCAATGTCGGTTGGGTTTGGAGAGAGCTCTGTTTATGATATTCCAGTGCGGGAAAAAAAAGAAAAAAGTATGTTGTGGAACATAAAACATATGTCACGGGTATATAACGATAAATGAGATTTGTGTAGGGGCAGCCTGTTCGCGCTGGCCGGTAGATCTCAGCCTCCTCTATTTAGTCAGGCTACGCTTGACAAGCCAGAAACTGGAGCATCCACAAGATGAATGCTTCACGGAACAAGTTTCACAGCGCTGTCTTAAGCCATTGAAACCGGGAACGCATCTTTGGCATTTTTTAGATTTAATTTTTTTTTTTTGCTGATGTACAAGCTCGTAGTGCGGCACCGAGTGCCGCGCTACGAGCTTGTACATCTGCTATGTTTTGAAAGATCTTGACAATTTGTGCAAATCTTTGAATATTTATATATTTTGAAACAAACATTTGTAACTCAAATCTTGTTGCTTCTGGGGATTCTACAAATGTCCTCTAAATCCTACAGTTTTTTAGAAAAATATATTTCTATATCAGTGGTTCTCAAAGACCCCCAAAATGATATGTATTCGGTCGCGGACGCCCATCTCAAAATGTTTTGTTCCAGGGACCCCCAGAAGCAAAGATTTGAGTTAAAAATGTTTGCTTTGAATAATATATATATTCAAAGATTTGACACATTTTCACGATTTTTTAACCAAAAATAGCAGATCTACAAGCTCGTAGCCGCGCTATGAGGTTGTAAATCTGCTATTTTTGAATAGCCAAAGAAATCTATAAACGACACAGATGCTTTCCCGGTCTTTAATGGGTTAAAAAAAACACACAGCTACAACAACTGAAAGAAAAACCCTGTAGATGTTCTGTTTCACTGCCTCCGGTCTATATGTATAGGATGCAGCAACAACAACAAACAGAAACAACAGCCTCAAATTGAATTGAAGAACACAGGAGTATGACTGATCAGAAAGGAAAAACATAAAAGGAGGCGGGGCCGGGAGACAATTCACTAATCCGACACACAAAACTGGAGATCTGGGGTCTTATTGACTTACTGTCAGAGTAATCCATATCATAACCATCTGCTACAGTGTTGTGAAACACCGAGGGCATATTAGCCGCGCTGTCTTCCTTTGAGGGATCGGCCCTGACAGTCGCCTGAAGGGCTCCGCGGAGTCATTTGGAAGAGTACCTGTAAAGCCACATGGCGTGAATCCTAATTCTGCTATTGTGTCTATACTCACTGCCAGAGAGGAGAGGAGGAGAAACAGAGGAGGAGTATATACTATAGGTGGCTGGAGGAGCCGCAGGGTCATGCCAAGTCTGTGTGGAGATGATATTTAGCTGTTGTCCAGGAGTAACGTTTATGACACCGCTGTGAACCATTTATATTTCATGTCTGATCTGTCGGAAATATTGTGGCGATAAAATATTTAGAGAAAAGAGGCATCTTTTGTTGAAAGAGTGCGGTTAGCCAGAAGCCAACCTGCTGACGTTGATGCTGATGGAACAGGCGTTCTCTCAAAGTGGGTGCCATGGTACGCTGTAGGGCAGTGGTTCTCAAACGTTTTCATGTCAAGGACCCCCGAAATGATATGTATTTGGCCATGGACCCCCATCTCAAATTTTTTTGTTCCAGGGAGGGACCCCCAGAAGCTAAGATTTGAATATATATATATTTTTTAATCGAAAATAGCAGATCAAATATAAATAAATGGGGGAGCTTTAAT
>NC_137623.1:46541295-46566295 GCF_963280865.1 Gymnoscopelus braueri | reverse complement strand
TCTGTCTAATTGCGTCCCTGCCTGCTGGCCTGTCTGTCAGCTTGCGTCATTGTTGTCTCTTTGCTTGACTTTGTCTCGACTTATGAATCACTCATGGATTATGGAGTTCTCAGTTGCTTTTTCGATTCCAGAGAAGCCAGCATGTCTTCTATGACAGTGGTTCTCAAACTTTTCAGGCCGTGACCCCCCCCCCAAAAAAATAAAACAAAAACAAATTGAACTGGGGACCCCCCACCCTGACAAGCACTTGGCATTGTAGGAGTTGAGGAATTACATTTAGTTTGACACGGTTCCACAGATAGATATTGTGAAAATAGCAGATCTACAAGCTGAGGTGTGAGGCGTTGTGTGCTTGTAGAAGTTTAAAGCCTAAAATCTGTGATTTCCTCAACTTGTTGAAGAACAGCAACATAGGTTTAGAATGATAATGCCTAAACCTCATCCTTAACCCATTAAGACCTGGAACGCATCTGTGTCATTTTAGATTTCTTTGGCTATTCAAAAATAGCAGATCTGCAAGCTCATAGCGCGGCACCGAGTGCCACACTATGCGCTTGTAGATCTGCTGTTTTTTTTTATCGTGAACATTTGTGCAAATCTTTGAATATATATATATTTTTAAGCGGACATTTGTAACTCAAATATTTGCTTCGGGGGGGTCCCTGGAACAAAATATTGAGATGGGGGTCGGCGGCCAAATTACATTATCATTTTGGGTGGTCCTTGACATGAAAAAGTTTGAGCACCACTGATATTATAGCAACAATAGTTTTTTCAGAAAACTGTTAGGATTTTGAAGACATTTTGTAGAATCGGCCTCAGGTCTTAATGGGTAAAAATGTCAGTATTGTAATTCTATTTTGCTTTATTCCACGTTCGTTGATCACTGAGTGACACTGGCTGGACGCATTTCACTTTCATGGCCTCAGTTATAGTTCCTTACAGTCCGCAAAACGGAAGACACACAGTGTCAGATTTTGACGTGGCGCCCCTCGGTGTCAGACAGTGGCCTTCGAGGCGGGCAGGACCCGGGACAGCAGTATAGGTATAGGCACATGGGGTGCTAATCTACTGTTTTTGTCACCCAATATCACACTGGATTGCAGGGATAATAGACTGTGACAATGCAGCATAAAAAGCTCCAGAGGGCTGTTCACTTCATTCTATTTATGTTCACCTCACGCGGTTTCATATGCTCTCTCTCTCATTCTCTCTCTCTCTCTCTCGTTAGTTCTCACTCTCTCTTCTTGCTACCTCTCTCTATCTGTGTCATCTCTCTCTCTCTCTCTCTCTCTCTCTCTCATCTCTCTCTCTCTCTCCTCTCTCTCTCTCTCTCTCTCTCTCTCTCCCGATACATCTCTCTATTATGTTGCTGTTTTGTCCAAGGTCTGATCCTAGTGCTTTGGTTTTAATGTCTTCTTCTCTGTCTGGGGAATCTCTCACAGAATGAAACACTGGGCAATTCTACCAAGGTCTTCTTCTTGTGCGTACGTGTTGTTTGTGTTGCGTGTACCTTCATGACTGTGCTTGTGTCTGTCTGCCTACGTTTGTGCTTACTGTGTGTGTGTGTGTGTGTGTGTGTGTGTGTGTGTGTGTGTGTGTGTGTGTGTGTGTGTGTGTGTGTGTGTGTGTGTGTGTGTGTGTGTGTGTGTGTGTGTGCGCGTGCGCGTGTGCGTGTGCGTCTGTGTGCGTGCAGTGGTGTAAAGTAACTAAGTGCATTTACTCAAGTACTGTACTTAAGTACCATTTTGAGGTACTTTTCTACTCTTTACTGATTTTCAATTGTTTTACTATACTTTTTACTCCACTACAATTATTGAAAATGTTAGTTACTAGTTACTTTGCAGGTATAAATTATTATATTATAAAACATACATTAACCAATTCAGCCCTATTTTATAGATAGGCTATTTTCAAACATTTTAGTACTTATACTTTTGGTACTTTAGGTATATTTTGATGCCAATACTTTTGTACTTTTACTCAAGTAACATTTTGAACACTTTTACTTGTAACAGAGTATTTCTACATTGCGGTATTGCGGTATACTTTTACTCAAGTCAAAAATGTGAGTACTTTTTCCACCACTGCATACAGTGCATACTGCACTGCATACATGTCCTTGTTTGTCGTTGTTATGTTTTCCTGTCCTGACTTGATTTGTGCTTTCTTTTCTTTTGTGTCTGCGTCTTTGCATTTGTGCGTGCGTGTGTCCAGGCCGTAGAGGGAAATGCTCTAACAACTGATGAGTCAATAAACGCAGGCCAATCCGTGGCTTTTAGCAGAAAACCAATATGCCTTCTCATCGACTAGGGTCTAAAGATAAAACAATGCTATATTTTGGTGGCTCGAGTCCTGAAACGTCTGCACGAGCGGTGCAGAGGGTCCTGGGGAGAAGGTGGTGAAGAATGAGAATTAGGCTGAACACAGAGAGAGAGAGAGAGAGAGAGAGAGAGAGAGAGAGAGAGAGAGAGAGAGAGAGAGAGAGAGAGAGAGAGAGAGAGAGAGAGAGAGAGAGAGAGGGAGTGGGTTCTGTTTAGAGAGTTGTTTATACTTATTTTTGCTGGCACATTTAGGCCAGGGGATTGTGGATGATTTATGGGTTTACACGAGGCCCGGTTCTATGGGGTTTCTGTGGAGACATACGTAAGGATGTCCTGCACCTTTCACCATCATAACGAGCTCTATACCCTGTCTATTGGTTTATGTTTTACGTAGCTCACGGCTAATCGTATGTGAAGTCACTCATACTGGGATAGAGCTGCAGAACTGTCAACTGTCCATGCATCGAACTAAAGCTACATTACGACAGAGAACTACAACAACAACTACCACCAATTAACTACGATAAAGATTGTGGCGCCTACAGTACTGTCAGTTACAAAAAGTGTCAAATTCTGTGTAGCCTCTGCTTAAATAGCTTTATTGCCAACCGAGCCTGATCTCACACAATTTAGTATACATTGCACGTCATTCCGTGCATAGCCGCCTAGAAAACTGTGCAAAAATCTGTGCATATGTACGGCGAGTCCCACGGTGGGCGTAACCGGTTGAAACCCGGAAGCAGAGCAGTCCCCACAACATGATTTACGATTCTGTGCCTATCGGTATATAACTCAAACGGCGCTGAGTAGGCTCGGGCGAACGTCGCAATGTTCGGGACGGCAACTCGTTCGCTTTAGCTCACTCGGTGGTCCCTCACGTGGCTCCAGTTCGCTTGAGAAATCGCTTCTGAAATGGTTTTAGTCAATGGAGGAGATGTGAGGAGGCTATGCACGGATTTTCGGGTTTTCTAGGTGTCTACGCACGGAATGACAGTCCGTGCAATGTATACTAAGTTGTATGAGATCGGGTTGGTCAACCAGTCTGTGTCCTATACTCAACAACAGGTTGAAATATCTCAATGGAAGAGTATAGGGAGACCACCTCCAACCACTGCAGATGTGCTAATTATATTGTATTAACATACTCTTACCATGAGTGGTTAAAATGATGTTTTATTCATTACAATATGTCCCGGATTGAAGCTATTAAAGAACATGACGTCACCTTCGTGCCAACGGAGAAGGCATGCATATGTGGATACGCTCATGCTGTATGCAAGAGTGTGTGTACGCATGCGCACATAAACCGCACATTTAGGCTACTTATGCATGCATGCATACATGTGCATGCTCACACACACACACACACACACACACACACACACACACACACACACACACACACACACACACACACACACATACCAGCTCTTCCTTTCCCTGTGAGTCTCTGGATAGATTCGTCACATGCTCCACGGAGACAAATTAATTTAGTCCTCTTTAGGGGGCTGAGAGTGAAAGCCCTGGGAGCTATAAGAGAGAGATGATGGGTAAAGACGTCCACCAAACATATGGAGATGGACCCGCAGAGACGTGTGCCAATGAAGATAAAGCTGTTTTTCAGCCTGCCGTGAGGAGTGGTGTTATCGGGTTAGGCAGACGGATGAACAGCCCAACGCAGGAGAGAGTGGGTGAAGCGAAGGGGCCCCCTTATAAATAAAAGTTAACCCACCGAGACCGGGGAACGCGTCTGTGTCGTTTTTTTAGATGTCTTTGGGCTATTCAAAAATAAAAAAAGTTTCAAGCTTGTAGATCTGCTATTTTTTTTTTTATCATGAAAATGTGAATGAAAATGAATGAATGAATTTTTTTTTACTCAAATCTTTGCTTCTGGGGGGTCCCTGGAACAACATATTTTGAGATGGGGGGTCCGCGGCCAAATACCCGTCATTTTGGGGGGTCTTTGACTTGATTTCTTTTTTAGAACCACTGATATTATAGCAACATAATTTTTTTTCTCTAAAAAACTGTTAGAAGACATTTGTAGAATCCCCAGAAGCAAAGATTTGAGTTACAGATGTTCGCTTTAAAAAATATACGTTATTCATATATTTGCAAAACATTTCCACGATTTCCCCCCAAAAATAGCAGATCTACAAGCTCATAGCGCGGCACTCGGTGCCGTGCTATGAGCTTGTAATATCTGCTAATTTTTTTTATCTCAACCTTTTATCCCACGATTTTGTATTTGTAACCCATTTTTTCACCCAGTGCCAATTGTTTAAGTAATCCTGGGCGCTACACTCCCTCTGCCAGCCTAGGGAGAGCCTAGAGCCGAGCTCATGCCTCCTTCAACTACTATTTTTGAATAGCCCAAAGAAATCTAAAAATGACTGCGTGAGATTGCGTTCCCGGTTTGAATGGGTTAAGAGGGATCCTCCTTGTTGTGAGTCATTATAGATCGGCTCCCTAAACAGTCCGGCGCTGGCTCCACACTGCCCCCGCCATCAATCTCACACCGACCCCTCTGTAAATGCCAGCAGCCGATAATTAATGATAGATTTGCCGCGCCTCTGCTAATGAAAGATTTACGCCGCATAAAGGATACTTGGCAACAACAGGGGCTAGTGTAGCCTGTAGCTTGGCTTCCTGAGCTATGACGGTCTCAAAGTATATACGGCATCAATCCTGGCCCTCCCCCCAGAGACAGGCCCCCACCCGCGACCATCAAGACAATGACAGTAGTAAGGTGAAGGTATAAGTAAAAATTAAGATATATATATATATAAATAAATATAGGGCGGCGGTAGCCAGCCATGCAAGGCAATCTGCTGCTGATACGGTCAGCCCGCTGTGACACCTAGCAGAAGGTGGTGTGGTGGCCGTTTGCAGAGAGGCTCCCCGACGACAAGGCCAACAGACGCTTAACCTCCATCGTCCCCTCCAGGCGTCTGGGGGGGGGGGGGGGTCTTAGAGCCACCACACGCATATACAGGCTCTTGACAAAATATTTAGTTTCGATTTAAAAGGTTATTTCACAATGACACAATCCCTGTCTGTCGCCTCCACTCTCTCTCTCTCTCTCTCTCTCTCTCTCTCTCTCTCTCTCTCTCTCTCTCTCTCTCTCTCTCCACAGCAGCAGCATTAATCTTTATGTCTTTTAGAAGGCATGGTTCACTGGATACCGTTAGTTGACTCCGCTCTCTCCTTTCTACAGCTGGTGGCTTATTAAGTTTCCATGGCAACTCGCCGCATCCACTCATGTTTCCTGCCAGCCTGTTGAGAGACGAGACCCCCCCCCCACGGGGCCTCGATCGGCTCAGAGCTGGGACACCGGGAATGAGCGGCTTTCGGGGGGTGGGGTTTAACCGACAACAGTGCCATGGCAGGGGGGAATGTTCGGGAATTTTGCCGCTTATTGCACCCCGGGTCCATTTGGCCCGGCTGTGATGGTGACTTTCTTATGTCATTGTGGCTCCTTGTCGTCGGGCAGCCAAAATATTATGGCAGAACGTTGGTGCTATAAATCGCCTGTCTGTTAAAGGCACCTGTGGGGATTTACCGATTTCTGTCTGAGCCGCTCTGAGCCCACAACGGAACACAACCTTTCACTAAGAAGTGCTACCGTCGTCGCTTCCAATCGTTCCACTCTTTTTCTTTGTCATTTCATTTATTCATGGTGTTGACAACCCCCCCAGCTCCCCCCCCCCCCAATCCAACGCTGTCTTGAAGGCCTAGGTTGACTATTAGCCGAGCTAATAGGGGCCGCCATTGATTATATCGTGCATTTCCATTTCATTACTTAATTATCAATCAATTCAACTCTGGGGGACCTTGGAGGAGAATGGGGGGAAAATAGATGTAATCTCGCCCGCAATATAAGTTAATAATACTAATTTGATTTCACAATTTGAAATTCCATATGCATACTAAGTGGTCTGCTTAAGATATTTCGTCCAAAGAGATAATTAATTACTCCCTATACTGCCAAATGAGAAATTGTCTTATCTTTAAATTGCTCTTTAAGGTATTACACCAGATTTGGTATTTCACTTCTAATTTGAGGCGGTTCTTAATTATGGGTGAATTCTGTGAAAGAGTGCAGATTTCATTACCACGGCACTCACACAATCAAGGCTCCTTTGAAATGAATTCATTTTGTACCATTAGGTCGATACAGAGGGGGAGGCTTACCTTTAGAAGTACCCTACTGTGCATATTTTTTGGTCATAATTTCATCAACACAGACTGTAAAATGTGCTGTTATATATGAACACTGCTCACGGTCCAGTTGTGTTTCACTGTCTTGACTGTTTTAGACCATTGGTTCTCAAAGTGGGGTCCGGGGACCCCCAGGGGTCCCTGAGGGAGTTCCAGGGGGTCGCCAGCTAAATGATAATAAGAACCAAATTGACCCTTATGGGGTCTGTAGCTCAGAGAGTGTACAAATGGAACCAAATGGACCCTAACGGGTCCATTTGGTTCCATTTGTACACTCTCTGAGTTAAATTAACATTGATTTTACAATATAAATTGGGGTCCCAGAGATAGAAATGCCATGGGGGTCCGTAGCGCATGTCAAACTGGGGGTCCTTGAAATTAAAATGGTTGAAAATCACTGCTAGAGCCGTAAAAATCTTCTCTTATGGGGGTCCATGGCATTTATTTTCAGGTGGGGGTCCGCGGGCCAATAAGTGTCAATTTGGGGGTCCTTGACATGCATGAAAAAGTTTGAGAACCACTGTTTTAGACTGCACAGAGGAAATACTAATTAGGTTTTTTATACGTGTATTTGGGTATTTGTTTACCTAATGTTGCATTATTTTTCTAAATATTATATATTGCCTTTCATTTGTCGTTTTTGCACTTTTTAAATGTTTTTTTTTTACATTTGTATGGAAATACTATTTTCGTATATTTTCATGGTTTTTATTTTGTCCTTGAAAGTTTGCATCTCAACATCGCCTTGTGGTGATTCCAAATGTAGTTTAAAAAGTCAGTGAGTGAGTGAAAATAAATGTGTGTTTATTTCTGAATGTATAAATATCTAATGGCCATATATGGACAAGATGATGTAATGTTTGCTTCCAAACATTTGGCTCGTTATAGAAGCCAGTCTTATGAAAACAGTTAATCTGCCCTAAGAATGGCTAATTAGAGATAATTAATATGTCACTGCCTAATTGTTTGTGCCTCGGAATACGAGACGGAATACAACAAAGCATTTACAAACCCAGCTGAAAGACATCCATCTGTATTTGAGATGACAGAGGTATTAAAACTCTGAAAACTTGTCACACAGAGATTAAGAGATCATTGGTAGAAACAGAGAAGGAAAGAGGTGGCACGGGAGAGGAAACAAACTCAAGAGGAATATATTAATGAAGTGCATGTTCTCCTGGGTTGTGTCTGGTGTTTTGGTGCAAGGGGGGAAAAAACACGCTGCTACAGTGTTTTCCACGTCCTTGAGGTGTGTGCGTGCGTGCATGCGTACGTGTGTGTGTGTTTGTTGATGTGAAAGAGCCATGAGGACAAGATATGACAACATGACTGGTGTCAATACAGGTCTATCACACATGGATATGCACATAGCTATGCAAACACTTATACACTCATTTGCACGCACGCACGCACGCACGCACGCACGCACGCACGCACGCACGCACGCACGCACGCACGCACGCACGCACGCACGCACGCACCCACGCACGCACGCACGCACGCACGCACGCACGCGCACGCGCACACACACACACACACACACACACACACACACACACACACACACACACACACACACACACACACACACACACACACACACACACACACACACACACACACACACACACAGGATCCATTGCTCTCAGTCATGGTCCAGTACAATGTCCTTACTGGACACAGAACAGAAGGTAGTAGCTGCTACTGTGGGGGTTTCCATAGTGACAAAAAAAGGCCCCGGAAAAGATGTGCGTGTGCATGTGTATGTGTGTGTGTGTGTGTGCGTGTGCGTGCGTGCGTGTGCGTGTGCGTGTGCGTGTGCGTGTGCGTGTGCGTGTGCGTGTGCGTCTGTGTCTGTGTGTGCGTGTGTACGTTTATGTGTAGTTAACCACTTGAACCCCAGCATCCCTATTCTGGGGGGCATTGACAGAAATAGCTATTTTTGCCGAAGAGATTTGGTGTGCAGTGAAAATAGAAAATAGCGTAACCAAGTAAAGCTGCGATTCAGGCCTGCATTTCACCAAGTAATAGAGGTTCTAAGTGGTTAAGATTTTGCTACCACTCAGTAGGGAGCTTCAAATAATCCTGTCGGGTGTTTGTGTGTCTGTGCAGTTTCTACGCGCACTCGATTGCGGATGCGTATACAGTATGCCTTTAAGGGAGGAGCTGGCCTTGTGATTAGCCGTCGTTTATCAGCAGCAGCCACGGTGTAAATACCACATGCAATGCATTCGTGCGTGTGTGTGTGTGTGTGTGTGTGTGTGTGTGTGTGTGTGTGTGTGTGTGTGTGTGTGTGTGTGTGTGTGTGTGTGTGTGTGTGTGTGTGTGTGTGTGTGTGTGTGTGTGTGTGTGTGTGTGTGCGCGACCGGGCCTGCGCGGCACAAAGGGGTCATTCTATCAGCCTGGGTGATCTCATCGCTGAGCCATCTCCCTTCCCCTGCTTTAGGCTCAGCCATTTGCGAGAGGAGTGTCCCCCCCCCGCTCCTATTCTGTCTGTCTTCCTCCCTCCCTCCCTCCTTCCCTCCCTTCCTCTGAACATTGAACCGAGGTCATTCCCAGCGGTGTGGACAGTAACCAAGTACATTTACTCGAGTGCTGTACTTAAGTAAATGTTTTTAATTATCCGTACTTTAGTTGAGTATGTATTTGTATTTTTCGATACTTATGACTGTCACTCCACTACATTTTAAAGACAGATATTGTACTTTTGACCCAATACATTTCTAGGGAGGGAAAAAAAGTACAATGTGATTTAACCACCACTAAAGCCGTATTTTTTTTCCAAATATAGTGAAGATCTACAAGCTCACAACGTGTCAAATCGTGGCGCGTTGTCAGCTTAGGCATTGTCAATGTTCACTTTTTTTGGGGGGTGGGGGGGTCTACATTTTAGTACAGCGATGCATTAGAATCAAAAACAAAATACACTTTGTACTCTTTGAACACCTAAGGCATTCACTTTTGAATACTTTTAAACTTTTGAATACTTTTTAAAAGCGAGTACTCCAGTACTTTAACTTCAACTATAACTACTTTATACTTTTTACTTTAACTAAAGTACAAATTTGAGAGCAACTTCCGCTCGTAGATGAGTAATATATGACCAGGAGGAGTATCTAATCTAATACTTTGACTCAACTACTGGGTGTGAGTACTTTGCCCACACCACTGCTCCCTCCCTTCCTCTGCCAGTGAAGCGAGGTCATTCCTTAACAGCTCCATTCTAGCACTGTATGTGCATGATGTCACACTGAACTGGCCCGGCCGGGAGAGAGTGTGGGAGGGGCCTAGCATGGCCGGCCTCTGCCACAGCACCTTATATGGGCTTTCCACTACTCTGTTTGTTTGCTACGCAGGGGGGGGGGGGGGGGGAAGGAAGGGGGGTCGAGATATGATAGTGTGTATCGGGCGGAAGAGGATAGACGGAGTGAAGGGGGGCAAAGAGGAGGGAGGGTGGGAGGGAGGAAAGATGACGCGGTGGGTGAGGGAGTGAGAGAGGGGTGGGTGAGTGGGGGGGGTGTAAAGGAAGTGGGAGTTTCGGGAACTGGTCGATAGTGGAGGGAGAGCATGAGAGGTGAGAGGGACGAAAGAGGAAGAGTTTAGAGAGAGGATATGGGGAGCGTGCGCGTGTGTGTGTGTGTGTGTGTGCGTGCGTGCGTGCGTGCGTGCACGTGCGTGCGTGCGTGCGTGCGTGCGTGCGTGCGTGCGTGCGTGCGTGCGTGCGTGCGTGCGTGCGTGCGTGCGTGCGTGCGTGCGTGCGTGCGTGCGTGCGTGCGTGCGTGCGTGCGTGCGTGCGTGCGTGCGGTGCGTGCGTAAACGAGAGAGAGAGAGTGTGTGTGTGTGTGTGTGTGTCTATGTATGTATGTAGAGGGAGAGAGAGAGAGAGGGGAAAGAAGAGAAAAAAAAACACATTCAATCTGGTGATGTTGAGCAGGGCCAGTGGCAGAGCACACATTCCATTAGGTGGTAAATATTGACTCAGCAGTCGAACAACTGGTTTCTATTGCATGGCAAACAAAGCCATTGTGTGCCTGGCAGCCCCTGAAAGGCCTCTGTTTGCACATCATGGTGATAGCTGATAAGTGGGGCTGCCTGCGTTCACCGCGGGGGTCTTGTTGTACCTCTTTTTTTTTCTCCCCCTCCTTATGTCTCTCTCTCTCTTTCTCACTCTCTTTTCTATTATCCTCTGTAGTGGATCCCTATCCATATTCTCTTCACTAATTATTTACACTCACACACACACACACGGCTCTTTCTTTGTTTTGTTTTGCCATTATACGTCTCTCTCTCTCTCTCAGTATTCTAACCTGCCAGTCTCTCCCGGGTGTCTTGGCTGCGGGCCAATCGTCCAGCAACCTTGTAATGTAATGTGTAACCTGTAAGGGGGTTTTCCCCAAGCGGCGGAAAACAGGGCCAGAGAGGAAGGTGACTCCACTAGCGGCGAACAAACAGGCCCCGACAAGTCACGCACTGTTGTAATACCCGATGGCACAATCCCCCACTTAAATCAGCGCTGACATTGACCGTCAGACAGACGCTTCGTCGAGACCGAAAAGGCTTGTGGTGTGATGTTTACCTGAGATGACTGCATTGTATTGTATATACCCACCCACAGGGCTTGGTTTTATTTGCTGATTACAGCAGCCATTTACGCAGTGGCCTTTGAACCCATCATCTCTCTCTCTTCAATGGGTGTGTGTGGCTTTGGGAGGGGACGAGTACCTTATCGGGACCTAGTACCTTGTCTGTGCGGCCCACGCCTTCTTCCTGTCCTGCATCCATGACAGATCGCTGAATCCACTATTATTGCACCATGTGCATAATATGACTCAAGCCCTGCGGGCAACCAGGTTGTGTAACGTAAAACCCCGGTTATTATGTTTTATGTGGTATCACACACTGTACCCTCTGCATATGATGTGTGGATCTGTTGAAACACAGCGTGAGACATTGTGTTCTTCTTAGAGACCATCATATAGCGTCATCAGTATCGTTGTAATGAGCCACCATGCAAGGATGGGTGACAAAATCACAGCTTATGCAGTTACAATTAAGTAGATTTCATTATTGCAAAACGTGGGATTCTTATGAATAATATCATTGTGCAATTAGTTGTGGTGATCGCATTTTAATGGCAACCGAATGTGTTTTCCAAAATGGGAGTTCTTGGGTTTGATCTGCAGAAAGATCTTGGAAATATAAAGCTGCTGAAATGCAGCCGTAAAATGCAATGGTTCTTAATATTTATCACACTAGACTAGACTATAGTGCTGACTACTGCTGAGATACTGTAGATGAATCCACAATGTACACGTTATTGTGTAACACATGGGTGTAACGTTTCCAGAACCTGGAACTCTTACCAACTGTGATTGCATTGGTACTGTATATGATTACACACACTCACTCACACACACACCCTTGCACACACACACGCACACACACACGCACACTCACACGCACACGCACACGCACACGCACACGCACACGCACACACAGACAGACAGACAGACAGACAGACAGACAGACAGACAGACAGACAGACAGACAGACAGACAGACAGACAGACAGACAGACAGACAGACAGACAGACAGACAGACAGACAGACAGACAAATCCACAGATAAATCCACAGATAAATCCACGACAACAGTATGTTTTTTGTGTGTATGTACAGCACATGCATGCACATTGCACTGTACTGTAGCCTACAGTACATACACGCAAAAACATACAGTTGCTGTCAGGTGGAAACATTGTATGTCCTTGTATGTTTCAGGATCCAAATAAAAAAAAACATAGCAAAAAAATGCTACTCTACAAGCTCAAAACACGTTGCTATGCAACGCATTTTGAGCTTGTACATCGGCTATTTTCAAACATTTTAGTACTTTAACTTTTGGTACTTTAAGTACATTTTGATGCCAACACTTTTGTACTGTTACTCAAGTAACATTTTTGAACACATGCCTTTCACTTGTAACAGAGTATTTCTACGTGGTGGTATTGCTACTTTTACTTAAGTAAAATATCTGAGTACTTTTTTCCACCACTAGAGTATGGAGATAATAGGTATCTCCCCGTCAGCGGCGGTATGGCGGTATATGGCAGGCCTCCCCCAGCCCGCCTGCTTGCCTGTAAACTGAAAATGACACCTGTGCTAAAGCATCCGGTTTGCTGTATATGTACCGGGGTACATTATAATTACATTGCTTTTGTCACCACGCGATGTTCCAACAGATGTTCGCGGAGGGACTGCCCAGGAAGGCTGCTGCTGCGCGCACACGCTGCTGTTTATCACAATCTTGCCGGCAGTCCTGTAATATCAGCCCAAGATTGAAGACTTTAATACCGCTCCACCACGGCTAAGAAAAACGGCAGTAAAAATGAAAGCCAACCCATCAAAGTACAATATGTCCCGGCGACAGCCAGCACAACCCCTCCCCCCCCGACACACAAACACACACACACACACACACACACACACACACACTTCCCCGTTACCCCATATCTTCCCTCCCTCCATTCTCTCGTCTTCTTCCCCTACCAAGCAACTCCCCATTTCCTGCCCCCCCCCCCCCATCCTATTATTTTCCTCTATTCACCACCAGGGATGAAACAGTTAATCGAACGAATGAATTTAATTTAATCGTTTTAAAATAGCGGAAAAATAGCCGATCTACTAAGCTCACAGCTTTGTAGAGCGACCATTTTCACTATTTAAGTGCGGTAATGTTGTACAATGAAGTATAACATAGAGCTTAATTGCTTAATCAGACTAATTGATTTAGTCAATTACAAAAAAATCTAATAGATTGTTTTTGACTATCTAATCTGACTATCTAATTTTTTATGTGCTGTTGACATATAGAAAAATACATATTTGGAAAAATGCTCTTCCGGATTATCCGATTAATCGAGAAAATACATTGATAGAATAGCTAAGAAGATAAATGATAGTTTAGTTGCAGCTCTATTTCCTCATTTTCCTTTTCCTTTTTTCTATGTCTGCCAAGGCCCAGGACACATCCAGTGGTGTGTGTGTGTGTGTGTGTGTGTGTGTGTGTGTGTGTGTGTGTGTGTGTGTGTGTGTGTGTGTGTGTGTGTGTGTGTGTGTGTGTGTGTGTGTGTATGTGTGTGTGTGTGTGTGTGTGTGTGTGTGTGTGTGTGTGTGTGTGTGTGTGTGTGTGTGTGTGTATGTGTATGTGTGTGTGTGTGTGTGTGTGTGTGTGTGTGTGTGTGTGTGTGCGTGCGTTGGGAGGGGAGGGAGTAAGTCTCAGCACAGTGGGATTGATGGGACAGACTCACCGTGACCTTTTGCATCGGTTCTGAAGACACTTGGCAACGCCGGGGAACAGGGGTCCCTCCTAATCCAATATTTTGATTCGTGAACAGCGGGGAGGCTCTTCGGTGAGCCGAGTAGTGCATGTTACTGTACCTACACCCCCGCCATCGGAGCATAGGACAGGACTGGGGGACCTTCCTTTTCCAAGGATCCAAAGGAAGAGGAGGACGTGAGGGGTTTGATGGAGAAGAAAATCCTTCCCCAGATCCTCTCATCCTCTCCCTCGGTCTCAGCTCTGGTTAAATGTCAGGTTTTAGTATGCAGCTGGGGGAGGATGAAAAAAAAAAAAGAAAAAAAAAAAGAACTAGAGCAGCATCATTTGAATAATGTTTCTGTCAGCTTCTCTGCTACAACCACCACCTCCCCACCACCACCTCCCCCTCAACCCCCCGTCTCCCCCACTCCACTCTCCCCATGGCTCACCCCCCCCCCCCCTTACTCAGGAGAGATCTTCCACCGTTTACTGCAACATGCTACACACACACACACACACACACACACACACACACACACACACACACACACACACACACACACACCAATGCTTGCACAAGCATGGGAGCGTGCACGTTCGCACAAGCATGGGAGCGTGCACGTTCGCACACTCTTACACACATGCACGCGCACATACACACACACACGCGCGCACACACACACACACACACACACACACACACACACACACACACACACACACACACACACACACACACACACACACACACACACACACACACACACACACACACACACCAATGCTTGCACAAGCATGGGAGCGTGCACGTTCGCACAAGCATGGGAGCGTGCACGTTCGCACACTCTTACACACATGCACGCGCACACACACGCGCGCGCACGCACGCACGCACGCACGCACGCACGCACGCACGCACGCACGCACGCACGCACGCACGCACGCACGCACGCACGCACGCACGCACGCACGCACGCACGCACGCACACACACAAGCATACGAGTGTGCACGCTTGTACACTCTTACACACGCACACATACACGCACACATACACGCACACACATACACACACACACACACACGCGCGCGCACACACACACACACACACACACACACACACACACACACACACACACACACACACACACACACACACACACACACACACACACACACACACACACACACACACACACACACACACACACACTCACACGCACACGGATGCAAACAGACGCGGCAGATAGCCATCATGCCAGGGGAACGAGGAGGAACAAGTAAAAAAAAAATCCCTTTTTACTGGGTTGCATTTCAAAGTGAACATCGATCGTATTCCCCGATGTTTTTCTCCGTGATATAGCCTCGCGTTTCCCTAATACAGTGCATTTGGAATAGAAAAATGATGGGGCTTGCATGGAAAATGGCATTTCAAAGGCCACTGCTGCTATTTTGGCTGAATATCAGTGTGTTCACCCTCAGATTTTTTTTGATCCCGTGCAATATACTGCAGAAAAACAAGGTTAGTGCCCGAGGCAAGGTTTGATATCAGCCCATATATCTCCTCTCGTCAAATTAAATACAGGCAGAGGGACACAGGGAAGCTGTGTCACTACAATGGTCTTTGTAGAGTTGAAGGGTTTTTATTTTCATTTCATCTTTCTTAGTCTATTAGGAGGGAGAAAAATAGAAACTCCCGGCATATTAATCACAATAGTGTAACTTCTGTTAAACTGGGACTTTTTCACCCCTTGCAAATTTCATCCTTAAAGTCATCGTTAGTTCAGTGAGAAATGATTATTTTCTGCATAACTGGGTGACATTTTTATTATATTGCCACAGTTACAACATGTCACTCAATTGTGTACATGGCACAAGCCTTACTAATTAAACAACTATACAACTTTCAAAGGCATGGGGGAGCTACAGTTATGACTTTTTGTGATCCCTGCTACCCTTGGAATGTGATCAACTCTATTAGTTGGCTTTTGTGAAAGAAAGGATGCTATAAAATCAAGATGTATTCTAGAAGAGTGGCCTGCCTTTTCCTACCAATCCTCATTTTAAGGTTTTATAGAGTTGTTGAAAATGTTGTTAACAAACAAGATCAACGTGTGATTAACGTGCACATACAACCAAGCACTTTTCAAAACACAACTGTCCTGTGTTTTAAAAAGTGATCCTATACATTTATGCTGTTGAATGACCATACGATTGTTTTTAGCATTTAGTGAAAGAAAGAGTTTTGTGGATACAACATGCTGCAGGTTCAGTCATATAATGTCAATTCAGACTGTCAACACATTTGCCATTATGGCAATACATCAGGGCGATGGAAAGCAACAGTCGAGGTCATTTTGTTTAAGTAAAACCCACACTCCAAAAAGCCAAGTTTCAAGACCACCCACTGTTTATCAGTTTTCTGCAGGGACTTTCCACTCATCATATCCGACACTACACTGTTTCCCCCCTCTAGCAGTCCATTCCACCTGACCACTACCCCTTGTATCAGTCCATTGCACCTGTTTTCTACCACTAACAGTGGTGGAAAGTAACTAAGTACAGTACATGTACTCAAGTGCTGTACTTGAGTACAAATGTGAGGTACTTTACATTACCAGAGTATTTCCAATTTTCAGTACTTTTACTTCTACTCCACTACATCTCAGAGGAAAATATTGTACTTTTACTCCAGTACAATTATTTGAAAACTTTAGTTACTAGTTAGTAGATTATGATTATTATAACAAAACATACATTACACACTTCAGCCCTATGTATATATTTCGGCCATTTGAAAATAGCAGATCTACAAGCTCACAATGCGTCGCATTGTGAGCTTGTAGTTCGGCTATTTTCTAAATATGTTTTACTTTTGGTACTTTGATACCAATACCTTTGTAAGTACATTTTGAATTCCGGACTTTTACTTGTGACAGAGTATTTCTACATTGCAGTAGTGATACTTTTACTTACCACTGGACCACTAATCAGCTCTCCACTCATCCATGTGCTCAGTTTTCCCTCACTCCTTATTCAACAAGCCAGAGGCGGCAACACCACAGTATTATGCAGAATTCTGTTCATTTACTGTCATGATGATCACAGCAAATGAACGAAAAAAACAAAAAAAAATGTAATAACAGATACACAACAACGGAAGCCTCCTCTTATTCATCACATATCTCGGGACCAGACCCCTCTGCCCCTCTCTCGTTGTGATTTCCTTTAATTAAGCTTTGACGCTAATATCCACCGTGAAAACACTTCCAATTAACCCATTAAGACCGGGAAAGCATCTCTGTGTAATTTTTAGATTTATTTGGCTATTCCAAAATAGCAGATCTACAAGCTCAGATCTACAAGCGCAGATCTACAAGCTTGTAGATCTGCTATTTTTGAAAAATCATAAAAATGTATGCAAATCTTTGAATATAGTATATATATTTTTAAAGCGAACATTTGTCAAATATTTTGTTCCAGGGACCCCCCAGAAGCAAAGATTTGAGTTACAAATGTTCGCTCTAAAAATATATATATTCAAAGATTTGCACAAGTTTTCACGATTTTTCAAAACATAGCAGCTCATAGCGCGGCACTCTGTGCCGTGCTATGAGCTTAGATCTGCTATTTTTGAATTGTCAAAGAAATATAAAGTGCTTTCCCGGTCCTAATGGGTTAAAGCCCTGAATGATGGAGATATTTTAGTCCTCTATGCTCTTCCCTCGAGCCAGTTCCTAAAATGTTGAAGCATACAATCTGTGTGAATTTTGGATGGCATCCTGGTTGCACAGCCAGTCACGTACTTATCACCCACATCCGTGGTTAATCACAGTTACCACATAAAAGGTTCTTAAATTAACTTATTAATTAACTTGATAATTAACTAATTTAAGGCCCTACACAGTTTTATAGTGCTGTATGCTCTTGTGTGGCAGAAAATGCATTTTAACTTGCCAAAATGAGATATATCTGAGATATATTTGTAAAAAATAATATGTTTCCTGGGTTAAATACATGTTCTAAAATACATGTTTTTTGGTTCACTTTGTACGTTTGGAAAGATTGTGAATGTCAATTAACACAATCACTTCATGCTGTCATGTACATCTGAAGCAAATACAAATCATGTTGAAAAGACACGTCTTTAAAAAAAAAATCATGCAGAACCACTGTCCATAATTCAATCAAGCAAATCCAAAGGATTTTTTCCTTCCCTCTCCAGTATAGAAGGTCATGACCAATGCAAAGCTAGCGGCGTTTTGAAGTTTGCATATACTCTGTGCAGGGAGCCTGGATATAAATCATAAAGGTAAATGGAAAGCTCCAATAACAGCAGAGTGGGTAATTTTACAGCTATACGGACAGACAATACACAACTTGAACATCAAAAGGGAAATATTCGCGAACAAGCGTCGGGTATCTTTCCAGTAAGAACCATCAAAGGATCGGTTACTGTTGAACACGGATCAAAGACTTGTGCGGAGACCTTTTTACGTGACCCGCTCCGCTCATGCCTGCAAGCCAGTGGTGGAAAGTAACTAAGTACATTTACTCAAGTACTCAGTGGTGGAAAGTAACTAAGTACATTTACTCAAGTATACAATTTTGAGGTATTTTTACTTTACTGGAGTATTTCCAATTGTCAGTACTTAAATATTGTACTTTTACTCCACTACAATTATTTGAAAACTTTAGTTACTAGTTACTTTGCAATTATTTGTTATAAAAAATACATTAACCACTTTAGCCCTACTTTATACATAGGCTATTAGAAAATAGGCGATCTACAAGCTCACAACGCGTCACATCGCGACGCGTTGTGAGCTTGTAGATCTGCTATTTTCAAACATTTTTGTACTTTTACTTTTGATACTTTAAGTACATTTTGATGCCAATACTTTTGTACTTTTACTACATTTTTTATTCTGGACTTTTACTTGTAACAGAGTATTTTTATATTGTGGTATTGATACTTTTACGTAAGTAAAATATCTGAGTACTTCTTCCACCACTGGTAAAAAAAAAAACCAATCAGAGTCTTCTGCATGCTACGTGACATAGTATTAGCTGATCTAGAATCTGCACAGGGCTTCTTGTTACCTGAGCTCCCCTGTGTAAGTGATATAAGATATAAGTGGAGCACATCGGAAACCTCTCGAGATGCAGGTTATGTAATTAGCATGCAAGTCAGTGAGAGTTCCACCAGCTTGCTTTATATAGCCACTGTTCCGGTGAGAGAGTGTGTGTGTGTGTGTGTGTGTGTGTGTGTGTGTGTGTGTGTGTGTGTGTGTGTGTGTGTGTGTGTGTGTGTGTGTGTGTGTGTGTGTGTGTGTGTGTGTGTGAACTTGTATTACTGTACTTGTGAGAGCCAAATGTCCCCATAAGTGTGTTGAAGAATTTGAGAAACAGACATTGTGGGGACAATTTTCTGGTCCCCAAACAAGATAAATCGTTGTTAAAGTATATGGTTAAAACAGATCTGTGGTGTTAGGCTTACAATTAGTAAAAAAAATCTGGCTGGGGTTAGGGTTAGAATTGGACATTTAGAGGTTAGGTTACGGTTACTGTTAAAGGTTAGAGTTATGCCTGATTCACATATAGTTGTGAGCTTGTAGATCACTATTTTTGATGCATGACACACCAGTGTGCAACTAAGTATAAATCAGGCTTTGGGGGTATGTTTAATTTATTACATTAAAATGCACTGATTAAAATGTTGAAGTCTTCCCAAGTATAGTAGGCCTAATGCAAATATGCATGTGTGTGTACATGCACGTGTGCGTGCATGTGCGTGTGTGTGTATGTGTTGGGGAGGCGTACATTTCTGCCCCCCCAACAGGCTACATATAGACTGCATGGTAACTCATGTCATCATTTAAGAAGGTGAGGAATCTCCAGACCGCGGCAGGAGAAGGCTGGGCCGTGACATTTAGCCTACTGTAAGACGGAGAACGTGGGTCCTACTGTAACTGTACACACACTACACTCTTCACTTTCAAACGATTACATAATGAAGAATTTGGAAATTGTTGTGTTGCTTATGGGTAGTATCCCGATACCTATGTTGACTACCACTGAAATGATCAAATCTTTCCTCAGGCGGTGGGAAGATATGGTTAAAAAATTATTTCAAATAGTTTTCAAATGGGATCCTCACATCATGGTGACAATAAAAGACAGACAGATAAACACTACTATGCAGAGCATCATATGAACATTTAATGGTAAGAAAAAAAACAAGAAAAAACAAATAAATACAGTAAACAGTTCGAGGGAGAGGGGGGGGGCTAGGTTATGACTTTTAACAGGGGCCAGTTTGGAATTGCAGCCTCCTGAAGGTATTTTTTTAGGGCCGTTTTGAAAGTGAGTAAGGTTTTGCACTCCTTTACTACTTTCGGTAGGGCATTCCACATTTTTGTTGCATAGCAGGAGAATGAGTTCAACCCCTTGAATATGACATTTCTTTCCTTAATTGATCAGTATCTTGATAATAACTGAAGCCAGGAGAAACCAGAGGGTTAATTAGATAAAAGCATATATTTTATTAACATACAAGAACATAATGCAAACATCAACTGTGCAAACATGGTTTGGTTTAGAATATAACATCTTCACAAGGCTAGAGTTGGACTGGTGAGAGAGCGAGAGAATCGAGGACATTGCAGGATTTTTTTTTTTACAGTCAACTAAGAGACAAAGTGAATTGCCAGCTTTCCTAAAGAGGAGGCAGTGCAGTCTTGGTATTTCTGCCTGGGAGTTCATACCTGGAGTCCAGCACTTTAATCATTGTTGTTAAACCGTCTTTCTTTTGAACGTGCTCAGGGCCATCATGTCTTCCACTATAAAGTTTGAAACTCTGCTCGTTATATACTTGTTGGTCTACTGGTTTTAGACTGCAATAGAAACTAGAAAAAGTGCTCCTCGGAGCACAGGTCTCCGCCAGGTCAGGTAGGTTATTGTGTCCTCCTGGTGGCGCTATAACAGGCCAATGTGTTTTGGGTGACATTTGCTCCACAACATAGTGTGAATGTGCGTGCAAAGTTTGACCGTAATCGGATGCTGCGTTCAAGATTTGCGGCATTTTGTTCAAAACAAGCCACTACTGCAAACTTTAGATGTCAATCGTAGCCAATCATGATGGAATATGAAAAATCAAACACATCCGTCTTGATCACATGACTATAGAGATCATGTGTACTGATTTGAGTGAAATTTGGATAAAATTGGAAGAATTAATATGAAAAATTTGTTTTACATAAGTCGGCCTCTTGGTGGCGCTATAAAATGCAGATGTGAAAAATGCAGGGCAAAGGTTTTTCCTTGACCTCTAGGGAGTGCGCTTACAAAGTTTTACACAGATCGGTGCAGTTATAGGTAAAAACATGAATCGGCCTGTTATAGTGCCACCATGGGGCTGATTTGAAAATTTTCAAGTAGCATTTCTTCCTCGGCATAGTGGAAATATGCGTGCAAAATTTCAAGGAAATTACATGCTGTGTTCATGATTTGAGGCATTTTGTTCAAAACGGAGCATTCCTGCAAACTTTGAAAGCCATTTTTAGACAATCAGGATGGAATATGACAAATCTGAAAGACCCGTTTTGTTTAATGACTATAGAGATACTGTGTACCGAGTTTTGGACAAAATCTGTAGGAGTACTGTAAAAAAATATGTTTTGCACAAATCGGCCTCCTGGTGGCGCTATAAAAGGCCCATGTGAAAAATTTGGGGCAGAGGTTCTGCTGTGGCATCCAGGGAGTGTGTGTGCACAGTTTCACTGCGAGCAAGCCAACGGTGCCGGAGATTATCTGTCCACTAGGCTGCCCCAACGCTCCTGATTTCGTGTATAGAGGGGCGGGTGTATAGAGCCGGAGAGAGATTGCGCCTGATCCCATTGGTTCACCGATCTGTCCGTCAACCCCCGCCTCGTCAACACAACATTACGAGCGACGCCCACTGCACTCTGGTTGGTTGGGGAAATGAACACTTCCTCATACCGGGTACACCGACGCGTTGGTCCAGGCTTTTATTTTTTAGCAAAACTAAACAATAAAAGCCTGAAGATCGAGGCTAGCTGTCCACAGACAGAATGACGGACACACGGACGGACACACGGACGGACGGACGGACAGACAGGGGGCAAAACATACTCTCTCGCCATGCCTTTCGGTCTGGCGGAGACAATAAGCCGCTGATTTTTTAAAAAGTTTTATCCTTCTGATAATGGTGTGACAATGTATGAATTTCACATGTTTTATCATAGCAAAAAAGAGGTCAAAATCAAAAGTCAAAGTCCATATGGGGAAATGTCTGCAAAAGACAACATGATTTGTCGTTGTTTTGGTAATTGGTACAGCCCCTCTGGCGCACGTTGGACAAAATCTTTTTATAAATGTTCATGCTCTTGGTGTGATCGCTGTTTCAGGCGATAGAATTTTTTTTGTTGTGTTTCCTGTTTTGTTTGGCACTGCCACCGACTAACGGCATATTCTGCAGACCGTCTTAACCCATTAAGACCTGAAGCCGATTCTACAAAATGTCTTCTAAATCCCAACAGTTTTCTGAATAAAACGTATGTTTCTATATCAGTGGTGCTCAAACTTTTTCATTTCAAGGACCCCCAAAATTATATGTATTTGGCCGCCGACCCCCCATCCCAAAATGTTTAGTTCCGGGGACCCCCAGGAGCAAAGAATAGAGTTAAAAATGTTCGCTTTAAACAATATATATTCAAAGATTTGCACCAATTTTCACGATTTTTCAAAAATAGCAGATCTGCAAGCTCGTTGCGCGGCACTCGGTGCCGCGCTATGAGCTTGTATATCTGCTATTTTTGAATAGCCAAAGTGTAATTTTTGATTTTTGAGATACGTGCATCTCATCCACTTCCATAATGTAACCTTTTTTTGTTGCCAACAATTTCCTCACCCTTGGAGGATAATGCATTGTGAGTTCACGTTCTTTTCACCCTTGTTTTAATGCTCCTCTCTGCACTATTTTCTTTGTTTTCCATCACTTTCGCATCCACTTTACTCACCGCTGGTAGCTCAAAGGAAACAATGTGTTGCACTTTGACGTTCAAGCCAAAAACCTGCAGACTGCAGTCAGGCTGTTGCATTTATTTCTGCTGTGTGATAGGCTGTTAGAGCTTTCCATATAGAGTATTAATATCCACAGTTTATCATCGTTATCGATGTCAATTTTATCCACTATCGAGATTGTTTTATCACCCAGCTCTACAGGGATATATTACGTTTTATGTCATGCAATTATATGCTGTGCTATGCTATGCCATTCTATGTTATGTTATTGTTACAAATGAAATACAAGAATATAACTATAAGATTACATAAGATGAGATAAACCTTTGTTGATCCCCAGAGGGAAATTAATTCAAGTGTCCAAGAAGCAGCAGCAACAGCAGTGAAAGCTGCAGCATACTTCTGGCAGAAACTAAGTTTGGCAAGGTCATAAGAACAAAATGATGTTATTGCCGAAAACGAACAAACCCATTCCCTTGCCAAACTTCTTTTCGGTTGTTCTTGCAACCTCCCAAGGTTTTCTACCTAGCCAAACATCACTGCAGAGAGACACCAATGTCAATGTCAACATCGTCAGAAAATTCAAGGTGCTCGTGATTTATCTCGGCCAGCAACGTACCAGTTTTAAAGAAAGGTTGCCTGAGGAGGGTTAGGAGTTACAAGACAAACTCACGTCTATAATCACTCACTGAAGGACTACAAACACAACCAGATGGCAATTAATCAATTGAGAGAGATAGAACACCCCTTTGCCCACTGTGTCTGTCGCCAGAAATGGAAACAAATCTGTGAGTGTTAAGAGAGTATTGACCCAAAAAACAGCAAAATGACCTGAACTGTATACAGTGCGAGGTCTTACATTCAGCACTCAAAGTGGAGTCGCATCACGTATAAAACAATTCCGTCCGCAGAGAGAACTTGTTCGGTTTCAGCGAAATCAATTAAACCTCTTTTGAAGTATGCTGCCAGCTTATAAAGGAGTAGTTCACCCAATTACACACCCCACAAAGCCTTGAATTCATGGAGATTTGTTTTGGTTTTGTCGCATTCCTGAGCCAATAGTTTGATGACCGGCGGAGTCTCCTATTGACCGATGACCCGGTCATCAAATTATTGGCTCAGGAATGCGAAAAAAAATAAGAATAATCTCCATTCATTCAAGTCTTCATGGGGTGTGTAGTTGATCCAAAATAAGATTTTTTTTTGGGGCTCTTTTACTGTCAATGACGAGATTTCTCGGTTTTATGCTAAATGGCGCTGTTCGCTAACCTATGAGTCACCATTTGACTCCCAGTGAAGCAAAGAGGCAGCAAATCACGTGATCGCCAAAAAAAACACCCTCATTCACTTCCATGTTAATGGATTTGGAAAAAATAGCTTTTTTTCTGTTTTCTGTTGCTTTTTGGCAAAAACAACCTACATTCAATTGCCAATAACTATGGAATGGATGAACGCCACGGCGCGCTTTTTTTCTCTCCGATTCTACGAGACTCGTATGTCTTCGGGGGATCGATTATACTGGAGATAAGTGTTCAATGATTGTTCAAAGGTTAGTGAAAACAAAGAGCTAAGAGTGAAACACAGGAGAGATAGCCTACAGGAGTCAAGAACCAAAGATTTAAAAAAAAAAGTTATGTTATGTAATGTTATGTTCTAGTGTTATGGATTAGTTCCACCTTTTTAACCCATTAAGACCTGAGGCGATTCTTAAAAATGTTTTCTAAATCTTAACAGTTAAAAAAAAAAAAAAAAGTTTTAAAGATTTTTCAAAAATAGCAGATCTACAAAGCGCAATGAGCTTGTATATCTGCTATTTTTGAATAGCCAAAGAAATCTGAAGTGACACAGTTCTTAATGGGTTAAACATGGTGGTCAGTCAGTACTTGTGTGATGCAGTGCAGAGAGAGAGAGAGAGAAAAGTAAGTGGAACACGGGAGAGAAAGTAACAACTGAAACCCTTTAAATCAAGCGGTTGCCTAATGTGTACCGTGGGGGTCCTTGGGGACCCCTACTTCTGGGAACCCGCCGCTCTAAATGACTTTTTGGAAAAGTTACTTTAGCACATTTGCAATTCAATCAGTGTCTCGTGTATT
>NC_137623.1:46392107-46536095 GCF_963280865.1 Gymnoscopelus braueri | reverse complement strand
CCACAGGTCCTCACCCCTGCATCCTGCCATGTCCACAGAAACTACTCAGGTTGCACATTCTGGATTGACTCATATCATAGAAAGTGGCATCAAAACTTGCATGTCAGCCAAAGGATGCACGGATTGCACTGGTCCAGTTGTAAGACAAGCACGTGTCTTTAAGAAGACAAGTTTGGTGAGTGTTAAGTCTGATTTATACTTTGTTGTGCGCCGGTGTCTGACACCAAAATAGCCGATCTACAAGTTGTGAGCTTGTAGATTGGCAATTTTTCACCAAAGTATAAATCCGTTTTTAAGGCAGGCCTGCATGCACTATAACGAAAACCACCATCCATTGCAATATAAAACCTATACTTGTCCAATTACATGCTACAATTGATTGATTGATTGATTGAATACTTTATTAACAGTTTGCTAAGACAAGCAAGGGAAGTACAGTTCAATACAGTCTGTTAAGAGGATTTTAAACCCAAGAAAGCACTTTTCCATCGGGGTCCTTTGTACTCAATTCATTGAAAAACACATGCCTTCTCCCACTGTAAGGCTGCAGGGTTTAGCTAATGGTATAACGTCCTTTTCCCCTGCCTGCCTGCCTATAGCTCCCTCCCTCTTCCCAGCATAAGTTCCACACAGAGGCTCTCCGTATAGATAAGGCATGTCCTTCAGGCTTCAGCTCCATCTGAAGCCCAGAGTCCAGATTAGAGAGGGGCAGAGGAGTAGTCCCGTCCCCACTGACTGACTGCCTGCTCTGCTGCTGTCACATCCTCTTGGACATAAACAAGCATGGGGTGTTAAAGCAGAGTGAATGGGCCACCGCTGTGATGTACGTCTTTGTAAAATTGCACACGCGGGGCCATGTATCTTCTTCTGTAATCCCACCAGTGGTGGAAAGTAACTAAGTACATTTACTCATGTACTGTACTTAAGTACCATTTTGATTTTTTTTTACTTTACTGGAGTATTTCCAATTTTCAATACTTTTACTTCTACTCTATTTCAGAGGCAAATGTTGTACTTTTACTCGACTACAATTATTTGAAAACTTTAATTACTAGTTACTTTGTAGATTTTAATTATTATCACAACACATACATTAACCACTTCAGCCCTATATGCATTTCGGCCATTTGAAAATAGCAGATCTACAAGCTCACAATGTGTCGCGATGCGACGCATTGTGAGCTTGTAGATCTGCTATTTTCAAAGATGTTTATACATTTGAAAACTTGAAATGGGATATTCTGCTTAACGAGTACTTTTACTTTTGATACTTTAAGTACATTTTGATACCATTACTTTTTGTACTTTTACTGAAGTGAATTTTGAATTCCGAACTATTACTTGTAACGGAGCATATCTACATTGCAGTATTGGTACTTTTACTCGAGTAAAATATTTGAGTACTTTTTCCCACCACTGCTGCTGTCACATCACATCCCTCTTGGACATAAACAAGCATGGGTGTAAAGCAGAGTGAATGGGCCACCGCTGTGATGTACTGTATACGTCTTTGTAAATCTGGCACATAGCGGGGCCGTGTATCTTCTTCTGTAATCCCACACCACCGTGACTGCAGTCGTCAGGATAGCATGAATGCCCGCAAATGGATTGTGCAACATGTACTATATGCTGTCTCTGAGGGGCTGCTGGCTGCACACATGTATATTTGCGTGCCAAGCCTACGATGGTACCTTATCAACATGCAGCACAAAAAGCAATACTCTGTCTGTGCAATCCGCTCCCTCCCAGGGACCTGCATGCAAGCGTACGAGCGAACATGCTATCACATACTGTACTGTTTAATCCAGTAAGACCGGGAAATAATCTGTGTTGTTTTTTCTTTGGGCTATTCAAAAATATTGCAGAATAATGAGCTTATATATCTGCTATTTTTTGAAAAGTCGTGAAACTTTGTGCAAATCTTTGAATATATATATTTTTTAAACGAACATTTGTAACTCAAATCTTTGCTACTGGGGATTCTACAAACAGTTTTCAGAAAAAAACGTATGTTTCTATGTCAGTGGTCCTCAAACTTTTTCATGTCAAGGACCCCCAAAATGATATGTATTTGGCCGTGGACCCCCATCTCAAAATATTTTGTTCCAGGGACCCCAGAAGCAAAGATTTGAGTTAAAATGTTAAACAATATATATATATATATATTCAAAGATTTGCACCAATATTCACGATTTTTCATAAAATAGCAGATCTACAAGCTCGTAGCGCGGCATACAAGCTTGTATATTTGCTATTGTTGAATAGCCCCCAAAAAAATCAAAGAATAACACAGATGCGTTCCCGGATTGAATGGATTAATGTACACATATCAGATTTATAGGATGCATGTTGTGGCAGCATGCCAGTGATACAGTTGTGAAACAGTCCTCTCCTCTCCTCCTCTCAACCATTCCTTTTCTCTACACGTCCTCAGATAACTGCCTCCAGCACAACATGTCCTGTTGGCACCCAGCACCCTCAACACAACACCCCCCCCCCCCACCCCTCCCTCCTCTCTGTGTGGGTGGCGTTTGAGACTGTCTATAGTGACGGTAGTGGGTGTGATTGTGTATACATGTGGGTTTGTGTGTGTGTGTGTGTGTGTGTGTGTGTGTGTGTGTGTGTGTGTGTGTGTGTGTGTGTGTGTGTGTGTGTGTGTGTCTGTGTGTGTGTGTGTGTGTGTGTGTGTGTGTGTGTGTGTGTGTGTTTGTGTGTGTGTGTGTGTGTGAGTGTGTATACCTGCAGATGAGCTCTGTGAGTTTTGCACGTATACAGGTATGTTTGTATGTGCGCAAGTGTGCACAGGAATACACGTGTGAGCGTGTGTGTTTGGCAGTATATTTGTGAGGGAGATTATTATTGTGAGCCGATGCTGTCTGTCTGTCTGTCTGTCTGTCTGTCTGTCTGTCTGTCTGTCTGTCTGTCTGTCTGTCTGTCTGTCTGTCTGTCTGTCTGTCTGTCTGTCTGTCTGTCTGTCTGTCTGTCTGTCTGTCTGTCTGTCTGTCTGTCTGTCTGTCTGTCGTCTTTCCATCTCCCTCTGGTCTCGGCTTGTTCTGCCTGGCTTAATGAAGGAACAGAAACGCACTCATGCACACGTGTACGTCCACGCGCGCGCACACACGCACGCACACGCGCACACACACACACAACGCGCACGCACACGCACACGCGCACAGCACACGCACACACACACACACACACACACACACACACACACACACACACACACACACACACACACACACACAACACACCACACACACACTCAAGATGCCAGCTAGACAGACAGACAGACAGACAGACAGACAGACAGACAGACAGACAGACAGACAGACAGACAGACAGACAGACAGACAGACAGACAGACAGACAGACAGACAGACAGACAGACAGACAGACAGACAGACAGACAGACAGACAGACTTGGTGAAGTATAGAGAGAACAGCCCGGGGTTGTCTGCAGACCGGGGGAATACGCCCCCGAGTCACCAAAAAACAGGCGTAAAAACCCCCTACCAAATCCCCTGCCAGGGCTGGCATTCAGCTGCTTGCATGCGTGCGTGCGCGGCGTGCGTGCTTGTGTGGATGCGTCTTGTGTTTGTCTCCCAGCTGTTCATCGGTTCAGTCAGTCAGCTGGTCTATACCGCTTGGCTGTTCCGTCTGCACGTTTGTGTTTCTTTCTCCGTTTCACCGCCATATTCCTGTGCTTGTGCGTTTGTGGCTCATCGTGGTCAATGGAGATTTCAACCATGTTAGACTCCCAAGCCCCACTAATGCATGGGTCTTCAACAGGGGATCCGGGACCCCTAGGGGGTCCTCAGCGTTACTACAGAGGGGCTGCCAGATCTTTGTGTGATAGGAACTTCTATTATTTTACACTTACCTAGAACCATAGCATGCCTATTCTGGGGGGGGGGCACATTCGCAGGGAATAGCGGATCTACAAGCTCACACTGAGTCGCACTGCAACGCATTGTGAGCTAAGTATTGGTAACTAAGTGGTTAAATGTATGAAAATACACAAGAACATGAATCCAGCCTAGTAATGGAAAAGATAAAGTGTAAACAAACAAAACAAACATTGATGATTGTGATGTCAAACTATTTATACAATATGTAGTGGGGGGGGGGGGTCCATGCTTAATCTCTTTCTCAGCTAAGGGGTCCTTGGCCTGAAAAACCCTGCACTAATGTGTTCTGCTGTCCTCAGAGCCCTCTGCATTGCCTTACGATTGAGGTCAGTATACAGTTCCCATACCAGGCAGTTATTCAGCCATTCAGGATGCCTCTCTAGAATAGCATTGGGGCCCATACCGAAGTTCTTCAGTCACCTTGAATGTTCAATTGACCACAATGGAAACAAGCCTCTGGCTTTTTGTGTGTCACCCATTTGGCGTGTTTTGTTTTTATTTGTTAAAGTATTCGATCAATGAAACCAAACCTGAGAAAGGAGAGGCATTGTTGTGCCTTGTTCACCGCCTGTGAAACAAGGTGTACATTCCAGGTGAGTACATTCTCAGTTATGTACGTACACTCCCAAGAATTTGAACTCACTGACCCACTCCTCCACTGCAGCACCTTCTATATGCGGATGGGGGTGTGCCCTCTCTCTCTCTCTCTCTGCCTGCCTTCCTGTAGTCCATAATCAGCTATTTTTTGCCTTGTCTGCCTCGAGAGCCAGGTTGTCCTCCTGGCACCATTATGTCAGGTCTCATCGCTGTTCCGTGATCAAGCCTATATATCATCACTGTTGTGTCGTCAGCTAACTTTGACCACCACGTTGGATCTGTGTGTGTGGCCATGCAGTCCGAGGGGTACAGCAGTGTTGATTTTGACAGAAAACTTTGATTTCGTTTTAGTCATAGTCTTTTGAATAAAATTCCATTTAGTTTTAGTCGTATTTTCGTCATCTGAAATGTTCTATCTTGATGGCGTCGTAATGGGTGATTTTACACTTGGTTGCATGCTGAAAATAGCAGATCTACAAGCCCACAATAGATCTGCTATTTTCAGAGCACAACAACGCCCAAGCTCAACAAAACATAAAATGACTTGTCTTAGTTCTACTGGATAACTTGAAAAAGAAAGAAGCAAGCACTCATCAGACGAGTCGTTCAAAGTATTAAAAAAAAGTAACGGGTGCACGGTTCAGGCAGAAACAGTTTATTTGAAAAGAAAACCAGCACTCACTTTCATCCATTTAGGATCCATTCTTGTTTTTATTCGAGTCTTATCGCCCCCAGCAGCCCTCATCATTAGTTCTACTGGATCTCTTCTCCACTAGTCCCTCCCTAACATTTTAGTCTAGTTTTTATTGACGAAATTGCCAATATATTTAGTATATAATATTCAGAAGTCAGAACACATCCCTTTTTCTTTTTTTTAAAGATTTATTTGTGTCCTTTTAATGCCTTTATTATTGATAGGACAGTAGGCTGACTAGGAAAAAGGGAGAGAGATGGGGAGTGACACGCAGCAAAGGCCATCGGGATCGGGACTCGAACGCGCAACGCGCTGTCAGGCTACATTGTAGCCTATAGGTGCCCGGACCGCTACGCCAACGGTCCGGGCCAGAACACATCCCTGAGGGGCTCCTGTGCTGAGGGTCAGGGGGGAAGAGCCCATCCGTACCACTTGTGGTCGTTCTGACAGAAAGTCCAGGATCCAAGATCCATAATTGAAAAGAAAATGTGCTTGGTAATTTGTGCTCTTGAACACTTAAGTATTTTTTAAAAGCATGTCAGTCACTGGCCATCTCTACGAAACTGTTGGAGTTGGTAGAGCATCACGCAACAGTCATTGTTGTTAATGCAGTCCCACTGGAGATGATAAAGACAGCCGGTAACCGGAACGCTCGCCCCCAAAACCGTTTGCTCCCAGCGGTTCTTGTATTTTTGTATTTGTTTTACTGAGGATAAGGGTTAGGCATAGTTTTACCGAGGTTAAGTTTAGGAATAAGGTTAGGTTTTGGCACCGTTTTACTGAGGTTATGTTTAGGAATTAGGTTAGGTTTATGCATAGTTTACTGAGGTTACGTTTAGGAATAACAGGTGGCGAACGTTCCGAGGCCGCCAGATTTCCTAAACTGTAAATGTATTCATTCATATATTCACTTATATAATTTATTTCAAAAAAATTGATAGACTGTACATTTAGTTCTCATTCACTCACGCAGATATCTTTATCTTTATTTTTGGTTTATGATTCCTTTTGGATTCTCTTGATTTTCACTGCTGTTGCTGACACTTGAATTTCCCTCTAGGGATCAATATTAAAGGTTTATCTTATCTTATCTTATCTTATCTTTTCTTATCTTATCTTATCTTATCTTATCTTATCTTATCTTATCTTATTTTATCTTATCTTATCTTATCTTATCTTATCTTATCTTATCTTATCTATAGTTTTTTTTGTGTGTTTGTTGTCCGGAGGCTGTACTTAAGTTGTTTTGTGCCGTTCATCAGCGCCATCAATCTTGTATGGAGAAAACCAATGCATCAGCAGTGTAATTTTGTAATCAGCACGGCGTGGAATACAAATCAGATCGTGCAGCGGGGCTGTAATGCATGTAATCCATCAGAACGAAAGTGTTACAGACAACTGATAAACATGCATTTTTTCAGATGATTAATTGACCGAATATTAGATTGATCTCTCCATGTTGTACTACCCACCGATTCTGAGTTTATTTCATTCTTTCATTGCTATGCAGATCAATGGTACTGCGGGGGCCTCCATCCTCCTCCTAGACTCGGTTTGATGTCTTTATACCTCATGGTTTAAAAGTAAGCAAACCTCAGCGTCAGTGTGTGGAGGCACACTGTATATACGCATGGTCCTCAAAGACTGACCAATATGCATTTTTTGGGGGGGAGGGATCATAAATGTGTAAAGGAGATCACTGATTGATTGATTGATTGATGTACTTTTATTTAGTAAGACATGAGAATACCAGTACATGGAAGTACAAATTCACAATACAAGGTCTACTAAACTGGAAGACTCATTAAGCACTGAGCTTGATTAGCGAATTCTCTGAAAAGTAACACTTTTGGACATAATGATTTCCACCCCAACAGAGACGACATTACACACACTAGTATTACTAGTCGGCTGTGTATTGATAAATTAACTCAAACATTTTAAACTCATCAGTCAGCCTTATTGAAGTCTAAATTAATGCATAATTAATGAATGCTATGTGATAGGGGGCCATTAACACTTATCTGATTAGAACCCCCTGCCACATACGGTATGTTCTCTCTCACTTTCGGATCGATATGTTGACTCGCTGTTGTGCCAGGTACGTCAGTATCTTTAAGTGGTCCGGTCACTTCACTTATTCAAACCTCTGTACCGCAAAGAGTTCAGATTGCAACTTTTCTACAACACACAGCATTAAGTTAAATCTAGAGCTTTTCCCAGTTGTCAAAACATTGTGTCTGTGTGCAGGGCACCGCTTGGCCAGGCAGGCCTTGGCTAATATACCTCAATGAAAGATTTATGAGGCTCTTCAGGTAGATACAAAGCTAAATGTCCTGTTTATTAATGTGCTGTGATTGGATCCATTAGCTGCCTTGTTGTAAACTAATCGCTGCGTAATGCCCGTTGTCATCTCAGCCCTAACTGCTGATAATGTATTCCTCCCTCCGTCTTTGCAAATGCCATTATTTTCTAATAGACTCATGGAAATAATGTTGTGTCAGGAGTAAGGACACCCCCCCCCCTCCCCATGTGCATTCAGTGAACAGTAAGCATGTTTCACATTTCCCATTGATTGCTGAATTTGCTGTATGGCCACCCTGGCTTCTCTCTCATAATGAGCAGTCATCTAGCAGGCCTATACTGTACATATTCAGTTCAGGGTACTACACACAGTGGAAGACATTTGGACAAGTTAAGTCAATATGTCTTGCACCTTGAGGCCCTTGCTTTATATGGTTGACTCACCCCAGACATGTAGACTTGTCTTAACCCATTAAGACCGGGCGGGAACACTTTTGTGTCATTTTTTGATTTCTTTGGCTATTTTTCTTGACAATTTGTGCAATACTTTGAATATATATTTTTTATTTATTTTTTAAAGCAAACTTTTGTAACTCAAATCTTTGCTTTTGGGAATTCTACAAATATCTTCTAAATCATAATTATTATTTTTTTAAAACGTATGTTTCTATATCAGTGGTTCTCAAGGACCCCCAAAATTACGTATTTGGCCGCGGACCCCCATCTCAAAATGTTTTGTTCCAGGAACCTTAAGGAACCTTAGGAATCTTAAAATGGAACAGATGTTCCCCCGATTGAATGGGTTAAAGAACCATACCGGTGGTCTAGCATATTCATCTCACTGACTATGACTCACCATATCATATATCTGCTAACCATTTCAATGGATAACATAAGTACTTGCAGGGACTTGAATATTTTGTTTGAGATAGGTAACTATAGATTAAGAAATATAACTGTTTGTTTTTATTTCAAACTTATTGTGCAATCTGTGCATTTTATAGCACATATTGATTTGACCAATCTAGCTGCAAATCTTCCCTGGAGGGAACTGCTTGTTTTTGCAAACAAAATTCTAATGTCTGACTTATTAACTGCACTATTTTGTTTAGCTAGCATTGACTCAATTAGTCCTCCTAACTGTGAGACTTCAATTAGTTGACGTGACTCCAGTTGACTTGAGACTTGAAAACAACACAATAAAATAAAACACCACAATTAAAACACCTAGCAAAGTACTTCAATTCTATCTTTTATATAATTGAAGTACTTTGCTAGGTGTTTTAATTGTGGTGTTTATTTATGTATTGTCTTGTTGAAGACCTGAGCAAAAATTTTTTCCTTGTCTAATCTTTATAACCTGGTATTGGAAAATAATGTCAAATTTGTCACAGATCCAGTTTAGCCTACAGTTTTGTGCACAGTTCTGCCTTTCTTGCCTTGGATGTGCACTGGAGTACCTGTAGTTGAGATGCCTCTATAGCCACTTTGCTTTGAATCAGTGTTCATTTTGACTGCAAATTCTGATCTAGTCTCTTTTGAATAACACACCATTTAGTTTTAGTCCTCTTTTAGTAATCTGAAATTATTCAGTCTTAGTCTAGCCTTAGTCGAGTAAATATCAAAATCTTAGTCTTTTAGCCTTAAGGTCCTTACACACCGGGGCGATTTTTTCGTGCGAATAATACGCTTTTTTTAAAAACCTTATAAAGTCAATGCAAGCGTACATGGCGCGAAAAAGCGGAAAAGCGAAGCGAAAAAGCGTCTTTTAATTATTCGGAACGAGTCCGAATTTTGCGTATATTCGCACATTCGCCGGTGTGTAACCGCCTTTAGTCTTTGTCAACAAAATGAACACTGCTTTGAATGAATGCAAATGGCATCGCAGATCACAGTTGCCTCATAGAATATTAGTGCAGATGAACAATTCTTTCCATGTGACATGACACCCAAAAACACATCAGGACAGTGGCGACACTGCATGGAGGGGGGTCTGGAGAGCATTGCCTAAGATCTCATATCAATTTCACCAAGGATGGAAAAACAGGCCTCATCTGAGCCATAACAGTATCTCAAACACACGCTGGCTGACTTCCAGGCTGCCATGCAGCATCTTCTGGGGATCAATTTCTTCAAAGCATAATGTACCTCTGTTATTCTTCAAGCCGAGATGCAGAGTTGGGTGATCTCAAGGTGCGCGCCGGAGACTTTGAAGTGCAAAAAAAAACGTGTGAGAGTGGGGGATACGAGAGTGTTTGTTCACCGAAGCAGGTGTCTCCCCGCTGAGCCGCTCTGACCTCCAGTGAATGCAGTGGGGAAAGCGGGGGTGAGTTGAGAAATAAGTTTAGTAGGGCACGCCGCAGTTCATCAACATACATATTAGAAAGTGCGCCTCCTGAAATTTCCCTGTCGGAATTAATTTGCCGAACGCCGACGAGGTTTCAAAGAGCCACACAGCCACCGCCGCCGCCGCCTTCCCCGTATTCAGATCCTAATATATTCATGAGTCAAGTGCAATAATAGAAAAGCAGATTTAATAACCAGTTAATGTGCATGTGATTTTCATGATCACACCCATAATCATCCGGTGAGACTCACTCCAGCAAAAGGTAGAGAGATGTAACACAATCAGAATTTGTTTAGTTTTTCCGTTAACAGAAACGTATCTTTTGTGCACGGATATAAACCGTGCTCGCTGTGTGCCTCACATCACTGACATGCATTCATTAGGCAGAGAGAGTCGCACCAAAATCCTCGTCTATAAATACGAACGCGGGCCGGGCTCCGTATGCAGCATGCAGGTTCACGCCGACATGACTGCTTTTAAGTGCCAGTCGCATGGGGACTCCACTTCATAAGCCGCGGCATAACAAATATTATTGCACGTGGAGCGAACATGGGGGGGGGGTTTCTGTATTCTGAAATGCAGAAACTCTGTGTTCTTCTTACGCACACTCGCACACTCGCGCACGCACGCACGCACGCACGCACGCACGCACGCACGCACGCACGCACGCACGCACGCACGCACGCACGCACGCACACACACACACACACACACACACACACACACACACACACAAACACAGTGTTGTACACATGCTGTGCTGCAACAATAGATGTTGTTTTGGGAGTTTTTTTCTTTCACTAATGGATGAGTTTTCAGATTCAGCCACGCTCCTTCTTTCTAAGATTATGGAAGTGTGAGTGGGGTGGGGGTTGGGGAGGGGGGGGTCTACTTGAGCTCTGTGTAAACAACCTGGTTGAGGGGCTGCAGTCATACAAAATGCTTAATTGTCCCATTAATGAGGCTATAAGTGCACGTGTGACCCCTCTTGGCTTTGCTTTCATCTACTACATCCTAATTGTTGTTGGGCAGCTTTCATTCATTCCTAGTTTTAACGACACAGCCTAAGGGTTTTGTACTAACCCAGCCTTTATGTGGACTATGTGGTTTGAAGCTGACAATGTGTGCTGACACTCTTTGCACATTAATCTTGTGTGCAATGCACTGATATTATTTTTGCACCTTAATGTCTAATACCATATACAGTACCTGCTCTGCTGCTGATTCTGATGAAGAGGTACTACATTAGGCCACTGGTTCTCAAAGTGCGGTCCTTGAGGGGGTTCCAGGGGCTCCCCAGCAAATATCAGTTTTACCACTTTAACCTTATACATGGGCTATTTGAAAATAGCACGTGTTGTGAGCTTATAGATCGGCTATTTAAAAAAAGAGAAGCTTTTTTTAAACATCTCAACAACACAAATCTGATATGGGGGTTACTGGCACCAAACAAATTTCGAATGGGGGTCTGTGGCCAATTACATATTAATTGTGGGTCCTTGACATTTTTTTTTCGTTTGAAACCCACTGTATTAGGCTATCGGGCGGCAGTGGCTCAGGGGTAGAGTGGCCGGTAGAGCGGCCGGATGGGAACCGGCGCAAGGTTCCCAGTTCGATCCCGGGCTCCCAAGAGTTAGTGTCGAGCGACGGAAAATAAAAGCCTGGATATCAAGGCTAGTGTCGAAGTGTCCTTGGGCAAGACACTGAACCCTACAGTAAATTGCCTCCAATGAGTCGGTCGGCGCTAGCTTGCCATCACTGGTGTGTGAACGTGGGAAAAGTGAGGACGCTGGCATCTGTTCACCGCTTCACATCCCTATGTCCCCCCCCCCCCTGTATGAATGAATGAACCATTTATTGTAAAACGCTTTGAGCACTTGGAAAAGCGCTATAAAAATTCAATTCACTATTATCATTATTATTATAGCGTCAGTGATGACACCATAGGACATACAAACATGCTTCGTCAAACACACTCACACAAACACACACGCACACGGCATTACACACACACACACACACACACACACACACACACACACACACACACACACACACACACACACACACACACACACACACACACACACACACACACACAGCTCACACACACGCAGAGGCACGAGCAACATAACACAGAGTCATTACACACACAGGACTTCGTCCACTCCATTGTTCTGCTCGCCAGTAATTATAAACACACCTGCGAAATCCTTCCTTCCTGCGCCGAGGTTCCCACCAAACCAATCAAGACGGAGGCTGAAAGGAGCGAGTCACAATGATGTAATTACTTTTCCAGGTTCCCAGGATACACACTGAAAAGAAAACAAGCGGGGTTGGGGATGGTGGGGGGGGGGGGTGTTACAGGACCGTGGCTAAAGTGCAAAGCCGGTTTTTGGTGCTCTTGAAAGCCGACTCGGGGCTGAAAGGGTCTCCCGGATTATCCCGATACATGATTCAATGGTAAATTCTCCATTGGTTCAGCCCACATGTCTGGATTGGATGTTTTTCAAGTGTGGCGACAAATCTGCAGAGAGCATGGCAATCAACGAGATAATATGGTGTTGATTTTCAACTATAGTACCCGTTGATCCTGTCCTGTGTGTGTGGTTCCGGTGATGCAATGAATAGGATCAGGTTCTCTTCTGGAAGGTTTTAACCACTTTAAACCTGGTGTCCCCTATTTTGGGGCTTGTCATTATAGGCAAAAACGTTGAAAACATTTCAGTGTATTATCTTCAATAATAGCGGAGGGAAAAAGCAGATCTACAAACTCACAATGCATCACCTCTGCCATCCATTCGTCATACAACAAAGTACATATGGCTTAAAGGGATAGTTCCACCACCAAAATTATTATTTTTTCCATGGGGTGACTAATCGATAGAGAAAACTTATTTTTTTGGGTGAAATATCCCTTTAAGTGGTTAAGGCATGGGGTTCCTTAACCAAATCTACCCCGTTTACACATGGCACAAGTTGCTCGGGACTCAAACTTGCTCTGCCATCTTTGGCTTTAGTCATTTGTGTAAAAGCAAATCAACAGAATTGATCATTAGCAAAAGTTCCCCTCCAGAGCGTTTTACATAATATAATTTATTTCACGGCTTTGAATAGTAAGGCAAACTGACATTGCATTAGATATGCGGCTGTACCTCAGAATATTGTACATCCAAAATTGTGTCTGTAGACGTCCTTGCTGCGGCTGCAGCACTTGAGGAAGAAACGCTCTCTCCTGAGAGGATGCAGACGAGGGAAGGCCTTTGTTGCACTTGAACTTGTGATAGTCACTGCTTTTCATAAATGACCTTCAGTGCCTTTGCCTTTCAACCGACGCGTCTGAAGTATCTTGGGATTGGATTGCAAGCAATTAACTTCACTGTAACGTTGGTCTATAGTTGGTGTAAACACAAAAAAATGGCAGAAGAAATGAGAGCGAAAGATTAGAGGATGAAGGATACTGTACATAATGCTGGAGGTTGGCTGTTTTGGGGGAAGTTTTCCTGTAAAGTGAAGTGTGAAGTACATACTGTTTAGGTTCTCGGGGCTTATACCCAGCATGCTTTATGCTCTGATGACTTCACTGGAGGAACTCTTGTTAAAGTCAAGAGAGACGGAACATAGAGAGGCTGGTATTTGGCATTCAGGGTTATTCTGTTTTTACAAAACAAACCGTTGTTTGTTAAAGACGCGCATGTGGCGCGCGCGAGCGCACACGCGCGCACACACACACACACACACACACACACACACACACACACACACACACACACACACACACACACACACACACACACACACACACACACACGTTTGTATTACTATACTTAGTCAACCTTTTAGGATGCCGATTTTATGAATGCAATTGTTGCATTCATTGCCATTTTAAACCTTAATCCTCTTGCTGGAACTTGGAATCTGGTGTGAGAAACCGGCATACAACTAAATACAGTATAACTCCAACCCTAGCCTCTAAACGTTTAATTCTAACCCCATCGCCAACCAGAATCTTTTTTCTAATTGTATAGGCCCAATTCCTCAAATCTTAGTTTTTCACAAACAACCATTTCTCTTGTGCAGACCAGGAAAATTGTGCTTACAATTTATATTTTTTCAAATTCTACAATACTTATTACAAGTACAATAATACAAGTACTTTCTCCCCCTGGTCACTCCTCATGCGTTGAAGGAAGCATGAGCTCATGATCAGTTCGGGGCTCTCCCCAGGCTGGCTGAGGGAGAGTAGCGCCCAGGATTTCAAGCTTATCCATTGGCACTGGGTGAAAAATGGGGTACAAAATTGTGGGAGAAAACAAAAGTAATACAAGTACACACACACATACAGAGACTCCGACTTTGTGTCCTTTTTACCTTTTGACTCAGCTGAAGTCATCTTCACAGTGTTGTAGGTGCCGGTGTACACTGGGTACACTTTATTGTTTCGGTTTGAGGGGTAGGGGGGGTCTGTCTTCTCTCTTTCAAAGTGTGGGTTTTTGACTCGGTGCCATATTCTGTGAAGCTGAAAAACAGTAACTCATTTTATATGGATGTGCTGCTCTGATGTGGCAAGTGCTTCAGTCTCTAACCCAGTATGGTGCTTTTGCTATAGGCACTTTGTATTCAAACCTTAGTCTCTCTCTCTCTCTCTCTCTCTCTCTCTCTCTCTCTCTCTCTCTCTCTCTCTCTCTCTCTCTCTCTCTCTCTCTCTCTCTCTCTCTCTGCATTGCTCTTCCTGACTACACAATGGCGACTTGAGACGTTTTTTCTTTCTTTTTTTCATCCTTCGAAGAAGCTCATAGAAATGTAGTGGGAGGATATGTCGAATTATTGTAGACATATCCAACCGTTAAGCTGTCATGTTATTGGCAGAAACTGGGATTTTGTTTGACCTTTGACCCTTGGCCTCCCGTGGTAGAAAGGTGGCTGTCAAAACAGAGCCGTCATCTCTTACTGCTAGCATTAGGTTTGGTCAGAGGGTCTCCTATATGTAGTATCACATTGAAGCAAGCAGAAACAATTGTCTTGGGTGGAGAGATCCTGCGGCCACGGGGTCATAAGCCTCCTCCCTAATCAAATCAGAAACCCTTGACGTTAACCCGTTCAAACCGGGAACCGGCTTCTTGTGTATAACCACTTTATCCAGGTTTTATACTTTGGGGCTATTCAAAAATAGCAGATATACAAGCTCATAGCTATGAACACGGTATGAACTTGTAGATCTGCTATTTCTTTTTAATCTTGAAAATGTGTGCAAATCTTTGAATATAGGCCTACATATATTTTTTAAATCAAACATTTTTAACTCAAATCTTTGCTTCTGGGGATTCTACAAATGTCTTCCAAATCGTAACAGTTTAAAAAAAACATATTTTTTAAAACTTATGTTGCTACTGTATATCAGTGGTTCTCAAAACCTTTTTCATGTCAAGGACCACCCTAAATTATATGTATTAGTCCGCGGACCCCCCCATCTTAAAATATTTTGTTCTAGGGACCCCCAGAAGCAAAGATTTTAGTTAAAAATGTATATATATTAAAAAATGTGCACACATTTTCAAGATTTTATTTTTCAAAAATAGCAGATCTACAAGCTCATAGCGTGGCACTCGTTTTTTTTAAATGCTATTTTTGAATAGCCAAAAAAAAATCTTAAAATTACTTAAGATGCGTTCCCGGATTGAATGGGTTAAACCTGGTGGAAGCAGATATACTGAAATACTTGTGTGTACATCCTGTGTGCGGTTCAAAATATTCCACCAAGTTAACCTCCCAGGACCATGCTATCAAAGACCACCACAGTGCTGGCATTAGGTGGGCATTTCCCCTCAGAGCTGTTGAACAAGGGGAGCCCAAAATAATGTGAACATAAAGGCCTGCTGAATGCTCCCTTTTGCCTTGTTTGGAGAGCAGTTTTTTTTTTGTGTGGTCTCCTATTAGAGCTTAATTGAGAGTGTCCTGGGATAAGCAGGAGGAAGAATGCGCGCACTGTCCCCGGCCGTGGCCCCGTCCCAACGGAGGGCGGGACGCATAGTCGTGAGGGACAGGAGGGGGGCCCCCGTGGGGCACAGTCAGTCACCCCCCTGTCGACCCCCACCCCCACCTCCCTTTCATACGTGCCAAATGGAGATTCTCACTGCCTTTGCTTTTTTCATGTTTTTCTCCACACAAGACGGGGACAACACTATACCAGTGGTTGTCAAAGATTGTCATGTTAAGCACCCCCAAAATGTATTTGGCCGCGCAAAAAAATATTTTGTGCCAGAGTCAGAGACCCTCCTTAGGGGAGATTTGTATTTAGTTTTTTTTAGATTATTATTTCTTTCCCTTTTTTTTTAGATTAGTTTTTGGGGCTTTTATGCCTTTATTTATAGGACAGTAGACTGACAGGACATGGGGAGAGAGATGGGGAGTGACACGCAGCAAAGGTCGTCGGGCATTGCAGCCTAGGGTGCCTGGACTGCCACGCTGCGGCCCAGTTCTACAAAGATTCTTCAATATTTTTTGCTAATTCTTCGAAAATAGCCAATCTACAAGCTCAACAATGCGTCACAGTGCAACGCATTGTGAGCTTGTAGATCTGGCATTTTCGAATCGCCAAAGTTCTCCCACTTTGAGAAAACCACTGCCACTAGAACCCACCTAAATGAGTGTTTCATTTGTTTGACGTGCGTATGAAAAGTATATTTGCTGTTCTTACATCTTTTCCCTTACTCTCTCTCTCTCCTCTCTCTCTCTCTCTCTCTCTCTCTCTCTCTCTCTCTCTCTCTCTCTCTCTCTCTCTCTCTCTCTCTCTCTCTCTCTCTCTCTCTCTCTCTCTCTGTTCCGTTGTTCCCTCGGCGGCGGAGCTTGTTCGCTTTTGTACTTTTCCGTTTGACAATCATTTGTAACAACTTCAAAAACATGCTGGCACCATGAATATACAGACAGATGTTGGCCATGAAATATTTACCCCATAAACTGTGTAACCCGGGATTCTTCTTCTTGCCTTGTCTCGTGAGCTGAGCCAACACGTCCATTATTCATGATGAATGGAGTTTTTTTTGTCTACTTTTTGATTTGTAAAATAGCTGTAGTGAGTGGTTTTCAGATTATGATTATATATATATTCGTTTCTTTTTTTCATTTTTTTATTCTGTAAGCATGTATCGGGTGGTCCCGTGATGAATGATGAGGCGCTGGAAACAGCAAGCTCAGGTCTGTTTTCGTTCGATGAATCTTCATCTGAAATCCATCTTTATCTTGCTCTCGGATGGTGATGACTGGCCATTTAACCCGTACAGGCCGGGAACGCGTCTGTGTCACTTTAAGATTTTTTGGGGCACCGAGTGCCGCGCTATGAGCTTGTAGATCTGCTATTTTTTGAAAAATCTTGAAAATGTGTGCAAATCTTTGAATATATATTCATACATTTTATTTATCTTAAACTTTTATCCCACGATTTTGTAACCCATTTTTTCACCCAGTGCCAATTGTCTAAGTAATCCTGGGCGCTACACTCCCTCTGCCAGCTTAGGGAGAGCCTAGAACCGAGCTCATGCCTCCTTAAATGCATGAGAGCTAGCAGAATATATATATTTTTTAAAGCGAACATTTGTAAAATATTTTTGTTCCAGGGACCCCCAGAAGCAAAGATTTGAGTCACAAATGTTCGCTTAAAAACATATATTTATATATTCAATGATTTGCACAAATTTTCAAGGTTTTTCTAAAATAGTATATTTGCAAGCTCATAGCGCGGCACTCTGAGCTTGTATATCTGTTATTTTTGAATAGCCAAAAGTATAAAAATAACGGTTATAAGCTCAAATAAAAAAAATGACACACAGATATGCAGTTCCCGGACTGAAGGGGTTAAAGATATTCAGGCTTGTCTGCAGAGACGGAGCCAGGAGCCGCTTTGAGCCCGAGCCCAGATCCCCAGGTTTCCTCCCACTGCTTTGACACATAAATAAAAGAGAATAATAATGTTCAGTGCCTGCCTAAGCGGCATGCTAATACGCCGTGAATGTGCCCTTTAACCAATACACCATATCAAGGAGGTGGAAAATCTGATCCTAAAGAGGCAACTAAAAGCCCAAGATGTATACTTGGTTTGCGCGTCGTGTCGCGCAACCCGAAAATATAGCCCGATCTAAGCTCAAGGCCTTGTCGGCATTGTGGCCAGATGGGAAATGTTGAATTCTCGTACCGAAGGCTTAAAATTATCGTATTTGAAAGAAAACTGTTGTACACAGCCAAAAAAGAAAAATCACACGTGTAAATAAGTAATTTCACAAAAAAAATGGTATTTAGTGTAAGAAACAACATTGTTTGAGACTCCTACGTGACAAAAACGCATCACATATGCTGCGTGGAAGCAGGCAACCTCTGGACCTTACACAAGTAAAAGTCTGAAACTGGACTGGAAAGACGCGGCCGGTGTTTTTAATGCCTCCAAGTACAGATCTAGGGTCAGATTTACTGATTTCCTGACTTATTTTGAAAAGCCAAATTGGATCGCGAATCAACAGCCAGGGAATTTAGTAAATTCACACACTTTTTGGTGGTATGGCGAAATTATCGTACATTTGGGCATTTTGGGAATTATTGATCGTACATCGCACAGAGGGTAAAATAAGCGTACAAATACGATAATTATCGTACATCTGGCAACACTGCACGTCGGGAGCTTGTCGATCTGATATTTTCAGTGCTCGACACCGGCGGGCAACTATAGTGTAAATCATGGCTTAACTGTGCCTGCATGCCACACAGAGATCCTATACACAACTGTTCCTTTTATCTTCAGTGGAATAAAAATCCCATGAATCCCCCCCTGAATGTCCTGGCGTAGCAAGCATGCATGCAAACCCAATTCCTGCAAAAACCCGATTATCTGCACGGAGTGCACGCAAACGCTTTTGGAAAACGTGAAATCTCCTACCCAGGGATAGCAGGGCTAATAACAATTCCTTTTTCTTCCCTTCCCTCTTTCCTGTGAATAAAACGGGTAGGAGGGGTGGGAGACTCTGAGGTTGTGGATTAATTGGCATGCAGGGCGGCATGGGGGTGAGTATCTGTCGTCACTCAGTCTGCCGATCACAGGCCCAGCCGGGCATGACAAGCACAGCCTCTATCTCCTCTATACGTTCCATTAGGCCACGGTCTGCATGGGCCAGCCACATGCTTTTATGCTAAAACAGTATGGTGGTGGTTTCTCAAAGTGGGGTCCGGGGACCCCCCCACTTGGCGGGGTTCCCGGCGGTCCCCTGCAGCTAAATATAGCATCGAAAACAGTTTAAAGGGATAGTTCACCCCCAAAACAATTACTTTTTGTCTATCGATTAGTCACCCCATGGAGACTTGAATTCATGGATATGTAAAGTGTAAAGTGTCTTGAGACAACTTGTTGTGATTTGACACTTTAATAAAATTGAATTGAATTGAATGGATATATATATATTTTTTTTTGTTGCATTCCTTAATTTGATGACCGGCAGCGGATCCGGTAGGAGACACAAAGAGTCTCCTTTGTGTCTCCTACCGGAACCGCTGCCTACCGGTCTGCTGGTTATCAAATTATTGGCTTGGGAATGCGACAAAAACTAAAAAATATCCATGAATTCAAGTCTCCATGGGGTGACTATCCATAAAAAAACTATCCCTTTAACACCACAGATCTTCTGTTATGGGGGTCCCTGGCACCAAATCTTTTCAGAAGAGGGGGGGTCCACGGCTAAATACATATCAATTTAACATGAAAATGTTTTAGAACAACTGCTAAACAGCACCGATACAGCTGCCTGAGACTGCCAACAGATCCTTACACACGTTGAAACAAAGTGACGGGAAGTGGACCGACAAAAAAACTAAAGAAAACAAAAAAACAAAACAATGTCACAGAGAGAGGGGAGGGAAAAAAAGAAATGAAAAAATCACACAAATGAATAGAATGAATGAACGGCCCGCGGGGGGAAAAACACGGAAGGAACGCGGTCGGTATCAGAAACAGAAGTGGACTTGATGCGGGGGGAATCGATGAATAACCAGTCAGTCCAGAGATGATTAACTAGACTTTTATTCTGGAAGCGTGCCTGCTCAATTTTCCAAATGCACATTTCATTTGTTGAGATCCATTAAACTTGTGGGATATGGGTGGAATTATGATTGCTGTGTGTGTGCGACACAAGTAAACTAATTAAAATATAAACTAGGTTGAGATGTTAGTTTTTTTTGTTGTTGTACTTTTATGTCATCCTTGCTCCCTTTTGCTTTAGCCAAGTCTCGAAAAACAAATGAGCAACACATTTTTTTTTGGTGGCTCAGCAAGTCTCTCCTGCTGTGTGTGTGTGTGTGTGTGTGTGTGTGTGTGTGTGTGTGTGTGTGTGTGTGTGTGTGTGTGTGTGTGTGTGTGTGTGTGTGTGTGTGTGTGTGTGTGTGTGTGTGTGTGTGTGTGTGTGTGTGTCTGTGTCATTTTTAGATTCCTTTGGCTATTCAAAAATAGCAGATCTACAAGCTCATGAGCTATGAGCTTGTAGATCTGCTATTTTTGAAAAATCGTGAACATTTGTGCAAATCTTAGAAAATCTATTTTTTAAAGTGAACATTCTTAACTCAAATCTTTGCTTCATGGGGGTCCCTGGAACAAAATATTTTGAGATGGGGGTCCGCGGCCAAATACTTGACATGTCCTTGACATGAAAAAGTTTGAGAGTAAAAAATAAGTAAAAAGAAAAAAAAAGAAAAGACCGTTACTCATGGTAAAATATGACTGATCACAGAGGTGGGGGGCTCTCCAGAGCCAGCAACAAATCACCTGAGAGTGGTTCTCAAACCTTTTTTTTTTTTTTTTCAAGGACCCCACTTTGGTATGCATTCGGCCGTGGACCCACCATAACTCTAACTCAGAGTTATTGACCCCGCAATGAGCCAATTGGTTCATAACTATCAGTCATTTAGCTGGGACCGCTTGGAACCCCCTCAAGGACCCCTGTAGATCGCTACCACTTGAACCCTAGAAAAATTATACCCTGAAGAAGACAAAAAGCCGACACACGTTGGTGTACAACAGTATATTAATGCACAGAGCCTATTTAACTAAAGGCCGTTTCTAACCTACCATGGAGTGCCTGGACCTGGGGTTCAGTTAACCTTTCCTTTTCCCTTAAAGGGATAGTTCACCTTTTTTCCTATCGATTAGTCACCCCATGGAGACTTGAATTCATGGATATTTCTGTTCCTAAGCCAATAATATGATGACCAGCTGATCTCCTACCGGAACCGCTGCCGGTCATCAAATTATTGGCTTAGGAATGCGACAAAAACAAATAAATGAATGAATGAATTCAAGTGTCCATGGGGTGACTAATCGATAGGAAAAAAAGTCATTTTGGGGGTGAACTATCCCTTTAACACTCAAGTCAGTATTTTACTTTTGGTCTTGACTAGGGGGGTTTGCCAGCACAATGACCGGTGTTGGCCATTGTCCAAAATGTCACCATAGTCTCGGGGGTAAGTAGCATCAGCTGGTCCGAGTTTATTTGCTCATTGTTTACATACCGTACTGTAATTTGTACATGGGGGTGGACAAACAAGCTCCTAAAAAGGCAGAGTGGGGCCGCATCATTTTTGATCAGAGACCCCTCCCCCCATATTTCTCAGATGAAAAAAACAAAAAAAAACATGTCATTTCTATACTCTCCATTATCCAAACATGGGAGTCTGTGTCCGCGGCCATGCAGTGTTAATAATGTGCTGAGCGGAACAATTATGTCACAGTGTTCGATGGCCTCCCATGTGAGAACCCCATGTAATACAGTATGCAAATGTGGAAGGGGGAAAAAAAGAGTCTGAGAACTGGATCTTATGGTAGTGTAGTGGTTGTTTGTGGATAGGCAATGCACTGCATTTATTACCTTTATTTATTTACCTTTTTTTTTTGCCAAATGCTTAGGCTACTCGCCGCGATGCAACATGTTGTGAACTTGTAGATCGGATATAACATTTTTTTAAAAGCCCTCCTGTCTCAGAGGAAGGCCGTGGACAGTTCAGAAACTCGCCTACCAATGACATCATCGATGAGGAATCCAAGCTAATAGAAACAGCAGGCTTTCTATTTAGCATGCTATAATGGAAGACATAGTTCTTGCGTTAATAAAAATCTAAATAAAAACATTGAGAAAAAAAATAGAAAAAATATTGTGGGGGTCCGCGACCAAATACATATAATTGTGGGTGGTCCTCGACATGAAAAGGTTTGAGCACCACTGATATTACAGCAACATACGGTTTTCAGAAAACTGTTTGAACAATAATGTCACAGTGTTTGGTCTCCCATGTGAGAAGAACCCATGACAATACAGTATATGCAAATGTGGAAGGGAAGAGAAAGTCTGAGAACTGGATCTTATGGAGAAAGACCCAGTCTACTGTTTTATACCAAAGTGAATGGCATCTGTAAGGCATTCATGTGTCTGTGTGTGTGTGTGTGTGTGTGTGTGTGTGTGTGTGTGTGTGTGTGGAGGGGGGGGGGGGGGGGGTGTGAATTAGAGCAGTATGTCATGGGAAATAAATGACGGGGGTGGGGTTACACAGGGTGGGGGGTGGGCTGGCACCCATGGAGAATTGATCTTTCAACACTACCACAGCTATGTGACCCGGGCCATGTCAATTATATATTATGTGTTTTCTACCTTCTGACTAGTGTGTGCACATATCTGTGGGAATAAAAAAAATTGAAAGATGTGAACCACATCTCAAGCAGCTGGGTGGCAAAGGCGACAAGCATCCTGAGAACTAAAAAAGGCTGAAATTCAAGACCGCTGATTTAGCTACTACAGTGGGGAAATATAAGCTTTAGTCATTGTGGTTTTTCTGTTTGCTTGTTAGAACTCTTGTTAGAAAGACTAGAGCACAATTTGGACAGATTCTTGGACAATAGGGCTGGGAGTTGTGACTTCAAATCAATATCACGATTGTTTCAAACTTTTTCCACGAGTACGATCAATACACGTTGTTGTTGTTTTTTTCAAGCTGCAAGCTGTATTTTCGCTTTTATTGCACACCACCAATTTAATAATTATTATCCAATTATTTTGGATTTCTTGTCCACCTTTGGAGTTGCATCATGGCAAGGTAACTAACCAACCAAAACCTCTACCAAAGTGATCTTGCCCTTTAAGTTCTCATATATTGGTATCACTTTTTAACGTTAAAATATTTTGTCCTTGCGGTCCCACAAAAAAAAACCTTGCGGTCCCACAGGTTGAGAACCAGTGACCTATAATACATGAACAAGATTAAGTCAGTTATTGGTTCTAAATATCGGGCTCGATATATTTTTCGTGTTAATTGGCCAGCCCTACTGAACATCCAGAATATGATTTTGACGAAATGCAGAGACAATGAAATTACCTAAACATGTATCATTGATTCCACCCCCCTCCCTCCCTCCCTCCCCTTTTCTCCCCACGATCTCACTGATGGCCTTTATCCCTCGTTGCATAAATTACTCAGGCTGTGTTATTTACATCACACACCGGCGGATCGGATCGAGGCTGGAGCTGCAGATTGTAAAAATTGTGATGGGGTCAAAGTGTCCTCCATGCTCTATAAATTATGCGTCGGGGGTGCATGTTTAACCCATTCAAACCGGGAAACGCATCTGTCATTCAAACATTTTTTTAAATTAAATTGGGAAAATATTTGCAAATCTTTGAATATACTTATTGTTTTCTTTTTTTTCATCCCACAATTTTGTAACCCATTTTTTCACCCAGTGACAATTGTCTATGTAATCCTGGGCGCTACTCTCCCTCTGCCAACCTGGGGAGAGCCCACAACTGAGCTCATGCCTCCTTCAATGTATGAGGAGCTAGCAAGCCGCTTCATATCACCTGACAGGGGGCAGTGTGTGTGTTAAACATTTTTAACTCAAATCTTTGCTTCTGGAGGGTCCCTGGAACTAAATTATCTTGAGATGGGGGTCTGCGGCCAAATACTCTACATATCATTTTGTGTGGTCCTTGACATGAAAACGTTTTGAGAACAACTGATTATAGAACATTTTTCAGAAAACTGTTAGGATTTAGAAGACATTCTGTAGAATCGGAAACCTCAGGCCTTAATGGGTTAATCACATGAAACAGAACACTGGTGAACAAACCCGTAACGCAGCCTGATCTTCTCATAATTAAAATGCAAAAAAATCACCTGTTGCTGCCACGCTCTGCTGCTGTGATTGGAAGTGACGCTGCATGCGCGACCCGCTCCGCTCCGCCTCCTCTCTGGGTCTGGATGGTGATGAACGCTATGACCTTCAGGGCCAGACATAAAGCCCCTCATGGAGGCTCCGTTTACACCTGGACTCAACATCAGTCTATCCATGTTTTGGTCAGACAGTTGGTTCTCAAACTTTTTTTTAATGTCAGTGACCCCCAAATTAATGTGTATTTTGACCGCCATCTGAAAACACAATGTGCCAGGGATGGCCATACAAGTGTTTACTAAATGTTAAAAAAAACAATTACGAATATAAAAAACATAATTATTTCAAGATTTTGTTTTTAACCTCTTAAACCCCATGTGGGTACCCGGAGTATACTAGTGTGTTTTCTGTTTTCTGTTTTCTGTTTCTGTTACTGCGTTGCGTCGCGTTGTTTGCTTGTCGATCGGCTATTTTCTCACGAAAGCTTTCCCCACAATACCGATGCTGGGGTTTAAGTGCTTAAATAACAGATCTACACACTCACAACGCATCACGTTGTGACGCATTGTGAGTCGTAATTAATCATGCTGTTTTCAAATAGCCGATGTAGGGTTAAAGTGGTTAAACTGCAGATCTACAAGCTCACACTCAAACTCACTGTAAGCTTCTAGATCGGCTATTTCTGAATAGCCAAAGTATGAAATAAGGTTAACTATTTTTTGCTGGGGACCTCTCATAAGAGAACTTAGTTGATTTATTTTAGTGGCATTTACACCTGACACAATGAAACTAGTCTCTTATGCACAATGCTTGTTATATATATACAGTACACCATACTGTATACTTGTTTTATACTGTTTTCTGGTTTTATTCTGTAAAGGCCTTTGTAAACTTTATTTAGGAAATGTGCTATATAAATAAAGTTTATTATTTATTATTATTACCTCTACCATATTACAATATTTGTACCATTTAGAAAGAAGGCAGAAATTAATTACTGTTCTATTAATTAACCCTAGTGTAAACTACAATTTCAGTTGCCTGCCAAGTTGTATGCATTACTTGGCTTTTGTCACGTTTTATGGATAAGTGCATGTTTATGACATATCATCATTAAAAACATATCATTTTGGTTGATCCTTGACATGAAAAAAGTTTGAGAACCACTGATATTAAAGCAACATAAGTACTTTTTCTTCAAAATAATTGTTAGGATTTAGAAGACATTTGTAGAAAAGTACACATTCAAAGATTTGCACACATTATCACATTCTTTTTTGCAGATCTACAAGCTCGTATGAGCTTGTAGATCTGCTATTTTTGAATAGCTCAAAGTATTAAAAAATGGTTGTAGCTAAAAAAATCTAAAATGACACAGTATGCGTACTGACCCGGATTGAATGGGTTATTGCATCCTGGGTGCATTTACACCTAAATTGCACGTGTTTTGCAACCTGACGCATGTTCCAGCAGTAAACTAGGCCACTAGGTTCTCTAGGTTATACTATGATGACAATGGCAGTGCTTTGGGTTACGCTGAGATAGTGGCAGTCATTGTTAGTTTGTCAATGTACGCCTGACTGTGTTACAAAGACAACATGCAGTAATGTGATGCAAACCTCATAATTCATACGTTGCCTTTTACAAAAAATAAAATGTCACAGTTGTTACAGTGAGGTCATTTCTGGTCGTTCTGGTCACCCTAGGTCAGCAGTTCCCAACCTTTTCTGGTACCAAATGGACCTGAAAGGCTCTTGAGAGCGTAAAATGAAACCAAATGGACCCATACGGGTCCATTTGGTTTCATTTTACGCTCTCAAGAGTTAAAATAGTTAAACATCTGCATTACTTAATTTACAAGAAGTCTACACAATTAAAGAATGTAGAAGAATTGTTATTTTGATCAACGTTTGCCTGTTAGCTCTCCTATGGTACCAACATCAACACAGCATGGAATTGTGGACAAAATCTTATCCAACAATAACAAAATATTCAGTCTTGGGTCTGAGAGGCTGAATCTCATCAAACAGTGGTTCCGTGGCTCAAATGGCGAACAAATACTGGACCTTGATATGAAAAGGGTTGAAAACCACTGATCTAAGATGTTCTGCCATCTGCCCTACAGCTTGGGAATCGATGGGGAACGCGTGCTGTGTGGGAGAGAGTGGTCAGTGGTCAAAACTACCTTTTGTAGTTTTATCTTTCATTGAGATGAAATTGTATGAGGAGAGCTGAGAGGGAAGGCGTAGGAGGAGCTCTTTGTAACCCTGTTCCTGTAGTGTAACCCATTCAATCCGGGGACGCGGGGGGGGGACGGGACGGGACACAAATACATATCATTTTGGGGGACCTTGACATGATTTTTTTTTTTTCCTCAAAAGAACTGTCAGGATTTAGAAGACATTATAGTAGAATCCCCAGAAGCAAAGATTTGAGTTAAACATTTTCGCATATCTATATATATATATTCAAAGATTTGCAAAATAATTCACACATTTAAAAAATATATCAGATCTACAAGCTCGTGGCGTGGCACTCGGTGCTGCGCTACGAGCTTGTAGATCTGCTATTTTTGAATAGCCAAATAAATCTAGAATGACACAGATGCGTTCCCAGATTGAATGGGTTATAAATAGTTAATTATTAGTATTATTATCCTCAAGGCCTCTACTGTACTTTCTTCCTTCCTCTTCTTTCCTCATGAAAATCAGAGACAGGCAGAAGCTTTTAAAAATATCCATCAAAAACAACATACCTCGATACTTTTGTCTACTTTCTTTCTTTCTCATGTTTCTTCACTCTTTAAATTGCCCCATGATGGCTTTGAACTTTTCATCGGTACAGACTGGCGATGCACTCACCCACTTTCTGAACCATGCCAGTGCCATGTACTGTATTACTTATATATCGGAGCAGGTGGCACCCATAGGCAATCGCCTATATGCTGCCTAAAAGTCTAGAAACGGCCCTGATTTATGACAACAAAAACAACCACCAGTAAAATAGCTTGTGAGCTTGTAGATAGGCTATTTTAGCTGTTTTTGCACGCCACAGCAAAGTATAATACAGGGTTATGTGATTAACCAGACTAATCCATTTTGTCAATTATCTTAATTATCTTAAAATGGATTAGAATGGCCTGGACCGCTGGCGTAGCGGTCCAGGCACCTAGGCTCAGTGTATCCTGACAACGTGTCGTGGGTTTGAGTCCTGATCCCAACGGCCTTTGCTGCCATTAGCAGCAAATGTAATTTCCCATCTTTATCCCCATTTCCTGTCAGCCTACTGTCCTATCAATAAAGGCATAAAAAGCCCTAAAATATAAATCAAAAAAATAAATGAAATTGATTCATACCTTTTCGTAATAAAATAAAAAAAATCACCAAAAAAACAACCCTTGCTTCTGGATTTATCTATTAACCTACGGTTATTTGTTCTCAATGACGGTTTCAGTATATATTTTCGGCTAACCGCCCAGCCCTATATCAGCATGCAGGACGGCCTGTCCTGTCCACAGCACAAGACATTTAAATATTTCACCACACACCCCCCCTTGACCTGAGGGCTGGCTGAGTTGGTGAGACAAAACAATAGGCTGTAGCTTTAATAATTGGAGGACAGATGTCTTCTTCTGACAGTAAGGCCCCTCAATTAATCTCTGAAACAGATAACGTGTCTGCTCTGAAAAAGTACGTGCTGTGTCTCCTCTGGCTGTGAGAGGGCCATTTGCATACTCTCTGCTGTAGCCATGTGTTGGGTTTTACACAGTGGTGTAAAGTAACTAAGTACATGTACTCAAGTACTGTACTTAAGTACAATTTTGAGTTTTTTTGTACTTTACTGGAGTATTTTACATTTTCAATACTTTCACTTCTACTCCACTAGGCAAATATTGTACTTTTACGCCACTACAATTATTTGACAACTTTAGTTACTAGTTACTTTGCAGATATAAATTATTATATCATAAACCATGCATCAACCACTTAAGCCCTATTTTATACCTAGGATATTTGAAATTAGCCGATCTACAAGCTCACAACGCATAGCATCGCGACGCGTTGTGAGCTTGTAGATCTGCTATTTTCAAACATTTTAGTACTTTTACTTTTGGTACTTTTAAGTATATTTTCATGCCGATACTTTTGTACTTTTACTCAAGTAACATTTTGAACGCAGGCCTTTCACTTGTAACAGAGTATTTTTATAATGTGGTATTGCTACTTTTACATAAGTAAAATATCTGAGTACTTCTTCCACCACTGGTTTTACACACAGCAGAGCTGAATACACTGACAGGAATGTAAAGAATATAGTTGCAAAGCCTGTTCTATAATGTCTTGTTTGTCTCAAACCAATTGGACCACAATTGTGACGTTTCCTTGAGAAGCATGTAATGTTGTGTGTCTTTCTTTCAATTATAACGTGTAATAAATCACATCAAATAGAAAAATAGCAATATACCCAATCAACCAAATTTGTGACCTACTTTAAAGGGATAGTTCACCCAAAAACAAATCTTTTTTCTATCGATTAGTCACCCCATGGAGTCTTGAATTCATGGATATTTTTTAGTTTTTGTCGCATTCCTAAGCCAATAATTTGATGACCAGCGGACCGGTAGGCAGCGGTTCCGGTATAGGAGACACAAAGGAGACTCTTTGTGTCTCCTACCGGAACCGCTGCCGGTCATCAAATTATTGGCTTAGGAATGTGACAAAAACAAAAAAAAATATCCATGAATTAAGTCTCCATGGGGTGACTAATCGATAGAAAATAAGTCATTTTGGGGGTGAACTATCCCTTTAATGTTTTATTTTTGTTCTATAGTTTGATTTGTCCAGCAGGCTGATAATAGTTCCCTGATTGGTCAATATCGTTGCTGTCGGGTAGAAAATCTACATATTTAAACGTTTTATGTTCATCATACTACAATGTCACACAAAAGTAGCAAAAATAGACGATCTACATTGTTTCTACAATCATGTTTACGTCATTTCAAACCTTTTAATAACCGTTTTTAGGAATCCGATTCATCTCCAGAATATGGATAGCATGCTAATGCTCATATTAATCTATCTTATCATGTGCGTGTGTGTGTGTGTGTGTGTGTGTGTGTGTGTGTGTGTGTGTGTGTGTGTGTGTGTGTGTGTGTGTGTGTGTGTGTGTGTGTGTGTGTGTGTGTGTGTGTGTGTGTGTGCCATGAAGAAGTCATGGGAACCATTTTGCAGGCATTATTAACTAGCAGACACATTTCATTACCATTGTATACACGCTGTACGGATATGCTGCTAAGTTACAATGGCGGTTTGAATTTAATAGCTGCTCCATGTCATATTTTCAAAACATTAATTTCAAAGTGCCAAATTGTTTTGCGTGTAGGATCAGGCCATTGCCTCTGATTGCTGCCAACACATCTTGTTTTCTTTTTTCTCCAATCTTTCGTCTTCCTCGTTAGCAAAGTCACATGCTATTTTCTACACACTCTTTCACACACTTTTCAGTCAATATTTAATTAGTGTGACTTCAAATTAATTAGGGTCTAGACCAAAGAATGCCAGTGTGTGTGTTGCAAAAAAAATTCATTCTCGAGATAGAGTTAGGGACATACAGATTAATATTCCGCATGAGTGCTCCCGTCCACGAACGTTCTTAGGCCTTAGGAAGATGATTAAGGGAAATGTAAATATAACAAAAATAGGCATTAGCGGTCATCTTGGCACCGCGGAAGTTAATTGCCTCGTGGTCGAAAATAAAACGCTCAATAGTCTAATAACACCTGTCATGCTTTAATATTAGCTTCACAAAATCTAATTTCCACGATGTACCCGTAATGGTCTAAGACTTTGTCCTGGCTGGCATTGTGCTACCGCTGTCAGTGAACCTCAAACAGCCGCGGCAAAGGCGAGCTTAAATCAGCGACACCTTTTACGAGATGTTTCAAACAGAGCAAGTCTCATATTTCACCACCTTTTCACATGGTATCACACTTAATTTCCTTGATATCAGTGGCAAGAGATGAAGGACGCATCAGCAGACAATAGAAAGAAAAACTAATTCACCCCGTGCATTGTGACTTGGTCCCTGCCGCAGTTATTGATGCCTGGGCAAATCGGAACGAATAACATTCTAAGTGCAAAGCGAAAAGTATTTCACCAAGTGTGAAATTAAAATACACCTTGTCAAGAGATTGTCACCGACTCTCTCTCTCTCTCTCTCTCTCTCTCTCTCTCTCGCTCCCTCCCACCCACCCCCTCTCCTCTCTCCCCCTTGCACAGTCTTTCTCTCTCTCTCTCTCTCTCTCTCTCTCTCTCTCTCTCTCTCTCTCTCTCTCTCTCTCTCTCTCTCTCTCTCTCTCTCTCTCTCTTTCTCGCTCCCTCCCACCCACCCCCTCTCCTCTCTCCCCCTTGCACAGTCTTTTTTTCTCTCTCTCTCTGCTCCTCTCCTCTCCTCTGCTGGGCATAGCACACAGCGAGAGGAGGCAGTTGTCATGGTGATTAATGCAAATGCACACAGTTAACCTGGAGACGAGAGATGAGGACTTTTCAAAGCATGTCAGACCTTGACTCGATCTAATGTGTCTGTGCTGTTCTGAATTGAAAATCACACCCCCGTTTTTCTGAGAAAGCTTGACACTTTGGCCTGGACGTGGCTCGTATTAAATCCGCGCCTCTCCTTCTGATTAGGTTCGATTGAGGAGAAGAAGCGAGTCCGGTGACAGAAAACAGAATGCGCTTATCAAGGCGACGGGTTCGCCTTTCCGTGTCATCGAAACGCTGTCCCTCTCCAAAAACGTCCGGCGACGTTCGAGGTGGCGTAGCAACAAGTTGTTTAGAATGACACAAGTTTGCATAAAAGCAGGGATCGGTGGGCCACGCTCATATATTCTGGATGTGTCCCAAAATTCAAAAATATTGGCAGGATATTAATTCCACCATAGAGTCTATTCTGTGTTTTGAGATACTTCAGACGTGTTCCTTGTCGTTATTGGGGATGGGAATATTCCCGAAGAATTATTAGTACATGTACTTAAATCAAGATGTTTCTAGTAGCAAGCAAGAAAGCGATCACGCGTCACTGGTACCAACAGGATTCTCCAACCAAAGACAACTGGATGGACATTATAGGGGAAATCTACACTATGGAACATTCATACTCAGACTACAAGCGGACAAGTTGCACAAATATTGGGAAAATTGGGACTTTCTTCCCTCAGCCCATGGACAATGTATAAAAGATTTTACTAAAGCAATAACTGTAGCAACTGTAGAATGCAGCCCTTTTGCCTTGTCTTGTCTTTTTTTGGTTTGTTTTAATTTTTTGTTTTGTATACTTACGTATGTTTGTTGTTCTCGTGAAATATTTTGTTTCCAAAACAAAATTAGTAATAAAAAAAAAAACAGGGATCGGTATTGTATACAAACAAACAACGACGCATCGTGTCTACAGCCGTGAAAAAGGAGTGACCGACCGAGAATGCATTAACGGGAGCATGCAGGCATGGAGGTCAGGGACACAAACAGTATCACACCAGGGACCATTATGTGGGAATGTGTACATACGCCTCGTCTTGACCGTTTGACCCCCCCGCGGCCCCAGAAGGCTAACAGCGTATTTTCAGTGCGTCCTCCTGGGTCCACAGTGCCCGCTGTGTGTTTCACAGATGACACAAGCCAGAGACTGGAGAGAGAGAGAGGGAATCTAATTATGGGGACAATTATGATCCTGACCCGCACTGACCTGGATTTGTATTCAAAATGGACTCATTTACCTTGAGCTGAGTACCGCCGTGCACCAACCCAGAACCCCTCTGTCTCTGCCTCTCTGTCTCAGACAGGCATGCGTGCGTATGTGCGCACACATATACGCGTGTGAGCACACATATACGCGTGTGAGCTCACACACACACACGCACACACACACACACGCACATAAAATCTTACAGACAGACAGACAGACAGACAGACAGACAGACAGACAGACAGACAGACAGACAGACAGACAGACAGACAGACAGACAGACAGACAGACAGACAGACACACACACATTTTTAAGCGATTATTCTATTGATTAACTTTTCGATTAATCAAATAATCGAGAAATGCGTTTTTTCTATTTATTTTTTATTGTATGTATGTATGTATATATATAGATATATATATAGATATCAATGAATCTTAAGCATTATTTTATACGTCATCGCACAACAGTGTCAGGACAAATAACAGTGAAAATAGCAGATCTACAAGCTGAAAACGCATCGTGTTGCAAGCCCAACTAAAATGTTATTAAATGATTGATTATGTTTGTTTTTTTTTATAATTGGTTACATCTCTTAGTTTGATGAACTGTTTATTTTTTTCACAAAAGAGTCTTGTTCACTGGATCTCAGGTTTTACATACTGTTAACCACACACATTTTCCATGCGTCATTTTGCATTTACCACGTTTCACAAACTTTTGTCCATCATTTCATTAAATGGATGTGAACACCACGCTGGTACCACAGCGGTATCATCAATGTAAATAGGATTCCGGGAAGTGATTAGACACAAGCCTTTCTTTGCCCTCCCTCATGCTCATCTTGTCCCCCTAGTCATGATGTGCTGTGTGGTTGAAGTCACGTCACCCTCTCCTCCCCGCTGTGCTTTCTCCATAAGAACCACAGACAGACGTGTTCGCTGTTTCACCCTGAGTCTAGCGACGAGGTCACGCTGGGTGACATCACCCGGGGGCGGGGACTCTTCTGGTACGAGCCCCCCGCCCCCCCCCCCTCCCCACACACACACACGCACACACACACACACATACACACACACACACACACACACACAGCTTGCACTGTCACTCCCGCAAATCCTCTCTCGCGCGCTCTCTGAAGGCCGGCGTCTCAATTTTCAAACAAAATCGTGACGCCTTTATAGTTTTTGTCGTGACTGAAATTAATCTGTGTTAAAAGGAAGAGGAACATGCAGAGCTGTCTTTTTCTTAACATTCGCAGGGATGGAGAGAAGAAGAAGAAGAAAAGAAATGACAAAACTAAAAAGCACACACAACATCTAATTGGTCGACGAACGACTACGTCCTTCGTTTGTGTGAAGAGTTCTTAGATCCTCTCTCTCTCTCTCTCTCTCTCTTTGTTTTATGGAGCTAATTGCCACACAGTAATTAGGTGGAGGAATCCAATTTACCGTGGGGATTCATTTAAGCAAATATGCGTTATTTAATGGGGATTTGAAGGAGGGGTAAACGCTGGGATTGGACGGCCAAAGCCTGATGGCGCGGCGCAGATCGCATAGCGGCGAAGACTGCGAAATTGTCAATGACGATAACGAGGCCGGTGATGAGGACAGGCGGTGAAGAGCACACTAATGAGGATGAGGAGGATGATGGTTGGTGGTGGCGGGGGGGTGGGGGGGTGTTAGCGGGGCTGGTAGCGAATGTGACGGCTGAGGCGCTGACAATCTAAGAACATAATAGAGGGGTCCATGACCTCTGGTTTCAGCTCTATTTCCCCCTACAGCCCTGAGTCCTAATAGACGCTATTAACAGTAAGAGAGGAAGCACAATGGAGAGAGAGAGAGAGAGAAAGCCCTGATGCTGGGTCTTTCAGAGAGTAGTGTGCATATGTGATGACTTGCAGTCTGACTGGCTGAATGAAGCAGGCATGAAGGCTGATAACCTTCCCTTTTCTTTAATATGTCCCCTCATTTAACTGCTTTCAACCTGGTTTCCCTATTTTTGGTCATGTCATTATAGGTGAAAATGTTCAATTTGTTTCCGAAATGTTCATCTTATAGTGACAATATCAGATCTACAAGCTCGACAAGCTCACGAGCGCATCACGATGCGCTGTGATGCGCTGTGAGCTTGTCGATCTCCTATTTCGTCATACGACAAAGTATGTAGGCCTTGGTCAGTGGTGGAAAAAGTACTACTTTTTTTAACTTAAGTAAAAGTATCAATACCGCAATGTAGAAATATTCCGTTACAAGTAAAAGTCCGGAATTTAAAATGTACTTGAGTAAAAGTATAAAGGTATTGGCATCAAAATGTACTTAAAGTACCAAAAGTAAAAGTACTCATTGAGCATTTGAAAATAGCCGATCTACAAGCTCACAATGCGGCATTGTGAGCTTGTAGATCGGCTATTTTCAAATGGCCGAAATGTATATAGGGCTGAAGTGGTTACTGTATGTTTTGTGATAATAATCAAAATCTAAGTAACTAGTAACTGAAGTTATCAAATAATTGTAGTACCTCATAATTGTACTTAAGTACAGTACTTAAGTAAATGTACTTAGTTACTTTACACCACTGGCCTTGGTTAACTCCAGCACAGTCCAATTTTTGCATTGCATATTATACGATACTCTGGTAAGGTAATATCTCCTCTCCCGGGACTATAGTCTGTTATTTAGAGGCAATTTTGAATAATACTGCTTTTCATCCGCCTTCCCTACTGTCCACAATTGCTGGGCGAAAGAGAGAAGTAGCCCTACTGTCCACAATTGCTGGGCGAAAGAGAGAAGTAGCTATTCCATTGTAATTACCATGGTGATAGACAGTGACATTCATTGAGATGCATTGATGACACTAAACGTGGTGTCAGACAGCTTGCTAACGCAGCCTCGGAAATGGTTGAATAACTTCCATCTATTGTCCCTCCGTTGCTAAATACCAGGCTGATATTCCACAGATTGCAGATAAAGGTATCTGTAAATTGAAAATTTAAGCAAATGAATGTCCCTCTGTCTCGCTCATCTGAGGGATTGAGTTGTGCTGTGATGTGAGTTTGTGTGTAGCATGAGATATCGAGTAGCTTATAATGCTGTCTCGCCGTGTGTCAAAATCGTATCGCTAGTGCACGTTGTAATGATGTGATTGGACACAAACCACAGATCTTCAGTGTATATATGCTCAGCACATTAAGATAAGAGCCGAGTGACAGGTGAAGGTAATGTATTGGCTTGCCGGGTAATCCTTTGGGCTTTAGAAGAGGTTAGGGAGAGCAAACGTGGGAAACCATGCGGAATGACGCACACTCTCTCCTATACATCAAACGCAACGCTATGATCCCTAGTATAACAGCTTTTTACGGGCAGAAACATTATATGTCCATTATGGTTCACTCAACCAGAGGATGTTCCCAACACTATCTAGACTTCTAGAGGATGTGAGTCACAGCGTAAATGGGAGAGAAGATGCATTGTGCGGGGCTGCATTTCCTCACGAGAAGACGTTTCCTCAAACAAATGTGTGACCCCTTGCAAGAAGAATGTGATCTGGGATTATTCTCTCCAAAGCTTGGAATCTCCATTTCCAGGCCCATAATCATGGAGAAGTTTAGATATTCATTACTTTTATCTGCGGAGTTGATCTTTTCTGTGCAAAGGGAGGGCCCTCACGAAATACTACACAGAACTTTCTTGTGAGTTACAGATGAACTCTCTTGGAATTTACTGTGTACTTTGTGTGGAAGTGTATACCATTTGCTTCCCCTCTCTCCCCTGCAGGTCGTGTCGCACCTAAACCACAAATTATGCAACGCAATCATTTGTTTGTAGGAGGCTGATATATATCAAGTCGGGGTTGGTAGCTTGAGAGATCAAGGGGGCTGCAATATGTGGAGGCAATAACATTCTTTGTCATTCCAGGGCTGGGAGGTTCTACCAAACTGAGCTTAATTAACTACTGAGGGCAAAGCTTCATTTAGACTCAAACCAACTGCAAATCAGAAGAACTTTAGACGTTTGCCTGCCTGCCCCTTCTATAGCTCACAACCAACCGTACAGTAAGCGGAAGGAAGAGAGCGGGGGGGGGGACGACGACAGATCAACTCTTTGTATTTTTATTTTATTATCTTTTACCCCTCTCCCCCACATCATTATTTTCTTGTTGGTTGTAACATAAATCGTGCTCTTTTGGTTTATCCATTGCTGTTTTGTACCATTATTTGTGTCAAGTAGAGTTAATTATCTAACAAATGTATAAAAGCGCCCTCTAATTAAATGCCACGGGCTGTAAGAGACGGAGATAAATTATTTATACTGCTTTGATGAGGAGCTAGCTTGCTTTAAGCCATTAGCAGTCAGCCGCTGCTATAAATGAAACCACTGCAATGTCTTCTTAGGCTTTAACTTCAGAAGGGGAGAAAGAAGAGCTAAACTCCGAGACAGACACAGAAACCTAGTCAAGAGCTAGTGTTATACTTAAGTGTACTGTTGCTAGTTCAGGTTTCTCTTTAGCAACCAGGCTTTTTTCTCCCCCCCCCCCTCCAAAGATATAATTTGCTGTTTTTGGAGAGTTATTTTCGCACTGGCATTTACAAGTCAGGAAGAGGCGGGTTTTAAACACAAGGCTGACAGTAACAAAGCTGCTATAGGAACAGGTACGGCAAATCCAGGCTGAAATGACAAATGTGTAAGGAAGTAGCCAGGAATTAATCCCATTTGTATAATTTCCTAACGTCATGGCTCAAGAATTTTGATCTACTATGTACAATGAGGCCCCTGGCTGTGCTTATTGAAGTACTACTGTGATACTCGTTTGTGATGTGATTTTAAGCGTCGGAAATGTACCCTTCGAGCTCCGACACACACACACAGTAGTGTGTGTGTGTGACTGTGTGACTGTGTGACTGTGTGTGTGTGTGTGTGTGTGTGTGTGTGTGTGTGTGTGTGTGTGTGTGTGTTAAATCTATTAAATATAGCTACATTCTGCACAGACTCCCAGAGCGTAACCCCTTTAATGTAATGGTGTGTAACGGAACTGCACTAACAGAGAAGGGCTACAACTACCGATTACTTTATCGGCGATTATTCTATTGATACCTTTTTTTCGATTTATCGAACAATCAAGTATTTTTTATATAGATCAGCAAATCAATGAACCTCTTAAGCCCTACTTTATACTTCAATCTTGCAATCTACAAGCTCAATGCGTCACGATGCAACTCGTTGAGAGCTTGTAGACATTGGTTATTGTCACTATTTTGGAATTCTCTTTTAAATATTTTGAAACTATTAATCAATCATTTTATCAAATACATAATTTTCTATTGAATTATAATCAATCAAATCGGTTAGTTCGATGAATAGTTGCACCCCTAGTGTTAAAGGGATAGTTCACCCAAAACAATTCTTTTTTTGTATCGATTAGTCACCGCATGGAGACTGATAGATTTTTTAGTTTTTGTCGCATTCCTAAGCCAATAATTTGATGACCAGCGGACCGGTAGGCAGCGGTTCCGGTAGGAGAAACAAAGGAGACTCTTTGTGTCTCCTACCGGAACCGCTGCTGGTCATCAAATTATTGGCTTAGGAATGCGACAAAAACTAAAAAAATGAACTCAAGTCTCCATGGGATGACTAATCGATAGAAACAGGTGAACTATCCCTTTAAATATAGCTACAGTCTACTCTACACAGACTCCTAAACGTAATGGAACAAATTAAGACGAGGGAAAGCGGAAAAAGTCTGATAAGAATTTCTTATTATTCCAATAAAAAATACATTCATACAGAAATATAACAATTTTGCAAAACAATTTCAAATAAAAATTTCATAAAGCATAAACATAACAATTTTACAAAAGTTTTTTTTTTTTTCGTCTTTTTTGTTTCTTATACAAACATTTCTGTTGAGAACAAAGAGCTGTATTTCGTGTGTTTGTGTGTGTGTTGCGTGTGTGTGCGTCTACATGTGTGTGTGAAAAAGATACATGTTACATTTCCGGGGGGGGGGAGGAATAATGGAAGAAGGAGCTAGAGATAGAGAAGTGATGGAAAAGTATCGGTTTAAGATGCAAGCAAACATGGAGTAAAATCAAGGCTCAATTACCACCCGAACAGTATTGGCTGCCATTTGGGAGCTCTCCTTCTCCTATCCCACAGAAAAAAAAAGAATTAAAAAAACAAATAAACCTTCGCCCACGGCCAACTTCGATTTCAAGTTTGTACACATCCCCGTCTCTTTCAGCAACCCGTGTGAAACCCATGTGTCGGAGCATGCTACAACTACACTCTTTAACTTTGCTGCAACATCAGATTATTTTCCCCTCCACTGCAGCAGGACCCTGACATTGACTGATTTCATGCTCATCGGGTCAAATTTCTAGTTTAGGTAGAGATAATCCCTCATTATTTTTGATAGCTACCCTTTTCCAATCGCCTATACTCGCAACAAATAAAAACAAACACAAAAAAAAGTAAATGCAGTTTTTTAGGGCAAAGACATATGGCCAGTGGTGTGTATATGCACTGATGGCAGGTCAGCTGAAATGGATGATCTTTATCTGGTTCCAGAGAGGCCATCAACCATCACCCCCACTCCCTCCCTCCCCCCCTCGGTTTTCATAATACTGTTTCAGCTCGGGCTAGAACAACGCTTCCCCCAGACAGGTCAATAACCAACCTACACAGTCAGCAGTCTGTGACAGATTCCATGCCAACAAAGCCTTTAGCAATTCATTACCAAGAGGCAGTACAAGGCAAGGCCTGTCCAACTGCAGCCTGTTAATTACAATAAATCTTTAGCTTTTTTCTTCAGTCTTGCTTGCAGGAATGGTGGGAGATGTTGGGGGCGGGGGGCAGAGAGGGTGATGGTGGGTGGAAGTGGGCCTTAAATTCTCATGCTAAAGCAGCTGCTTCGTATTTAAGTCTGCGTTCCGCCTCGAGTAGGTGCACATGCGTTCCGAATCTGCTTTTTTGTTTTTGTTTTGTACAGTTGTGTTAATGGATTACAGTACATACTACACAGTAGTAAATGTTTTTTTTTTAATAAAGGATTTTAAGTGCTCTTCACATACAGCATTTGTCTTACAGGGTCTCTATGACTCAACCAAATGTGATTCATTTATACATCAATTAATTTGGTGCGTCCGCTCATAAAGGAAGTGTCCTAACTAAAACAAAAATAAATAAAAAAAAAGAGATATCATTTCCCAAACATGAACATTTTTATACACTAAACTCTAATCTAAAACAAATAAGAAAAAAAGGCCTGGGCAGCTGTCGATAAAACAGAAGAGGTGCAAATATTCATAGGTAATTGAGCCTTGAACAAGCTTTTCAAAATCACCCATATAACAAAACGTGACCTCCCGAACGGGGCGAAGAACCACCATCACAGGGCAAAGTCACTTGCATAAGGCACCATTAAGGTCAACAGTGCATTATCAGATAGAAAATGGAAAGAATGTACAAAAAAATCTAGATTAGTCCTCAAAGGCAATGGATGAGTGAAAGAAAAAAACAACCAATAACGCCATTAATGACTTCCGTGTGTCTGTAAGCAAGTGGTGATATTTCCAGCCAAAAGCGTGAAATAAGCAATGAGGGGATGGATGACGTTTAAAACAGAAGATAAGATCGTCAAGGCTTTATGTACAATATTGTAACATTTTAACCGTTTTGCGTTTTTAGCTGCACGTTTATTGAAACAATTTGCAGTCCTGGTTTACAGTGGAAACAGGAGGAAAAAGTCGTGTACAAACCCTAAGAGAACCATGCAACACCTGTCTAATGATACTGAAGTTATAGTATAGGTTGTGTTATACCTCTAAAGCACACAGCTTATACAATTTTTACTACAAATCAATTTTTGTAGCTTGTAAAAAAAAAAGAGAAATAATTCATAAACCAGGCTACATAACACATTGCACATTTAGTAGCTGCACCAAAAACACCAAAAAAGCTCCTCTCATACAGTGACTGGGGGGGCAGGGCAAGGGGGTGTTGAGACCCCTGGATCGCTGCCCAGGAGGAGGGGAGAGGGCAAAGTCATCCCCCCTGCCCCCCAACCCCCTTTACTCATCCAACCCAAGGCCCCACAGTCTTAGGGTGCCTGAGACACAGGCACTTCCTCTCTCAAGCCCATCCTCACACGACCGGGAGGCTAAACAAAACAAAACGGAATTTGTTCCCCCCCGAGAAACCCATTCAGTCCTCAGCAATATTGGTACCAGCCCCCCCCCCCCATCCCTCCCCTCCCTCTTTCCCTCCATCCATACATACATCCGCTACAGTCTCTCGTCCTCGATCCTCTCTCGTCTCCACTCACGGGTGAGGAGGGGGTGGGTGGTTGTTGGGGGGTAGTGGGGGCCAGTCAGCCAGTCACAGACATTCACAGTGCATACATGCTTACCTCAGACAGTTTTTGCGTTTTTGTAAAGTACCAGTGTATCTGCTTGTCCGCGGGGGGATTGAACCCCCCCCCAAAACATCATGCACCATACATACAATTCATTCATTCCTTTTTGTGTCCGTCTCTTTTTTTGTGTAATTTTTTCTAAATTTTTTTGTGTAATTTTTCAAATGTCTCTTCAAAGTCCTTCTCAAATCGATTCTTCCATCCGTTGATTTTGTCCTCTTCTTCGTCGCTGCAAAAAAGATAAGCAGATGACCTTCAGAGCGCCTTTTTTTTTGTTTTGTGTCCAAAGAGAGGTCCGTAGAGGCACTGGGATTGAGAATGGTGCAAAATGGCATGCTTTGGCTGGAACACGCTCCCGCCTCTCTTGCTCTGGGGGCAGTTCAACCAAGAGACCGGTCGGTCGGGAGGCAGCGTTTTTTTATATCTCTTCCCCTTTCGCTGCGGTTGGTTGGTTGGTTGGTTGATGCTCGCCCCCCGCTCTAGATGTGTCTCTTCATGTGAAGAGCCAGATGGTCAGACCTGGAGAAACATCTGTAGATGGAGGGCAAAGAGGAAAAGAGCGATATTTAGAGTCTACGAATGGTAATGGATCACTGCTGCGATGTTAAATAAAGTGCATTCAAAACTAAAACACGGATAAGCTTCTACACTACAGGCATCTGTGAGATTAGCAGTAGGGGTGGGACGATATATCGTTATCGCGATATATCGCGATACTTTCTCCCGCGATAACTAATCGATATACTGCCGAAAAATATCGATATTAAAAAAAATATATATATATTTAAGTTTGTGATACGTCCTACTCTGTATTTGTGTAATGATGATTTTGAACTGTTTGGTGCTATTTTATGTGTTTATGAATTGAATACAAGGACTATCGTGATATATCGTTGGTGAAATTTCATGCAATATATCGTGATATCGCAATATATCGATATTTTCAGATATCGTGATATATCGTTGGTGAAATAAATTTCTTGCAATATATATTGAATATCGTGATATCGCAATATATTGAATATCGTCGAATATCGTGATATATATTGTTATCGTGGGCCTAATATCGTGATATATATCGTATCGTGAGGTACCCATATCGTCCCACCCCTAATTAGCAGTATGTAAAACTTCAGATCCAGTTAAAAGTCTTTGGGATGGAAAAAGAAAATTCAATTAAAATTGCCTGAATTGTGTGTGTGTGTATATAAACTAGTCTTGTAACTTAGCAATGCAAAACACTCAAATGGGACTAAATTAACTCCCTCTGATCGCTGTCAATCGTTTGAATACACTATCATAGCTTCCAATCTCTCGAAGCATGCTCTTTGTTGCGATGGCACAACAAAAGTAGAACACATCAATGAGGACCCGCGCCTTTAATCCTATCTGTCTAACTGGTACGTAAGCGCTATCAGATCTAGGCCATGTTCTTGTTTTTGCCTTTACCTGTCACAGTGACTGCATTTAAATGGCTTTGCCCCAGTGTGCTTTCTGAAATGTCTGGTCAACTCGTCGCTTCGTGCAAAACGCCACTCGCAGCCCTCCCATGAACACCTGTATGGCTTCTCACCTGGAAAATAAGAACAAGCATAGAACAAAATGGTCTTATAAGTTTGGTCGGGTAAGTCAAAAAATGAAGAACATGTTTTTTTTCCAGTGAGCTTCAACTAAAAGCCCGGGGGCAGAGGCACTGTGCATGTCTTTGTTTGTCACTGTCGTTGTTATTTAAATGCATTCAAATGAGTAATGCCTCTGGTCAGACATAATCATAGACAGACATAGTTGGTAACAAAGTCACTCAAAACCCCAGTTTCCACTGAACCTGTTGGATCGCTCCTCATCTTGCATTATGTAATTCGAAACATTTCAGGAATGCAAAGAGCGCTCTTACGTAGCTGGGATGTTAAAAGAAAACAACTGACTTTGTAGGTCAAGAGAGGCAGAGAGGTCCTGTGGAGAAAGCCAACACGTGCAATTGCACGCTGCTAATCAAAAATAAGACGCGGTCAAATGACCATTCAAACCCTTCCAATTCAGTGCCCCCTGCCCCCCCCCCCCGCCCCCTGCACCCTTTCCCATGGTGAAACTCAATCTGTTTTGAGGGGACCGAGTCCCTTTTATCCCCCATGTGCCAACCCTCCCCCCTCTCTCCCTCCCTCCCTCTCTCTCACCCAGTCAGTCACATTCCAGATAGATTAGGTCACAGTTTAGGTATCCAGCCATGCAGCGCTAATACTCGCAGCACTCTCTGGCTGAGGACATGCAATGTGGACCTTTAATTACATTACACAATGGCCGGACAATGCCATTAGGGTGGAAGGACAAAATGTATTGCACTTCCTTTTTTTGCCGTACAATAAGATATAAGGGTTTGTATGTTCTAAAGTATACATACAAGTATAATGTTCTTTTAACACTGAATCAAGATGAACTAGTTCTGCATGGAGGACACAACGAATAGCCTTTTTTTCCCTCATTATGCAGCAAGTTGAAGATGTGTCAACAATCCCTGCTTTCATATAGAGGACCCTGACTGGCTGTTGCAGTGTGTTGTGTGTTAGCTCACCTGTGTGAGTGCGCTGATGTGCTTTGAGGTGGGAGCTCTTTGTGTAAACCTTGCGACAGCCGTTGAAGTGACACCGGTGTACTCTCCTCCTGCCGTCCGGCGACGTGTCCCCGCAGACAAGTCCCGTCTTTTCCGAACTTTTCCCGATCCCCCCGCCGCCGCCTCCGGTCCTGATTTTGACCGGCAAGTGCAGCTCGGCGTGAACGCCGGCGCTCCAGCCCTGCATCATGCTGCTGGGCTCCGAGCCGGCCTCCGGAGAGGACGGTGGCGTGCTAATGATGGAGGGGCTAAAAGGTCCAGAGCCGACCAAGACGGAGCCCAGAGGGTTGTGGGTAAAGCTGTGTGTGGGCGAGAGCTCCTCGGAACTGTCCGAGGCCTCGCTGCTGGCGTCCGAGTTCACGCTGTTGGTGTCCAAAATTGGGCTGTCCTGATTGTCCTCCTCGTGGGCCACGGGGATCTTTGGGTCAGACTCTGCCTTGGCTTTGTCCCCGCAGGCCAAGATCAGCTTGCTCCAGAGGTGCTCCGGGTTGTCGAACTTTAGGTCGGACGTGGAGACGTAAGGCTCGCTCTGTAGGTATCGCTCCAACTCCAAGCATGTCTGGATGAGTGCAGAGAAATGAGAAAAATGCTATCAGCATACACATGAATACAATAGAGCTTCTTTTTTATCTGGAGAATGAAGGTCATTGAGAGAGAGAGAGAGAGAGAAATACTTGGATGAATAAGAATCGTTGAAATAACCATTCAGGCTATGGTACTTGTGTAGACACGTGCCCAGAATTGTGCTGTGTGGTCCTATTGTGGACGAAATGTTTATCGCAGATACAAACAGGAACTTCGCTGACTGCTTCTGCACAATTAATAGGAGTAGGACACCACATATTTGCTAGCTTGATGCATTGTATTCTGCCTGCCTAAACACACACATATACACAGTAAAATCCTCAGGGTTGTGCAAGAACGTATGAATCGACCCAAGTGGACAAATGATGGGTCCATGTTTACACTCTCAAGAGTTCAATTAAACACAAGATTGTCCTGTGTACTACACATAGTATATATCCTAGTGAACCACACAGTAGAAGATACAACAAAAATGCATCCTGGAAGTGTAATCGCTAAGACTGCTAGAGAGCCACGCCAGGATCAAGTCAACATCCCCACTGGCACGAGAGAGAGGAAGTGTAAGCTTCAGCACAGCAAGTGCTCGTCTCGCAAGCAACTTGTCATGTTATCAGCAGCTCCACATGGGCCACATCCATTGTGGAATGAGTGGTGAGTCCATTCGAGCTGAGCTGTCAGCCCCTAAACTCTGACCACTTCTGCACCTAAGTGCAAAGGCAGGCATTTAATGTGCATTCTCGTTTCGGCGGTCGAGTGACTCACTGGACAAATTTAGAGTCCTTTTAAGGAAGCTGCCCCAACTTCCCCTCTTAACATGAGCTGTTCGGCTCCTTGTCCTCATGCTGGGGGCCCGGGTCTGACTGACACGCAATCACATCCTTCCTCAGTGTCAGGCAGAATGCTCTTAGTGGCGACACACTGGTTTAAGTGTGACTCAAAGCTGTGGGACTCGGCGAGCAAGGCCATTCATTATGAGGTGCATATGGCACAGTGGGAAGCAGCTCTGACATGGCTCCGGGCATACTGTAACGCTCTCTTACACAATGTTTTCCAGCTGCACTGGTACCTACTCATGCGAGCCTGGAATCGGCCATCTCTGACATTTGATACTATCATATCGTCTATCCCGGTGCCAGCTATAGGGACCCCCAGAAGCAAAGATTTGAATAAAAATGTTTGCTTTAAAATTTATATGTATTCAATAAGATATGCAAACATTTTCAAGATTTTTCAAAAATAGCAGATCTACAAGCTCATATGAGCTTGTAGATCTGCTATTTTTGAATAGCCAAACCTTATTAAGTGGTTAAAATGATTGTGACGCTATGTTAACTCATTTAGCTGGGGACCCCCTGGTACCCCCCCCCCCCCGCATGGTGCAAATGAATGTGCTTCCTTCCAAACGGAATAAAATTAGGATACGGGTATTTTTTGTTTTAAATAAACCAGCAGTGAGAAATAGCCTACTATTAAAAGCCTTTCAGTTAAGTAAGTAAGACGTGCAACGAGAAACACTGCGACAGGAGAGCTCCCTAAAACCACAACATCCTTCTGCTTTGGAAACAATATGATGACAACAGCTCAAGTTATAAGGGCACCGTGCCAACAAAAGTAAATCACCAAATGCTCTGAAGGTAAAAATGGGATCGATTACAAATCACGTGCAATCTATCTCATTTTAACATGATTTCTGGAGTGAAGCCGAACAAATGCAGTGCATTCCCTTAAAAAAACTCACACAAAAACACACACACAACCTAAACAGATGCGTGTGTATTTTGAATTTGAATGAGTGGTAGCCTAGTCTACACACATCCGCTGATTGACGCGACTTCCTGTCGCTCTCTCTCGTTAACATTTTGGACCGAATACGAGGTAACGGATCTCTCCCTCTTGACTCAGTACGTCTCTCTATCGCAGAGCTTAAACGCTAACCCTGCCGACGGGACTGACTGCCAGGCATCGAAAACACCTGGTTAAATAACTCATGCTCAAAATACAGCAGCAGACTGACTGCTGAACCCTGTGAGTTGCACTCCATTCATCTTCCCCCAGACAGAGCAGAGCAGCGATACAAGAACGCTCGCCCCAAAACACGCTCGCCCCTGGGACAAAATCCGGCGACCTCGGAACGGTCGCCACCAGTGTATTCATAAGTAACTTCAGTAAACTATGCCTAAACACCTAACCCGGACTATTCCTAAACGTAACCTCAGTAATGCTATGCCTAAACCTAGCCTTATTCCTAAACATAACCTCAGTTAAACTGTGCCTAAAACCTCACCTTATTCCTAAACGTAACCTCAGTAAAACTATATGCTTAAAACCTAACCTTATTCCGAACCATAGCCTCAGTAAAAAACAAATACAAGAGTAGAGTACAAGAACCGCTGGGGGCGAGCGTGTTTTGGTGCGAGTCTTCCAGTTACCGACTGGAGCTGTCAAACCACTGATCCACTGTCACCGTGCCCACACACACACACACACACACACACACACACACACACACACACACACACACACACACACACACACACACACACACACACACACACACACACACACACACACACACACACACACACACACACACATGCTTGTCAACTTCACACCGAACTCCGCATCATGATAATATAATATGGGTCTCTGGCACATTTTATCAAACGTGTGCACGTGCCTTCATGCGTATTCTGGTTTTACTATTTCGAATAGTAAAACCAGAATACGCATGAAGACATAATAATAATAAACGCCGTTATCCACTGGAACCCTCTCTAGACAAGAGGACCTGAGAGTTGTCTCTGTACTTGGACCATTTTTTTCTCCCCCCTTTCTACACCAAATCTCTTCACCCAAAAAAATAGCCGATCTACAAGCTCACAACAAGTCTGATCTGCTTTTTTTTATTTATTTTTTTGCAAAAAAAATATTTTAAAAAAAAATTACATTTCCCCATTAAAACGCTTAAAAAGCATCCGTGTCACCTTAAAAAAAAAAAAAAAAAAACCCCAAGCGAAGTCATTGATAACTTCAGAACATTGGGACATTGTCACATTGATGTATATTAATAATATTCACCTGCTGCCAGTACTCCTCCAGAGACGGTAAGGCTGAGAAATAGCCCGTGTCGTGAACTATCTGAAGTTCCTGAAAGATGCTGCACATGGGTAGCACATCCATCTCCAAAAAGCGGTTAGAAAAAGCCTTCGATCAGCTGCACTTTTTAAAAGAGAAGTATCTCTTCAAGAGCGGAAAAAAGACCGAAAATAATTCAAAAAGTGGTTGTTGTCAAGAAGAAGTATCCTTGTTTGTCGCGCATGCAGGCTTCGATGCAACCAAAAAAACAAGACGCCCCCGTTGAATCGTATATATTTATATATATACAGATGATGATCGGATGATGGTCCGTGCTTGCGTTCAAGTATGTGTGTTTGCAAACAGTGGACTGGATGGTGAGGAGAGTCGTGCTTCTCTGCAAACTTCCCTATTCAAACCTCGCAGGGCAGGCAAACCCTCCCCCGGCAAGACTACACGCTCGCCCGGCCTCCGCCAATCGGCTGCCACCAGCGCGCAGGAGCCAGTGTTGCCAGGTCGTGCGAGAGAAACAAGCAAACTGGGGCCTAGGAAACCATAGGAAACCAAAGCAACACATGGCCTAGGAAACCTAGGAAACCAAGCAACCAGGGCTAGACAACCTAGGAAAACTAGGGTTTAAAGAGATAAATAAGCAACCAGGCCTAGGAAAACAAGCCCAAAAAACAAGCGAGCCCCTTCGCCCCCTTTTAAACATATATGCATTGGCTATTTGAAAATAGGCGATCTACACAATCTTGTGGATCTGCTATTTTCAGAAAGTTCTTGAAGAACATTTTGGAATATTTTTTGAAACATTTTAAGGACACACATATTGTATGGGGTTGGGGGGGGGGGGGGTAGGGGTCACTGGTCCTTGGCATAAAATATTTTCATACGGGGGTCTGCAGACAAATACATATTATTTTGTGGGGATCCTTGACATGAATTTGTTTGAGAAACACTGGTTTAAACAACATTAGGAAACAAGCCCAAATAAAGAAAACTGCAACCCACAAAACTACCAATATTTACCAGCAATTTACAGAAAAACTAGCCCAAAGTCGCTTAAAATAAGCGGACATGGCAACCCTGGCAGGAGCGCATATGATATCACACTCGACCAATCGCTCGCGCCGGTTGATACAATTTCCCCAAGTCTCTTTTTTAATTGGCGCGTTCGACTCACGGCTCGCTCGCGTTCATTGGACGGCTATTTTTAGACATGTATATATACGCGCTGGCCTGCCTGCGATCCGTGGTCTTTCAGTGCTGGAGCTCTAGCTGTGTGTGTGCGTGTATGTATGTGAGAGTGCGTGTGTGTATGTGTGTGTGTGTGTGTGTGTGTGTGAGTGTTTGTGTATGTGTGTGAGTGTGTGTAAAGGCTACCATGTTTCACCACAGAGGCGCATGTGAACACCAGTTTCCTCTTTTTGCTTTTTTGGGAAACATTTAATTCTAATGTAACTTTACCAGTAGCGCTGGCTTGCGGCATATGCCACTATTGCCTACCAACCACCCTTGATTACAGATTGTTTTTTTCCCCCTTCTTTTTTTTTCTCCTGTTATTTTCCCTTGAAATAAGTTTTCCACCAGAAATGGGACAAATGGCATTCTGTGGAAATAGAGTGTGGTTCAAAAGTTGTTGTTGTACTTGAAGCATGTTTGTCAGATCAAGTTCTGATGAAGTACAAGTAAAATTCCACACCATACACACAGAATCACTGCAATAACTTTTAACCAATTGAACGCCAGCGTCCATATTCTGGGGCCGCGAACGTTAGCCAAAAATGTCAGATCTACAAGCTCACAAAAGCGGGCCAAGTATAGAGCCAACTCAGATCCAGTTTATCAAGCCTAGAGTTTAAGTATATAGGTTAGGCCATAATAAGTCTTTCCTATAAAAGCTAAGTGTATTCATTCTGTATCTCCTATGACATCAAACATTTTCATACTTGTCATGTTTGATGATTGATGCTAATTGTGGGCTTTTAGTGTAATAATGTAATGCAAATAGGTGTATTATAAAACTTAAGTTAAATGTTTTATAAAGTTTATTGCTTGTATTGTTATAAATTCAAGATAGATTTGACATCCTCAACGTCTCGCTTGTGCAATGGGATTCCACACTCATGCCTCACGACAAGTTTCAACATCAATAATGCCACTTGCATGTGGTGACATGCAGGCATCTCTCCTCATTCCACAGTCGCATTCCACCATATGTTTATTTGGCAATGGCATTACATCATGCAACTTATTCTTATCGGCTTGGTTCCTCTTTGGAAGGCGTGCAGCAGAGGAAACCCGTAACACAGCTAGTAAGTCGAAGAGAGAGGCCAGTCTGAGTCCAGCAGCAACTGCATAAGTTCATCATAAAGTCAATTGGCTATGTGAATACAACATGGCACGCTACCCGGGCGTGCAAGATGAGACAAACAACATTTTTGGACAGCTCCCACATTGTTTTCCAAGTGGCTGTCTTTCTCCGCTTGCCAGCCCATAGCGGAGCACTGAGCGTCTATTGTGTCACACTCTCTCGGGCTGCCGGGGCCATATTTGTCACTCATAGCATCTGATTTAGTCATAATGGTGATGCAATAGTGTCTACTGAACCCAGGACCTGCCCTCAGAAGTCCCTTTAAAAGGAATTTCAGTTGGCCTTTGTGTCACTAATGGGAGCTATTCATTATGTCTTATGCCCAGGCCTCACTGGACATTTTTGGCAGTAAAAAAAAGTTCAGGGAGTCCATTCACAGTAAAACGGACCTTCTTTTACAAATCACAAATGACTCGGGTCGGGCATGGCGGGCCATGGGGAGGAGGAGTATAACGCAATGCTTGGTTTATCATGGCACACTAATATAGCAAGCCTTGATCGTTCATGCATCTCAAGACTTTGTCAAGAGGTCCTAACACTATCTGTGTGATGAATCACAGGGCTACCGTCGGGCTCCCGAAGGAGCATTAGCGTTGAGGTCTACGGTAATCACTCCTTACAGAAGAAGGCCCCTCTGATGAAGCATTTAGAGAATGCGCAGGGTGCCGCATGGCAGCTTTTATCTGTGGAGAGGAGAAGCCAGGTTCCACTAGCTTTTATCATCGTTATGCAATCCCCAGCCCAGGCAGTAGCCACAGGAAAGAGCAATTACAGGATGACCCATTTTAATACATCACTGTCAACCCAATCAGTGAGTTGTTCTAAGGGGGTTTTTCTGGGTCTAACCTTGGTGCAGCGGAGAGACTGGAGACCCCTCTGTTGTCCTGCTCTCTCCGTAACGTGCATGAGTAAACAAATTGAGGCTTGTTCCTCATCCCAAGGTATTTTTTTTGTCCCAGCATCCACAAGACTTAGATTTAACCACTTAAACCTTCTATACTTTGGGTGCGTTCGGAAATTACGCACCGGAGCACACTCGCCTATTAGTTTGTATTGGCCAGTGCGCTCAGTGCTGTATTTTCGAACGCACCCTTTGTAAAAACAGACCCGAATTGGCACTGTACATGAGTCCGCTCTTTTTTCGCTCTATACCAAATTCTTTGCAAAAATAGCCGATCTACAAGGTCACAACGATTCGCAACACGACTCTTTGTGAGCTTGTAGATCGGCTATTTGTGGCGAAAGGTTACCCGAATAGGGATGCTGGGGTTCAAGTGGATAATGAACCTATTTTAACCCATTAAGACCTGAGGCCAATTCTACAAATGCCTTCTAAATCAGTGGTTCTCAAACCTTTTCGTGCCAAGGACCCCCTAAATTATATATATTTGGCCGCAGACCCCCATCTGAAAATGTTTTGTGCCAGGGACCCCCAGAATCAATTTGGGTTAAGGTCAGGAACTGATTCTGAAATCTGTTTGGTTCAATAGTCAGTGTAAACATTCTTAATTGTGATCAGTTTTGCACACTCACTCACTAACACTCCTCTGCGCTGAAGTTGCTATAATGAAACATTTTTCCCGAACAGTAGCCTATTTCAAACATAATGCTATAAGGTGCTTATTTGTACGCACGTTGATTGATTGGATATTAGTGGAAGATAACAGGAGTGCAGAGCCGTCAAAGCTAAACCAAGCAAGTACAGTATGTGTTGCTGACAACTGATTCTGAAGCAAATTCTCTTTCATCCTTTCACATCACAGCGTAGCACCGAGCGATCAGTTAGCAAGGCAGCGCTATACAGCGCCATCAATAGAGATGCATCAGCCTGCGTGGGGGGGAAGGAGGCCGTGGAAAAATTTGTCCAAGCTTAAATAAAATGAGAATAAAAATAATTGATTGGAAATCAATGCACATACATCATTCACTCTTTTGTAAGAAGGAGAAATGGACGCGGGGAGAGGAGGAGGAGGAGGAGGAGGAGGGGGGGGGCAGGGATCAATATTCATTGGAATCATAAATCAGGAGCGAGCCAGCGCTCCCGGGGAGAGATGATGATCGTTGGCCTGGTTTTGGATTACATACTGGGGTTGAGGCTGTCCAGCTTGCAAATGCGTTTCGGCGTTGCTGCTGTAGTACCCCCACCACACACACACACACACACACACACACACACACACACACATGCACGCGTGCGCACATCACACGCGTGCGCACATCACACGCACGCACGCACGCACGCACGCACACACACACACACACACACAACCAGACTTGCACGCACGCACGCACACACACACACACACGCACACGCGCAGACACAACATTAACACTGAACACGGCCCCTCTCTTCTCATTGAAATGCATCGATGGTTTTCCGTGTGATGTCGGCCTTCCGTCCCGCTGTCAGGCCACGTCTAGGAGACAGCGCAACATGTGTTTGTGTACAATGGGTCGGGTCTGAGTCTGGGTCCGTCACGCCGTCAATGATGGGTGGCGGAGCGGGGGTAGGAGGGGGGGGGACCTCTGCCTCGCAGCAGCCTCTTGACCTTGAGGATGAAGCGTGTGCTTTGTGTTCCGTGTGTCTGTGTGTGTGTGTGTGTGTGTGTGTGTGTGTGTGTGTGTGTGTGTGTGTGTGTGTGTGTGTGTGTGTGTGTGTGTGTGTGTGTGTGTGTGTGTGTGTGTGTGTGTGTGTGTGTGTGTGGGGTGGGGGGGGGTGTTTGAGCTGCATTACTAAGTGGACATGCTTTGCACACAGCAATCACTCAGGACACTCTTGTGACAGTCAACCCCCTGATCCACAGGCTGATGATGAGAGGATCCGGGTCTCAGTCAGTCAGTCAGAAGAAGCATGACATACGAAGTTCATGTAACCAGGAATAGCTTTGGACTTGGCGTTGTGACAGCCCCCAAAAATGTAAGCGATTGTCGTTTGACACAAGGCTCCCTAACAACGTACATGGCTATGAAGGGCTCGCACTCGTGGGGGGGGGGGGATATTCGGCCAAGACGGCAGATCTGCAAGCTCACAATGTGTTGCGCTGTTGTTGGCGTAAGGGGGCCTAGTATAGAGCTTGGAGGGATTCCGCTCAACTAAGTAGGGTTTAAGTGGTTAATGCAATAGGACATTGCAGAACATGCATTTGGCATCAAATTAGGGCATCGGCCAGCAGGCAAAGCTCACTGCTCAATGTAGAAGGAAGGAGATAGTAAAATGCTCGCTACTCGCGATGTGTTGGTCTAGGATCAAACCCTGTATATGAAAAGTAATCATTATAAATGTGAGGTTTGTGTCTGTGCGTATGTGTATGTCCTTGTGTGTGACAGCGCCAGTGTTGTAGCAACAGCAACAACAAACTAGTACAAAGAGGAACTGTAGCATAGGGCGCTAAGCCACACGGCCTTGACTTTTATCAGGGAAGCGAACAGCAACAGAAACACTTTTTTCTTTTCGTTATCTTATAGTGACATTCTTGTTTACCCCCGGGAGTTTCCCATAATTGAAGAAAAACTAAAGAAAACACCACCGTTTTCCCCAGCAAAAATGTTTTGAACATAAACAATAAGCGAATGAAAGTGAATGAAGTTCTGCACAGTTTCATTCACTTTTTTGTCTTTTCCCCAAGTGAGTTTTTCAATAAGTAAACACAATGTTGCACAGATTCAGGCGAGCGGGATCTTAAACGTGCTGGAAAATCCAGAGGACAGTTCAATGGTCATTGTTTCACACATGGGTGGTGCACGGTGAGGCCGCGTGTTGTTTTTCCTCCCGGGTGATGCCTGCCTTTTTAGTTGGTGGTGCTAAAGGCTACTACACCATTATTACACGCGGGTATACAGGAATGCGAGGTATTTTATTATTTGCCGCCAACCTCTGTGGGAACCAGCTCTCTCTCTCTCGCCGTTTCGGGGGAGGTATTTATCCGGGGCTGCGGGGATAAACAGCGACCCAACCCACTGATTAGGGACCTTGGATGTATTCATCGCACATTTTCGGGTGTGGGAGAGGAGAGGAGGTACGAGGGGGGGATCAGGTTACCCTGACCCCGAACACAGTGAGCTGAATGTTGTGCTCTATTAAGACGGGACGATATGGGATAACCTATCACCCAATTCAACAGGGCACACAAGGAGACAAATTCCTGGTTGCATGTATTGCATTTAGGGTGAATACAAGCAAACACTGTGTCTCGCACAGTCTATACTCTGTCGGTTTAGACGTTGCAAACACCAGTAAACTGAGATTTAATCTGCCATTCATGCTAAATTACATTTGCACATTTGCATTTAGATTTTCCAGATGGCTGTCTCTCGACTCGTAAACAAGAAGTAGAGAAGAGCAAAAGTTTACGTTTTCCCTTAACCCATTCAATCCGGGAATGCATTCTGTGTCATTTTTAGATTTCTTTGGGCTATTCAAAAATAGCCGATCTACAAGCTCTTATGAGCTCATATGAGCTTGTAGATCTGCAATTTTTTGAAAAATCGTGAAAATGTGGGCAAATCTTTGAATATATAGATAACATTTCTAACTCAAATCTTTGCTTCTGGGGATTCTACAAATGTCTTCTAAATCCTAACAGTTTTTTATTTTAAACTTATGTTGCTATAATATCAGTGGTTCTCAAACCTTTTCACGTTAAGGACCCCTAAAATGATATGTATTTGGCGGCGGACCCCCATCTCAAAATATGTTGTTCCAGGGACCCCCCAGAAGCAAAGATTTGAGTTACAAATGTTCGCTTTAAAAAATGTATTCAATGATTTGCACACATCTTTCAAAAATAGCTAAAGTATAGAATAATGGTTAAAGTGGTTCAAATCTAAAATGACAGGTGCTTTCCCGGTCTTAATGGGTTAATGCGAGCCAATTATTGTCAATTATGCCACACACCTCTCAGTAGCTTAAAATTCCAATCCCATTTGGGTGATGATGCCGTCAACAGACAGTGGGGCTTGAATTGGAAGAATGTTAAAAAACAACTACAACATCTCTGTGAGGACACTGAGACATTACCTGAGGCCTCAATGGCATTCTCACAAAAGACCTTGTTTGGGAAATACTGCTGCAATTTGCTCTGCATTCAAGGACATGTTTTTACGAACAACCCACACATACCTCCCCCCCACCCCCTCCCCGAACACACACACACACACACACACACACACACACACACACACACACACACACACACACACACACACACACACACACACACACACACACACACACACACACACACACACACACACACACACACACACACACACACACACACACACACACACACACGCTGGCTTCATGTTAAAGACGTGTAGGCCTATATGGCCTGTCTGTCCGTTCTTCCAGCATTCATTCCATTTGGCTGTCAGTCACGGTGGATCAGCATTGCTTGAAGGACTGGAGTGAAAGGACAGGAATCTACAAGTGACCTGACCTGCTGCACATACCGTAGAGGAAGAAAACCAGTGGTGGAAAAAGTACTCGCATTTTTCAAGTAAAAGTATCAATTCTGCAACGTAGAAATACTCTTTTACAAGCAAAAGTCCGCAATTCTAAATTTACTTGAGTAAAAAGTACAAAAGTATTGGTATCAAAATGTACTTAAAGCACCAAAAGTAGAAAGTAATCAATATGCGGGATGCCCCATTTTAAGTTTTCAAATGTATAAGAATCTTTTGAAAATAGCAGATCTACAAGCTCACAATGCGTCACATCACGACGCATTGTGAGCTTGTAGATCGGCTATTTTCAAATTGCCGAAATATATATATATAGAGTTTAAGTGGTTAATGTATGTTTAGTTATGAAAATCTAAATCTAAAAAGTAACTAGTAACTAAAGTTTTTAAACAATTGTAGTGGAGTAAAAGTTAAATATATTCCCCAGAGATGTGTAGTGGAGTAAAAGTAAAAGTATTGGAAATTGGAAATACTCCAGTAAAGTAAAAAAAAAATACTGAAATACTGAAGAAAACTTAATCAGCTAAGGTGTGTTGTGGGGGTCTTATCTTTTATCTTCAGATAGGAACTGATTCCAAATCTGTGTTTGTACCATCATGTCTCATCAGCTAGGCTGTGCTTGCCCCCCCCCCCACACGCACACTCCTATCTAAAAGTTCACAGTTGTTGACCTGGGAGGCAGGTCAGAGCCCGGGGGGTCTTTGTCCTCACACACAACCGTGAACAGTGTGTCTCCGACGCTTATCTCTTTAATCCCACTCTCCCTGGATCTGTGGGGCTAGCTATCCTATCCTTGTGGATCTGTGTTTCACGGATGAGTTTCAGCTGAAGAAGAAGACATCATCTCTGTCATGTCTACTTTTTTGCTGACAGGGCTCTGTGAAGACGTGGTCATACTGAAAAGAAGTGCATGTTTAGAAAATGTACAACAAAAAAATACACTTCACCCATTAAGACCGTGAACGCTGCTGTCATTTTTAGATTTATTTTGTTTTTTCAAAAATAGCAGATCTACAAGCTCATAGCTACGAGCTTGTAGATCTGCTATTTTCGAATATCGTGAAATCTTTGATTATATGTATTTTTTAAAGCGAACATTTTTGACTCAAATCTTTGCTTCTGGGGGGTCCCTGGAAGAGCATATTTCGAGATGGGGGTCCACAGCCAAATACATTTTGGGTCCTTGACGTGAAAAAAGTTAGAGAACCACTGATATCATTGCAACAACTGTTAGGATTTAGAAGACATTTGTAGAAACCCCAGAAGCAAAGATTTGCACAAATGTTCACGATTTTTCAAAAATAGCAGATCTACAAGCTCATAGCTCAGAGCACTCTGTGCCGCGCTATGAGCTTGTATATCTGCTATTTTTGAACAGCCAAAGAAATCTTAAAATGACACACAGATGCGTTCCCGGTCTTAAATGGTTAAGGAAAAAATGTATTGCATAGTTTTGGGTCCAACCCATGTAAAAAAAAAAGGGGGGAAAAAATAATATTGGTCACGTTTTTGTGTACAAACAAGAAACCAAAATATGATCAACATGGGCATAGACATAAATACGTTTTATATTGACACAGGTCTGGCGTTCTGCCAAAAGTACAACGATTTGTTTTCACAAAGTTAAAGCATGCGGCTACTGTGTGAGAGTCAAAGTCAAAGTGAAACTCTTACTAAGCGGCTACTGCAGTTCGTCATGAGTAGGCCGTGGGTCACGCCATTAAAAAGACTCCACTACTGCGGTATAAGGAAGGCTGCATGTGTAAGATAAGGTTTGTCACGGCAAAAGTTTGATACACTGCAGTATCATGTGGACAACGTCAGTGAACTTTTGCAAGAAAAGGCCCTTATACGCCGAGAGATGCTACTTTATAATCATTTTTATGTCTTTGTCAGGGACGCGCGAGCAGCACAGGGCTTAATGCAGCCCCTGAACTTTGTTGCAGGGCCGTGTTAGTGTATGGGAAACACATCAGCCTCGGCACCTTCTCCTAAGGTCGTGACTTTTAAAGGTTGACTCCAAACAGCCCAGCTCTGTTGACTCAGCGCCCGTCTGTACATTAGTACACAGATACTGAGCCCGGCTAACAGCCTGCTGTTGCCAAAGTAACAAATCCTAGCCACCAATGACCTCACTTGCCGGCACACACACACTCTGTTAGACTTTGTACTGTTATGTCATTTATTTGATCTGTGTGTCACACAGGCATTTCCCTTCACACGATCCTCTCTCTCTCTCTCTCTCTCTCTCTCTCTCTCTCTCTCTCTCTCCCCTCCCCTCCTCTACCTCTCTCGCTCTTGCCCTCTCTCTTTCTCTTTCTCTCTTCACTATGTTTTCTTTTCCTATCAAAGGGAAATCCTATTGGCGAACCCCCCCCTTGTTCCCCTTCATGACCCATTGTGTTGTTGTCTTTGTTCTAATCCATTGTGAGTTGTCTTTAGTGTAATCGTTTCCATGTTATTAGCCTCGCTCTCTCTCTCCCATTCGGACCAAATACGTCCAGTTTTTTTTCTTTCCCAAGCCCTACATAATGGCAATTCTGTGTGAATGAATGAACACTTGAGCGAACCCTTTGATCTTAGCTGACCCCATACACAATACATAACAACTCCCTCTTTAAAAGTACAATGCAAACATAGTCATGTACAGACAGAGGCACGTATGCAATCACTTGAGCAAAATAAGTCTCTGGATTTTGTAATGATTGCTCGCTGCAGTAATAATCTTATGATAAACTGCTCTCTCTCTCTCTCTCTCTCTCTCTCACCCCCCCCCCCCCCCCCCTTCCCCTTGCTCTCTCAGCAGATACACACGTACCTATCGCCAGCTGAGCATGACTCACTCATACCTCATGACCGCTTTCCAATGAAGCACATTGTTGTGTGTCTGACCGGTCGGCAGGTTTCCGGGAAATCAGTGTGTGAGCTGTACATATGTGCCATCATCACCGTTCCACAGCAGTTCCAGCCTGTGCTGAGCTGTGCTGTGTGACTGGGCGCCCTGGGGGGAATCAGGCCAACATAAAGCAATGAACTAACCAAACAAAATTAACCCCCCCAAATAAATGCTAATGAAAGGAGAAGGAATGGGCGGGGGGGGGGGGGGGGGGGTTGGGGGGGGGTTAGTCTAATGGCCTTAATCGCTTTGTCAAATAGGCTTTGGGGCTACGAGTGACACCTGCCTCGTTTCTCTCTCCTGAACGTGCTTCAGGGGCTGTCAGCGCTGATAAATCGTCAGAGCAGAGGTGGAAATATCCAGTAATGAGCGAGCTTGACGTAATACTATGAAATTAGGCCGCCTGAGTCATACTCCCAGCGAGTCTACCAGCGATGACATAAGAATAAGAAAAGATCATTTTTCATGATAGAGTTACGACGCGCTTTTAAATAAATAATAAAGCAATAACGCCATGATAAATAAAAAGTGCTCTGTGTAGCATATATGAAGTCACCTAAAACCCGATTTTCTAGGTTGTTGCATTACTAAGCACTGAGTGAGGGCTCAGCAATTCCCTGCAGCATTGCAGACTAGTAATTTATTGAAGTGTTTTGCAAACCGTCCAAACAAGTATCTGTCACCGGAACCCTAAACGTTGTCACACTGAAGCTTTTCAACACGACAGACAGAGAGACACTGTGGTGGTAAAAGTACTCAAATGTTTTACTTAAAGTAAAAAAGTAGCAATACCACAATCTAAAAACACTCTGTTACAAGTAAAAGGCCTGTGTTCAAAATGTTACTTGAGTAAAAGTACAAAAGTATTGGTATCCAAATATACTCAAAGTACCAAAAGTAAAAGTACTAAAATGTTTGAAAATAGTAGATCTACAAGCTCACAACGCGTCGCGATTGTAGTGGAGTAAAAGTAACATTTTTGCCTCTGAGATGTAGTGGAGTAGAAGTAAAAGTATTGAACATTGGAAATACTCCAGTAAAGTAAAAAGAACAATACCTCAAAAGTGTACTTGAGTAAATATACTTAGCTACTTCCCACCACTGGACACTATGCACACTAGCAAGGTGACTCATAGACAGACAGACAGACAGGCAGGCAGGCAGACAGGCAGGCAGGCAGGCAGGCAGGCAGGCAGGCAGGCAGGCAGGCAGGCAGGCAGGCAGGCAGGCAGGCAGGCAGGCAGGCAGGCAGACAGGCAGACAGACAGACAGACAGACAGACAGACAGACAGACAGACAGAGGCAGGCAGACAGGCAGACTACAGCAGACAGGTAAACAGACAGACAGACAGACAGACAGACAGACAGACAGACAGACAGACAGACAGACAGACAGACAGACAGACAGACAGACAGACAGACAGACAGACAGACAGACAGACAGACAGACAGGCAGACAGAGGCAGGCAGACAGGCAGACTACAGCAGACAGGTAAACAGACAGACAGACAGACAGACAGACAGACAGACAGACAGACAGACAGACAGACAGACAGACAGACAAACAAACAAGGGCAGGGCTAAGCCCTAGAGAGAGCAGTGACACAATCCAGTGCCTCTCCCTCCACAACATACACCGTAAAATCCAGAGTGTCTGCTTAAACTAAACCTTAATGGGTCCATTTGTACACATAACTAATACTCTGGAATGTGCTGTTTGCAGACAGACAGAGCAGACAGGTAAATAGGCACCGCCTATCTTTCAAAAATAGCAGAACCACAATGCGTTGCGACGCGATGCATTTGTGAGCTCGTAGATTGGCTATATTTTCAAATAGCCTGAGTATAAACTAATGGCTGATGGTATGTGAAAATGTATGTTTTGTAATAATAATATCTAAACCTACAAAGCAACCTTTAAATTAGAAACTAAAGTTTAAAAATAGAAACAAGCGAACCCTGCTCACCTCGAAGCAACAGAGACTGTATAAATGACTGGAGACATGGCTGTCTCCCCCGGGGGAACAACAACAGACGTAACACTACACAACACCAACAAGGCCTATGGCTGCTGGGGCGCAGCAAACAACACCGTCGGCAACGAGAACCCAAATAAGTCGTGACAGCACCGGGGGTACCTGAGAGACTCCCCAAATTGATCATTCTTGGTAGAGCTTCCACCCCCCCCCCCCCCCACACACACACACACACACACACACACACACACACACAAACGAAAACACGCACATACCCTCCTTCGCCTCGATCCTAATACATGCAATACGTCGCATCTGCTGCAGAAACCTTGGATACAACAGTCGCTTTTCAGAGTTTTGTGTCATGGCTATTCTTGGCGCGTTTGCGGTCGGCGCCTCTGCGCTGCGATTCCAATTCTGCATGCAGAGCCCCTTTAGTTCAACCCTGTAAACACATCCTGAATACATTATTTACGGCACGGAAAAACGTCTCCTCATCTCCTCACCTGGCCTAATATCGTGAAGTTGTTAAGTGGGAAGTGTGTGCTCCTTTCTGCAACCGTATACATTCAACTTTATCCAACTCCATGCCATACGTATCCCAGCCTGTGGGCCGGGGTCCACTGATGGGCACACACACTGGTGGGCACACACACAAGGACCACAATGGAAACCAAGTCCCCAGGACTTTTTTTTGTTATCATTTTATAGCCTAAATGTCTGACTCGTGCTATTTACATTATTGACTTATAAAGTATTCAATCAATCAATCAAATCAATAAACTGCTAGCTGTCGCCTAGGTCAGTGGTTCTCAACCTGTGGGTCGGGACCCCCAGGGGAGCCGCCACATGATCTTGGGGGGGGTCCCCAGGTGACAGTGAAAAAAGTAATTAAAAAAAGTAAAGAAAACTAGAAAAAGTTTTGGACAAAATCTGTAGGAGTACTGTCAAAAAATATGTTTTGCACAAATCGGCCTCCTGGTGGCGCTATAAAAGGCCCATGTGAAAAATGTGGGGCAGAAGTTCGGAATTGGCATCCAGGGAGTGTGTGTGCACAGTTTCGCTGCGATCAAGCCAACGGTGGCGGAGATTAGCTGGTGACAGACGGACACACACACACACACACACACACACACGGACGGACGGACACACGGACGGACGGACGGAGGGTAAAACATACTCTCTCGCCATGCCTTTCGGCCTGGCGGAGACAATAAATGGAAAAATACCAGAAAGAGGCAAACATTGTGATCTACAAGCTCAGAGCGCCTCGCGGTGCGAGGCGTTGTGAGCTTGTAGATCAGCTATTTTCACAATATTTATCTGTGGAACCATGTCAGACTCAATGTAATACCTCAACTCGTACAATTCCAAGTGCTTGTCTGGGTGGGGGGGTCCCCAGTTCAAATATGATTATTTTAGGTTGTCCCCAGTTCAAATATGATTTGGAAAGAACTACTGTACTAGGTAGCCGTGGTAGCAGGGCACCAGAGCAGCAGCCACAGCTGACCCATCGTGTGTGAATTAATTAGCAGCCAGGGCACATTTTAGCACAGTTATTTGGGACTTTGTGTCGGGTAGGTGTGATAATGTGGGTCAGCTAGGGGAGCACTTGGCGGGACAGTTCCGAGCGACGGGGAGTCATGTCATCTCACGCTATCAGCTGGCGACAGGCACTCAGCGCAAACACCCCCCCCCCCCTCGCCCACCCACACCCACACACACACCCCCCCCCTGATAAAAGCCCTGATCCCGGCTGAGCCCGCTGACCGCCGCAGTTAACGTCCCCTCTCTTTTACGGAGGCCTAATCCTGGAATTTAACAATGTGCCGGGCCCTCCAGTCCAGGGGATCAAATTCTTCCCCGTGGACTGTGTATTAGACAAGCCCCGGCCCAGCTCCCCTAGGCCTTGTGCCACCCACAAAGCCTGGAGTACAAATCCACAGAAAAAAAACTGACCCCCCACCCCCCCTTCACACCAGCCACACGCAACACTGTGTAACAGAGTCATGTCAGTATGAGAGCTGTGAATTCCTTTATGTGTGTTTCCTCCTCGCTGTTTTGCCTCTCTGCGTCGTTTTCTGGCCCCGGCCTCTCTCTCTAACCTAAGCTTTTATTTCCAGTTGTGTCCCATGCAGCATCTGTTTTCCTTCTTTTTCACGAGGCTACTGTACTTGTGCTGTGTGTGTTAGCATTACTGTGTGTTAGCACAGTGGTCCCCTAACATTTTCATGTCAAAGGGCCACCAAATTGGTTCGTATATTTAAGGCACCATGTGAAAGGATTTTGTGCCAGGGACCCCCATAAGAGATCAAAAGATTTAGAGATCCAAAAATAGCAGAAATATCAAACAGGGCTTAGCCTAAGTGTTTACATTAAACTGTACTGGACCCCCTGGACCCCTGGGGGTCTCCAGACCCCACTACCAGGTCCTATTAACACATGACGCTAACTATTGAGGCGTCTCAATGGCTGTTTAACTTGCATTAGCCTTCATGGCGCGGCAGACAGGCTGTGATTGTGCGGGGGGCAGTGGGATCATTATTCGCAGAGAAACCTATTTCTCCGTGACACACACACACACACACACACACACACACACACACACACACACACACACACACACACACACACACACACACACACACACACACACACACACACACACACACACCCCACACAAAAAAAACTTGCACACACATATCCTGACATGCAATTATGGCATACGACACTTTGGGGGAACACTGCAATTAGCGAGTGTCAACCATCCAATATGCACTATTCTTTTCTCTTCCTTTTCCGTTTGTGTCTTGCGTAGCTCCTTCCAAAGAGCTGCACTCGTCTTCTAGCGTTTCAATGCGTTTGTTATACCGCAAGGTCAGATGGGACAGATACCCTACGCCGGCATCGGAAACCTCGCGACTGTACGCGGTAATTACTGGTGTCCTTGATATTTGATGTGGAATGGGGATGGTAACCTTTAGTGTTTGCCTGTTAGCTCACCGAGTCCACCCCCCCCCCCCCACACACACACACCCACACCACACACCCATTCACACACACACCCCCAGCCTCTGGGAGCATGGCTGGAACACAGGAGGCTGACTTTGGAGGGAAAATGTGAAGTGTGTTTGCCACACCAGCTGCTGCCCAGGGACATGGTCAAACATGGAAGGCTTGTCATTGCTGTGATGTCTGAGGACGTGTACTGATGCTGATGATGGGACCTGCTGTCAGGGTGCTGGGTGGGTGGTAGTGGTGGTTGGGCAGTGGTGTAAAGTAACTAACTACATTTACTCAAGTACTGTTTGAGGTATTTTTTACTTTACTGGAGTATTTCCAGTTTTCTGAACTTTTACTTCTACACCACTACATTTCAGAGGCAAATATTATACTTTTAGCTGTTAGCTGAGAGAGAGAGAAGCAGGGACCTCTTCGCCAAAAACTGCTTGTAATCTACTCCAATCAGGAGAGAGTACCCATTTATAAGCTTAATCTTTATAGTGTTCCAGTTCCAATTTTGTCTTCTCATTTCTTTGTCATTACTCCCACCTTCCAAGTTCTTTTTCCTGATTGGATAAAATTGGTATCCTGACCTGAAAATGCATTTCTGTTCAATATAGACCACCGAAGTCTGACGTAATTTACACATCCTAGGTTTGTCTACCTGGTTCGCGGACTCGCGGTTTTCCACCCCCATTCTAATCCCCATAGACGTTTAATATCGTGTCAAATAAGAACTGTGTTACAACAATAAACGAATGATCCCGGCGGTTTTACTCTTATGGATATGAAGCATCAACTGACGGTGAATTGTTACTTCCGCCGAATTAGTTAAATTTTCGCCAGAAACAGACTGTATCAAATATAAGTGACTGACTATCATAAACGATACAGAACCTCCTCCCTGACAATATCGCCGAGACAGTTTGTTTATTTTTGGACCACAATTCTTATATGAGACGATTCTATGATGACCCAATGGTATTCTCCATAGCGAAATTACTTTACGAACATGGGGATGAACGAGTAACGTCAGGACTTCTGTACTCTATAGAGCTAGAGAGACATGGAGACTCCTGTTACTGGACAAACACTCTATAGCGATGCGTTATATTATGGGAATATAGAGCTATTTAACACTTATTTTAACCAAAGCAAATCACTTTATTCAAATACACGGCCGCAAACGCTTTCGAGATTTTGTATCCTGTACACAGGTTCCACATGCTTTACATTTGCTCATTCAAAATTCCTGCCAATTTTGTGGAATTTAGAATGTTTGAGAATGTGAGTTCCTGAAAAGGAGCTGTCAGAAAGTGGATAATGAGATGAAAATAATTTTGGGCCTGGTGTGACTCAAGTGTTAAGAATTGTAATTCTAGTTAAATCCATAAGAACCTTTCTTTATTAAGTAAAACATAAAAAAACAAAAAGAACATTTCAGGGATTTCCGATTACACCATTATCCAGTGTGAAGTGAGTGGAACTATGAAATTATAATCTTTTCTTTTGGTTATCAGTCTCATTAAAAATTAGAGCTGTGCTTGTAAGATTGTGACACACCAGTAAGAGGATTTGCATTCATAGACTGGGCTTGTGATTACTTGTTCATATGAGCGACTCTTGTCACAGCTAGGGAGGGTTCTGGAACTCCAGCTCTGGCCTGTGGCCGCCAATTAGACTAACAAGGCCTCCCTCCATAAGTCACTGAAGTGCTGCTTTAATTGGCACAACAACAGCTGAAGAAAGCGCTAGCAGGCAGCCATGGCCTAAAGCTCTGCACACACCTGGAGAGACTCTCATTTCCCCGTTGATTCTTCGAAGAAACAGCAATAGCCATAAATTCCTACCCAGTCTGATTGACTTATTTATTGTCCCAAACAATGCATGCTAGTAGCAAGAGGATATGAGAATGACACCCACTGACACCGGCGCAAATCACAACACAAAAATGTCGTCCTAAAAAAAGGAAATCATGTTCTCCGATCTTCTCCACACCAGTGGTTTTCAACCTGGGGTCCAGGCCCCCCCCCCGGGGGGGTCCCCAAAGATCACAGGGCCATGTCTGTAATAGTCAAATTGTTTAAGCATGTTGTACAAAACCATATCTTGCATTATTACATTAAAAATAATCTGCATTTGTCAAGATTTTTCAAATTGTTGAAAATACAGCAACAATAGCTGTTCTGCTATTTGTCATGAAAAGTATATAGGGCTAACAAGTGGCTAACATGAAAAGCACTGTGTGTGTGTGTGTGTGTGTGTGTGTGTGTGTGTGTGTGTGTGTGTGTGTGTGTGTGTGTGTGTGTGTGTGTGTGTGTGTGTGTGTGTGTGTGTGTGTGTGTGTGTGTGTGTGTGTGTGTGTGTGTGTGTGTGTGTGTGTGTGTGCCTGTGCGTGCGCGCGCACCGTACGCGTGCATGTGTGTTTTGCGTGCGTGCATGTGTGGAAGGCGGGTGTTAGATGGAAAAACTGCTGGGAACCTTTTGCTTGATTGAATACTTTCTTAACAGTTTGCAAAGACAAGCACAGGGAAGTACAGTTCAATACAAGGCCTGTTAAGAGGATTCTAAACCCAAGAAAGCACTATGGCTTGTTTCCATTGCGCCACTGGAGTGCTGTCTCCCAATCCAATGCACCTGTCTTTATTGTGTTCATAGCTTTTGCCATAGCATTGTGTTGTGTAACATAATCTGAACTGCCACCACCACGTTATAAACATCCCATGTGAACACGTACAAGTGCAGGCATGCCGCGTTGCAACACAAACACGCCAGGTGTTTTTGACACCCTGCCGCCGCTCTCGTACATCTGCGTGTTGTGCCAATCCCCCCCCCACCCCCCACCCCCCGCCCCCTCAAAACACTCCTCCAGCTGAATGGCAGAGGATTATATAACTGGGCTTCAGACTCATCAATCTGTAGTCCCCGTGTTTATGTTCGCCTCTCTCACACTGTTTTTCTTGGAGTCCCTCTTGAGAGAGAGAGAAGCGCTGATGGAAAGGATGAGGCTCGCTCGCTAACATATACGCATATCTGGGATGCCTGGCAGAGACGTTATCGCCACACACACACACACACCCACACTCACACACACACACACACACACACACACACACACACACACACACACACACACACACACACACACACACACACACGGCAATCTCCGTCTGTACACTTAACAAAAGTGCAGGTACCCCTGGCTTATCGTCCTCAAACAAAACGTGTCAGTCAGGCAGCAGTACCGGGATTGACTGGGATGCGTTGCATGGGGGGGGGGGGGTAGTTCCTGGAAGGGTGCCAACAAAGGGAAACATGCCCTTCCATCACTGAGGTTTATGTCGAAGCATGTCGGAGGACAGGTAATGTGACAATGAGAGGATTAGCAACATCCTGCTCCTATTCTTTGAGGACTGTATCATTCCAGGTGGTATAGGACGCATGTACTGGATATCTGTCATACTTATAAAATAATTATAACTGTCCCAGGCCTTCATTTTAGTGTTTATAACATTCCAAGGCAGCCATGGCACGATATTTGCAGAGCGCCCATTGCCCAACACCTATACAGTATTAATATTTTTCACTGTTAGCTTCCTACAAATTGCTATTCAGTCATTCCTGTAAAAGTCGTATTGATTTTAGTTTGAAAGGATTTGAAGAATTTGTGCAGCAATACGGAGGTGGCAGACAATGTCTGAGTTCAGCAGGCATTGTCCGCTCATGATCACCATCTTCGACGTCCATTGTCCCGCTCCGGGCTGAGACACTGAATGGGCCTTTTCTTTCCTTTTGATAAACTTTTGACCTCGACATATCTCTTTCCTTTGCGCAAACATGTTGACCTTGGCTCACCATTCAGCAACATGGTCGAGGCCACGGATAAAGCACTCTGCTGCGCTGTCGACCAAGGTGCCCTCGATGAGCAGAAGATATCTGCTGTGGAAGTGAAGAAGAAGTTGTGACTCGTAGAAGTTTGTGGGCGAACAGCTTGGGGTTGTGCGTGTGAATCTTGTGTTCTTGTGTTGTGTTGGATAATGTTGCGACTAATGGCTCTATTTTCAGAATCCAGGTCAATGCGTTGTTGTTCTGGGAGAGCATCCTTCATTTTCCCAGCCCCAAAAATACACTACCTGTTTTCCATTACGCACCGCAAGAGTGGCACTGAGCATTGCTCCCTAAGCAAGCGGCACGGGGCACATTTGTCAAAAATTGCTCAAGTCTTCAGCAGCAGCGACTGGTTATTATTTATGGTGTCTCGTTAGCGAGCCTCATTGTTGATGCTCGCTCGGGGGCACCTGCGCCGTTTTCATCACACGGGCTCATCTCCCTGGCCTTTCATGACATGTCGTTAGCATCAGGTTTGTGACCGATGTTCCCCAAGTCTCACCGCACCGACGTACGGCATACGGTACATCCACCATGAATATATTTTTATATATATTTATATTTTATCATTTCCTCTGCACTTCAATGAAATAAGAGTTGAGGCAGAGAGGGGGTGGGATGAAGGGAGTTAACGGGAGGGGGTTGGGATCGGGGGGTGGGGTATACGAATGTGCCATATAGCCTTTTTCACGACGAGATGGCTGTGATTGCCAGCTGCCACTTCATTCAACTGCATTTTAATCTGGGTGGTGTCTGGAGAAATCTCGTTTCACAAATGACTTCTCCGGTTAAAGTGCTAGTTGGGCTGCGGGGACGCGGCGGCAAGCACGCCAGATCCCGGCTGCTGATGTGATGCCTCCCAAAACAAATCACCTGGATATGAACTATTCGCTTCCTAATGGGAATCCATATTCATCCTTGCTCTCTCCAAAGGCGCTCCTGTGGGAGATGCAGATGTGTGGCTTGATTTCATATCTCAACCTCTTATCCTCTTCCCCATCCCTGTATATCCCTGTATCCTAATCAAACCCCCACCATCCGCTTACTCATATTGGATTTCCACTGCTACAGCGTCTGGGTTTATGGACCGTCTTTGAGATTATTAATGGCACGGCACAGACTTACCCCGTATATGAATATGGAGATCAGCCACGTTGTGCGTTGGGCTTTTTTTTGTATATAACCGGATTGATCAAAATCTCTGGTGTCGTCTTTTTGACTGATGGTGCCACCTTTGTGCTCGACGCGCGCCTCTTAATAATGTGTGCCCCCCTTCTTTCGCATTATCTGCGTATTTAAAGCTCCGGGGCTGCTTAACCCATTAAAACCGGGAACGCACGTACTGTGTAACCACTTTCACCATTATTTTATAATTTGGGCTATTCAAAAATAGCAGATATACAAGCTCATTGCAGCGCTATGAGCTTGTATATCTGCTAATTTTGAAAAATCTCGAACATTTGTGCACATTTTTGAATATTTATATATTTTTAAAGCGAACATTTTTAACTCAAATCTTTGTTTCTGGGGGGTCCCTGGAACAACATATTTTGAAATGGGGGTCCGCGGCCAAATAAATATCATTATGGGGGTCCTTGACATGAAAAAGTTTGAGAACCACTGATATTATAGCAACATTTTTTTTTAAACTGTTAGGATTTAGAAGACATTTGTAGAATCTCCAGAAGCAAAGATTTGAGTTACAAATGTTTGCTAATTAAAAGTATATATATGTTCAAAGATTTGCACACATTTACCTGATTTTTCAACAGAATTGCAGATCTACAAGCGAGTGCCACGCTATGAGCTTGTAGATCTGCTATTTTTGAATAGCCAAAGTATAAGATAATGGTTAAAGTGGTTTAAAATCTAAAATGATAGATAAATGAGTTCCCGGTCTTAATGGGTTAAAAAACAGCCATGAATGATAAAGTCTCCTCCGCACACCAAAAGCTCCTTGAAGCTACTTCTCTTCAATTCAATCTGTGGCCCAGATAAAAGGGGTCAACTTCATGCTGTACACGGGGATCAAATTGAAACTATAACGGGTTTAGTTCTGGAGGTACTTTTTCTTTTTTTTCCTCCAATGTACAGTATTTACGTTTCGCACAGGCATCTGAAGGACACCTTCATGCTCATTGCCAAAGCGCCTGGCCAGGACCACGGCCGGCGCTATATACATGCGTGCGATCCTCAGACAAGATATGCCGGATGAATTATTACAGCAAAAGGGGGTTTTATTTATTAACTCGCGCCCCATGGTAAGTTGGGCGCGTGCCAACTGTTGCCGCTTGCTTGCTACTCCATTCGGCGGGGGACCTATCATCTGTACTGTGCAAGGGCAGATAAATAAGGGATATTCATGGACACAGATAATGTATGGTCACACCTCATGAATGTACATTATGAGGTGCGGGGGGGTGGGAGGGAGGGAGGGGGGGGTATACAGGGAATATGTGCTGGAAGGCCAGCCTATTAATGCCAATGTCACCACGTCAATTAGCTGCAACTTAACTCGACGGAAAAGGTAAACATGGATATTAATCTGCCATACAACTCTGCTCATATCCAATTACCAAAGGACAACAGAACAAAAACATTGCTGACGGGCAGAAACCTTGGATTTCCCGTAATTTCATCTTTCTTTCTTAATGTGTTTTCATAAATGATTGCGAGCCCTAGTCTTATACTTCATCGTATGACAGTGTCGCGCAAAGGTATAGCGGAAATAGAACGATCTTGTGAGCTTGTAGATCTTGCTTATTTGTGCTTTTCAGAAGGTTCAGAAAATTCCGAAGGTTTTCTTATAGTATAATGGCATGCCCAAAATATGGACGCCAGGTTGGAAGTGATTAAAGTCTGTCTGTGGCTTTTATAAATGTTTAACCAAGCAAAAGTGTGGCTTGTGAGTATACGCTTGGGCCATGGCTTAAGGTGTACAGAGAGGCCACCTGGGTAACAGAAGGTCACGGCCAGGTTTGATTCATTGCCTCCAGCGAGGTGTCCATGAGCAAGACACTTGACCCCTACCTGCTCCCTCCTGATCAAACATCAGCTGGGTGAAACTGGTAAGTATGAATTTCCCCTGTGTGGGATTAGTAAGGTCTACATTATAATCATTTGCCGTTTATATGAGAATGTACAACGACGCACGTATATAGGGCAACGGCAGTTGACTGACTCAGCGCTGTGTGACACTTTTAACATCCACTCTGTTGTCATCGGTTTGTCCTGATGTCACAACCAGTGGTGGAAAGTAACTAAGTACATTTACTTAAGTACCGTACTTTTGTAAAATGTTTTGGTATTTGTACTTTATTTCCAATTTCCAATACTTTTACTTCTACTCCACTACATCTCAGAGGCAAATATTGTACTTTTACTCCACTACAATTATTTGAAAACTTTAGTTACTAGTTACTTTTCAGATATAAATTATGATAATATGAAACATATATGAACCACTTTAGCCCTATTTTATACATAAGATATTTGAAAATAGCCGATCTACAAGCTCACAACGTGTCGCATCGCGACGCGTTGTGAGCTTGTAGATCTGCTATTTTCAAATATTTTTGTACTTTTCGTTTTGGTACTTTAAGTACATTTTGATGCCAGTAATTTTGCACTTTTACAAAGTACATTTAGAATTCTGGACTTTTACTTACAGAGTATTTCTATATTGCAGTATTGGTACTTACTTTTACTTTTAGTAAAGAATTTGAGTACTTTTTCCACCACTGGTCACAACTAGGCTTACCTTACTCCCTTTCACGTTCTGCAACAGGCAGGATGATTGTATTAATATTCATTTGAGGGTGTCTTTATTGTGATGTTATTCTTCTGTAAACACTGTACTTCTATATGCCCTAGTATTGGAACACAGGTAATTTTTTTTTCCTCTTCCATTTCCTCGAAGGTATAACGTTTTTTGGACATACAGGTTTCCGTTACGACAAAAAGTGGTGGTTGAACGTAACATAGTGTTGTAATGTCATCATCCTGGCCTGTTGCTGCTGGTAATGAGTGTATAGTCATGTCATCTCTGCAGTCTATCAGCTGATAGTCATGTTAGCTCACAGGGTTTGTTCTCCCTGCTGGAGCAACGGTTCGGGGTAAACAAGAAGAAACAGAGCAGCTATACACAACGTGAGGCCAGGCCCTCAGCAAAATGACACCACGTTGCTCTCCTTACTTCTACCTCTCTCCCTGGCCTTTCTCTCTCTCTCTCTCTCTCTCTCTCTCTCTCTCTCTCTCAGTGGTGGAAAGTATACCGGGAATTACTGTACTGTACTTTTTAAGTAGAATTTTGAGGTACATTTTTAGTAATATTTGTACTTTTATTTATTTATTACTCCACTACAATAATGTATGACAGCTGTAATTATACTAGTTACTTGTATATTTACATTATTAGTACAAAACATACACATTAACCACCTAAGCCATCGGCTATTTGAAAATAGCCTTGTACAAGCTCACAACTTGTATTGCTGAGCTTTCAGATCTGCTATTTTCAAAAAGGTTTGATACATTTTGAAAAATGTTTGTACTTTTTACATTTTGGTAAAGTAAAATGTTGTATTTCTACATTGTGGTGTTGCCACTTTTACTTAAGTGAATAATCTGAGTACTTCTTCCACCCGCACATGAGGTCAGCCCTGTCAACAAATTACTCTCCATTTCCTCTCTCGCTCTCTCTCTCTCTATCTCTCTCTCTCTCTCTCTCTCTCTCTCTGCATGTCTCTCTTTCTGTTTTTTTCCACAGTAAAGTGGCACTGCATCAACTAAACCACCAATTTGTGTGGAAATGCGGTGGGTGGGCGCACGTGGCTGCACTTTCAAATCGATGTGTTCCGTTCGGTGCGAGGAGCACAAGCAGGAGCGAGTGAAAAGTATTTCACTCACAGCCATTCGCCTTATTTTCTGTTTGCAAGCAGCAAGATTTCATCTTTGAGTTCATCCCCGGCAAGCATCAGAAAAATCCGATAAAGATGAGTCACTGCAGGATTCATCTTTCACTGAGTCCTTTGTGAGAATGTGGAGCATGATGTCGCGAGCATAAGAAGCAAGGTTTTTGTGCGTGTGTGCTTCTTGGATGTACCTTATGCCACTGTTTCTCAACCTGTGGGCCTGGGGCCACACTGGTGGGGCCGTGAGGATATTGCAAATGGGCCCCCAAATAATTGACAAAACACTATTGTGTTGATAATCACATTAATATAAAAAAGAATCATGTAATGAGGTACCTTTATTGATGACGAGGGGGGAATTCAGGTGCTAGAGACAGCACTGCAGTGCAAGTTACAGATACAGGGCATAGAAGTACAGTAGGCACAGAAGAGGAACATCACAAAAAAGACACCCTCAAACAAATTAACATAAAGTGTTTAAAAAAAACATGCTTTGAAAATGCACGCGGACCATCCATCTGACAATCTGTCACAATACAACAAGGTCTGGTTTCAAACGTTGCTTGTCCCCCTCGTCACACAGTTTAGGCTCTTCTCCTCTCTCTCTCTCTCTCTCTCTCTCTCTCGCGGCTCAATTATCGCCGCTTGCAGATAAAAATCGCACACGAGCTAAACGTGCCAAAGCAGCCGTCGCTGTCGCCTTGGCCCCCCGTGACTCAGGAAAAGGCCCCGTTTCACCCTTGACCCGTGTCATTACCAAAGCGACAACATTGCGGGGCAGACAATCAAGGGGATCAAGGCTGGCCAAGAGAAATCCTGTCCCCCAGACATAAAAAAAAGGATGCACACAGCGATCCCCCACCTCCACCCACCCCCCCCTGCACCAGGAATTCAATTTCACTGGGCTAACATCTGCCTGAGATAAGTGAAACATAAACAATGTCAGTCACACGCAGCGGGACTGGGGTGTGGGGTGGGGTGTTCAGGGTGGGGTGTGCAGGGTGAGATCAGGGATCTTCCTAGAGACGTCAACCTCTCTTAATTACAACCATGACATCCTGGGCCGCACGGTTTCCAGCCCTATTTAACCCCTTTGATCCCTTTTTTCCCCCCATTTCATTTCCCCCCCAGTATGATATGCATTAGGCCACAGACCCTCATTTGATAAAAGAAAGAAAGAAAAAAAAAGTTTTGTACTGGGATCTCTGGAAGGCCAATCTGCATTGTAAAACCCTCAGTATTTATTTAACTCTGAGAGAGTAGCCTATAAATGGAACCAAATGGACCCGTAAGGTCCATTTGTACTCTCTCAGAGTTACAGACCCAAAAGGGGTCCATTTGGATCACTGGTGGTCCCCGGACATGGCATTGGGGGCCTACTGTAACTTGTTTATGGTATGGTAGAGTATGTGAATACCATAACTTATACAATTGCAGTCGTTGTATTCTGTCTCACTGTTCTTCTGTGTCTAGGTATGACACGACCTTTGACATGGTCCCGTTTCTGGTTTCAAAATTATATTTCTCCTCAAAGCAGGCAGGCTCTATTAGCTCAGTGGTAAAAAAGTTCAGCACTTGCGCATTGGAGACCAGGCTTCACATCGTGCAGCTTCAAGGTCTTATTCTGCCAGAGAGAATGCAAAACGAAGAACACAGGGAACAAATGCAAGGACGACATCGATAAAATATCACATTCTAACAGTTCGCATGACAAAAGCACAGATGAAACATCTTTGTGAGGCCGCAGTACCTGAACTTCCTCTCAAGTCTGTGGGTTATATGAAGCTCCCAGGGATACATTGGACAAAAGCCATGTAATTTCCCTTTCCCATAGCCAGGTTTCAAGGCCGTAGTGTTTTTGATGGTTCCCGCCAAGCAACGGGCTTTTAACCCTTGGATTGCATACGCGTAGCAGCCTAGCGCGTGTTTAAAAGCCCCATTTATGTTTGAGATGACACAGGCATCCTGGTGTGTGCTGTATAGCCACCTGGGACCTGACTCACTCTCGCTCTATCTCCAGTAAACATGTTATTCATGAGACATGCTGTTTACATTACACACACAGAGAGAGAGGGAGAGAGAGACAGAGAGAGAGAAAGAGAGAGAGAGAGAGAGAGAGAGAGAGAGAGAGAGAGAGAGAGAGAGAGAGAGAGAGAGAGAGAGAGAGAGACTGGTGCTAGCCTACACCAAATCGAATTCATTTCAATGGACCCAATGTAGAGTCCAAGTAGGTGTCTGCTATGACTGAAGAAAGCTCGTGAGACGAACTATTACAACTGATCAAGTTCATTTCGAACATCACAAGAAAATTCTCCCACCCCCATTTTTGATTGAACTCTGGCCTGCATATTTTTTATTTTTAAATCCTTCTTTTTTTTTCTCCATACAGAAATAGCCAAAATGTCCAAAAACCCCTGAGTTGAATAATGGTCATTTTTATTTAAATCTGATTCTGCTGAGTGTGGAAAATATGTCAAAGCGAAATGACAAGGCCTCCATGTTTTCCCCATTATCCATTTAATGTCTTGGTGGTCATTCTTTCCTGGGCGGTTTAGAGCAGTGGCTGCAGACATTCACATCTGAAACCTTAAAAAGAGAAGAAAAAAAGAAGCACATCAGAATTTCCTCACAAACAACAGTGTCTCCCTATACGGTTCAGTTGTAGGCCTACTTCTATATACGCTGTGTCACCGCGGTCACAGCCAATGCCAGATTTATACTTGGTTGTCTCTGAAAATAGGCAATCTACAAACTCACTTAACTTGTAGTGATCCGCTATTTCCGAACACACCGCGTGCTACTAAATATAACTCTGGTTTAATAATTCAACGTGGGCCTTAACCTTTGTGCCAGCTTCCCTCGACGCGCGTGCCTTCTCACTCACGGCTTGTTATTTGAAGTAAAGTATAAGGAACACAATGCAATAAACTGAATAGTATCATTTTCTTCTCGCCTCCTCAAAGGAAGAAATGTAGCTCACTACTATTATCACAGCATGCTGGTGAGTTTTTCACTTGTGTTCTCAATCTGCCAAACTACGTTCAGGGGGGAGAAAAATAGGCAGTGAATCAGTATTCATGCAGCAGAACTCGTGTAATTTTGGTGCACAGGCACTCATTATATTTGCATACCGCGAGGTAAATGACAAATAAATGCAACCCCCCCCACACACACACCTCCCTTCCCATCTCTATTTCTGCTTGATGTTCGGCTCTGTCGGACAGAGACCTTGTATCTCCATAGTTCAAGTTTGTATGTTTGTTTTTTTTTGTAAATTAATGCACTTACTTCATCGTTCAAGATTGTCGCAAAATTGGCGATCTACAAGCTCACAACATGCTGTGATGCGACGCGTTGTGAGCTAGTACATTGGTTCTCAAAGTGGGGTCCGGGGACCCCCAGGGGTCCTTTGGGGGGGGTCCCCAGCGAAATGTGTTAATATAGCATCACAATCATTTTAACCACTTTAACCTTTTATACTTTGTCTATTAAAAATTAGCAGATCCAAGCAGATACAAGCTCTATGAGCTTGTAGATCTGCTAATTTTTTTTTTAAATCGTGAAAATGTGTGCAAATCTTTGAATATATATATATTTAAAGCGAACATTTGTAACTAAAATCTTTGCTTCTGTGGGTCACTGGCACAATATATTTTCAGGTGGGGGTCCGCGGCCACATACATTTTGGGGGTCCTTGGCACGAAAAAGTTTGAGAATCACTGAGCTAGTAGATCTGTTATATTCACTATTTTAAAACGTTAAAAAATGTTATAAATCACGATACAAAAAGGAACGGTTTTGGACATACAAGGTTTCCTCCCTAAAGCGACGTGTTGCATGTTTGCATGTTAATGAATATTAATGCAGATCTATCCCTTGACACTTTGTCGTTGAGATAGCATTTGTTTTTTGGGGTGGGGGGGGGGGGTTGTAGTGGTGAAGGGACTTGTAAATTGAGCACATTGTTAGCGTCGAGAAGCGTTTCCTGCTGCGAGTCAAATAAACAGGATGCGAATCAGGCGATGCTTGTTGTTGTTGTGTCATCGTAAGAAATTTTTTTAAGACAGCTGCTTTTTGCTGTGTGGCCATAGAGACGCATGCAGCAGCTTGGAGAGGAGTCTGGTACTTTAAGGCTCACTAAAGTCTATTTCTAGGATTCCAAACCTGAAGTGTTGTGCGTGTGTGCACGTGTGTGTGTGTGTGTGTGTGTGTGTGTGTGTGTGTGTGTGTGTGTGCATGTGTGTGTGTGTGTGTGTGTGTGTGTGTGTGTGTGTGTGTGTGTGTGTGTGTGTGTGTGTGTGTGTGTGTGTGTATGTGTGTGTGTGTGTGTGTGTGTGTGTGTGTGTGTGTGTGTGTGTGTGTGTGTGTGTGTGTGTGTGTGTGTGGGTGGGTGGGTGGGTGTGCGCGTGTGCGTGTGTGTGTGTGTGTGTGTGTGTGCTTGTATTGCTATACTTGTGAGGTTCAAATGTCCTCACAAGTAGAACTAGGGCCAAATAAAATAAAAAAAGGATTTAGGCTTACACTTAGGGAAAGAAATCTGGATGGGGTTATAAGGTTAGGATTAGACATTTAGAGGTTATAGGCTCAGGTTTAGAGTTATGCCTGATTTATATACTTAGATGCGCGCCGGGATCATGCAACAAAAATAGCCGATCTACAAGCTCACAACGCCTTGCTTGCAACGCGTTGTGAGCTTGTAGATCTGCTATTTTCGGCTATAGTAACACAGTATAGCGTGTGCGCGTGCAGGACTGGAGATGGGGATGAAAAACAAAGACCCCCCCCCACCCCCTCCCACCTCAACACACACACACTCCCACCCCGCTACCGTCTCTCTCCCTCGCAGCCTCTCTCTCTCTCGCAACACCTGCTTTTTGTTCCGAGTCGAGGCTGATTGCGCTCTCGAGCCACCGCAACGGCGTGCCTCAGAATAGGATGAAAGGAGAAAAAAAAGAAACACTAAGGAAGTGGGACGCCGCGGTCGCCAGGTAACAACACGATGGTGAGGAAGAGCTGCAGTGACTTGAAAATCACAGAATAATAAACCTGAGAAAAATGCTGCATAATGATCCTGTTAACGTCGAACCACACTACTGAGCTCTGTCTCTCTTCCTCCCCCTTCCCCTCTCCCTCTCTCTCTCTCTCTCTCTCTCTCTCTCTCTCTCTCTCTCTTCTCTTCTCTCTCTGCATCTTTCTCAATCTATCTTTAACCTCAACTTCAACCTCTTAAACCCTATGTACTTCATTGACTGGAGTCCCCCAGGGCTGTATATTAGGCCCCCTCTTTTTATTTTACCTCAACATCAACACAATTGATATACATTTGGCCGCGGACCCCCATCTGAATTTTTTTTGTGCCAGGGACCCCCAGAAGCAACGATTCGAGTTTTAAAAAATCGCTTTAGGGGCGCCCGCTGGCCTAGCGGTCTCAAGGTCGAATCAGCGTGTCTCAAGTTCGAGCTCCCGTTCCCGACGATCTTTGCTGTGTGTCACCCCCCCATCTCTCTCCCCATTTCCTGTCAGCCTACTTTCCTCTCAAATAAAGGCAGAAAAGCCCCAAAAAAATTCTTTAAAAAAAAAATATATATATATTCAAAGATATGCACACATTTTCAATATTTTTCAAAAATAGCAGATCTACAAGCTCATAGCGCGGCACTCGGTGCCGCGCTATGAGCTTGTATATTTGCTATTTTTGAATAGCCAAAGCTAAGTGGTTAAAATGATTGTGACGCTATGTTAACTAATGGGGACCCCCTGGTACCCCCCCAAGGACCACTGGTGGTCCCCGGACCACTGGTTGAGACCCACTGTCTTAGCTGAAAACAACCGATCTAGATCAGTGGTTCCCAGTACCCTTTCTGGACTTAAAAATCTTGAAAGTATTTGTGGCCCAAGTTAACCATCTGTCAATGGAACTAACATAGCATATGTGTTGACTTGTGTAATGTCATTTGTGTTATGCTGCTATGTTGATTGGAATGACTTTATTTTGAAAGACAGAGAAGTACCCTTATATTGAAAGGCCGTCTAGATGAGAAGAGGTCACCGTGACATTAGTAAAGGCAGGTGTGTGAGTGTAGGTGATTGCACTTGATCGAAAACAGCTGTGTGGGCCTGCAAACAGCGTTTGAGTGGCATCATTTCTGTGTCCAATTTTGATGTTTTTCAACTTCCGACCTATGTACCTTCACCTGGAGCAATGCTGTAAGTTATAATTCATTTGGAAGCTCTAATTTCATGGATGCATAAATAAGATGATAAGTTAATGTTAAAAACGTCAGTTAATGGTTATTTTTATTTAAATTAATGTAATGTTATCTTTGTTTCAGGTTTTACTCGATGACCTGTTAAAGATGAAGACATTTTAAGGTAAGAGAACACATCTTACGTTATTTCTATGGGAAGTGGAGTTTAGCTCGCTGTTGAGCTGAAGTTCAGCACACACTTTGGCAGGAACAGCACAGCATACTTAAGCTCACATGTATCTGTATCACAATACCGATTTGTATTATCCATTTGTGTTATATTATCAATAAAACCTTAGCGTTTTGCCAATTATTTGGCGGCCCCGCTTGCAATATAACCCCCAACGGCCCACCGTTGGGGATCCCTGGTCTAGATTTAGGAACGCTAGGGTTCAAGTGGTTACACAAATTATTTCAATCTTGTCCAGCTGCAAAGGGAACCCCCCTTCACCTCATGTGGTCCCACTCCCATGCAGGCTGCAGGGCCCGGTGCACAACCCCACTACGTCAACCCCCTCCTGGGACCCCCAACCCCACATCCTTCCTGATCTCACAGTCCACTCTCCTTCCCATCCTCCATGGTACTGGATATGTACTCCAGAGAGAGAGGGAGAAAGACCATCTGCTTGCCAAAATCCCTCAACCCCCCTTTCCTCTCCTTCCTCTTGGTACAGGAAACGACACCTGCAGGTCTACATCACTTCCTGTTCTCCTCCTGGTGCAGCGCTTGTCTTTACAGCCAGTTGTGTGTGTGTGTGTGTGTGTGTGTGTGTGTGTGTGTGTGCGCGCGCTCGCGCGTTTGTGTGCGTGTGCTCTTGTATTGCTATGAGTGCCAAATGTCTCCCTCAAGTATAGTAGGATGTGAGAAATTGACGTTGTGTGAGGACCATTGTCCTGGTCCCCACAAGAGAAGTGGTTGTTTTGTGGTTATAAACCCAAAATAGCAGATCTACAAGCTCAGTTTGTACATCTTGGGTGACATCGACACGACATGCAATTAAACTTAGGGTGAAAAAAAAGTGGTAAAAATTGCATTGTAAAATTAACATCCTAAAATGTGTCCTCCCAAGTATATAGTAATACAAAGTACAAACCTGTGTGTGTGCATGCATGCGCGCACGTGTGTGCAGTGGGGAATTTTGCCTCCTAAAAGCGGATTTGATTGACTTCCATATGCGCTGCATGTTCCTGGCTGCGTTCCATGGCTTCCATAGCGGTACAGGCCGTATTTTCAATGACGGGCTCCGTCTGGGCACTTAATCTGCTCCCACAGACAACCTTGGTCACCATTTTCTCCATGACCCAGGCCACCTCTGGAGCTCAGTCCTGGCATAAATCACATCCCACCCTCCCCCCTCCCCTCCCCCAGATCCTCTTATCAATTCATCCATTAATGTCCTCTGGGGTTGTCATTTTTACAGCAAACATAAACAAGGCAGTGTTACAGCGTTGACCTCCGCTTCCTGACAAAGATGCGGATGGTATACGGCCCAGCTGAGGGACATTAGGGCCAAATATCGGCTGATGTTAGTCGGCCATAAGCTGCTCCTGCATGTACACTTCTCATCATTGTTGTGTAAACTTGACGTACTATATTCTCTGTGGTGGACAAAGTGCACGCAACTGCAAGTGAAAGTTTTTACTTGAGTTAAAATACTTGCTTTTAAAATTACTCAAGTATTCAAATGTACAGGTTACAAATGACATTTTCTTTTGAATATCAATGCACTGCTGCTGTACTGAAATATAGACATTTTCCCCAAAACGAATCTTCTAGCTTGTAAATCTGCTATTTTCACTGAAGAAAACAGGGCTAAAGCAGTTGGTTCATAATGCAGTGAGTGAGTCAAAATGAATGAGTCAGTGAATGAGTCAGAAGTTCACTATTTGTCTTCGAAATGTAGTGGAGTGAAAGTAGCATCACAAAATATAAATAAATAAGTAAAGTGCAGATACTCAAAAACTGTATACAGTACTAAAGTAAATGTACTTTGTCACTGTCCACCACAGAACTTGACACATACTAAATTCCGCCGTCGTTTAAACCAAGGCAGTGGGCCGTATTGAGTAACCCCCAAAACAGGATGTTTCGCAGCACAATTACCGCTCACGAGGAATGAGGGAGGAACAAACACAATCTGCAGTCAGGGGAACGGGCCACTTCTCCTTCTGTTCACTTGACTGGGTTGTCCATTGTTTGTCACGACTGTGGTTATTCTTCGTGTTCCGCTGAACTTGCTTCCTGTATGGTCATTAGTGGCCCTTACGATCGCCATGCATCATGCATCAGGCCACTCCGTTTTAGTCCGGGGCCCCCTCTTTTATGACGTCGGTAACCACGGCTTCCTCAGACCCTATCTTCACCGATTAACACTTATGTCATTGTCATTTGTTTTAACCACTTGAAAGTGTCTGGGGTTAACAAAAATAGCCGATCTACAAGGCTATTTTCAGCAAAGAGATTTGGTGTAGAACAGTGGTTTTCAACCCTTTTCATATCAAGGTCCATTATTTATTCGGCATTTGAGCCACGAAGCCACCATTTGATGAGATAATTGTTGTCAATTATTTGTACACGCTCTTGTTTTATTGGATCTTGTTTATTTGATACACTTATTTGGTTTTAGCTCTTATTCATTTGATTTTCCTATTTGTCTCATCTGTTTAAGAAAGTAGCTAGCTGATATATTGCACTTTTACCTTAGCTCTAGGTATGCTCTTAGTTACTTGTTTTAGAAGAGAATGCACTTAAGACTTCTGGTGATTAGTAGTTTCCTTGCCTACCTATGTTGAATGCACTTACTGTAAGTTGCTTTGGATAAAAGCATCAGCTAAATGACTGTAATGTAATGTAATGTAATTTAGCCTCTCAGACCCAAGACTTAACATATTTTGTTATCGTTGGATAAGATTATGTCAAAATAACAATTCTTCTACATTTGCTAATTGTGTAGACTTCTTGAAAGTTAAGTAATGCAGATGTTTAACAATAATTTAACTTAAAATGAAACCTCATTTTACACTCAAGAGTTAAAGATCTACATGTATAAGGGTCCATTTGGTTACCAACTCCATCATTTAGCTGGGGACCACCTGGAAACTCCTCAAGGACCACTGGTGGTCCCCCGGACCACGGGTTGAGAACCATTGGTGTAGAGAGAAAAAAGGAGGGGGCCTACCCTAGTATAGGGTATACTCCCCCCAGGGGGACTCCGCAGTATACAAGATTTTTAATCTCAGTTTTTATCCTTTTTGTTTGTATTTCTATTATTCCATTATACGTATATATATTTACTGATGGCACCATTTAGGATGTTCCGTGTTAGCCATCATCGTTCATACAGTACAGTGAAAGAAAACAACCATCATCATCATCATCATAGATAGATTGGTCGACGCTAATCGATGCTCTCCCACTGATCTAAATGCTTGTGTGAAAGTGTTAGTAGAGCATCCCACAGCTCCGGGCTGAATCCATCGATCCGCTTGCGATGTTTGCATTGGGCCTAGATGGGAGGATATTGATATAATGAAGTATAGATTCTACTGTACTACTCTCTGCTCACAGACGAGAGGGCCGTTCTTTTTGTTGCCCCAACATAGATCAAAACCGTGCGCATGTATGTATGTATGGCATGTATTGTGCCTGAGTGAGAGAACTCCAATATTACCAATATTCCAAGGCTATACTTCAACGTGTTACAATTATGATTTGTACAGTAAAACCATCACGCACGAGCACAACCATGCAAATGGATGCTGTCGGATTGGAAACCTTCTCCGTGTTTCAACGTTTTTTTTTTTAAATGTCAATTAACCCTTTAAGACCTTAGATTCTACAAAATGTCTTCTAAATCCTAACATACTTTTTGAAAAAAATAAACGTATGTTGCTATATCAGTGGTTCTTAAACCCTTTCATGTCAAGGACCCCCAAAATGATATGTATTTGGCCGCCAACCCCCATCTCAAAATATTTTATTCCGGGGACCCCCCAGCAGCAAAGATTTGAGTTACAAATGTTTCGCTTTGAAAAATATATATTCAAAGATTTGCACTTATTTCCACGACTTTTCTAAAAAGTGCGGTACCGCGCTATGAGCTTGTAGATCTGCTATTTTTAAACATCTGTGTAGATCGGCTATTTTCAGCATTTCTGAAAAACTTTGTTCCATTTCCTAAAATAAATCTTTTTTTAACATAATGAGGTTTCTACACCCGACAGCGACGGAATACAGGATAATGACAAGTCGGGGCAGAGTCAGATAAACGTGATGAATGAGGGGTCACAAGGTGGTCGATTTTTTTGTTTTGAGACGTGGATGTTTAGAGATTGAACGTTTCATTACATCAATCAATTTTGAACCTCCGTCTGTGTCGCTCTCATTATGAGCGGGTTGTGTCGTGCATGTCAAGCCAGTCTGTGTGTTAGTTTGTGAGGTGATAATATAGGCGTGTAAATGCTGCAACTATCGAATATTATTCTTAGCAGTGGTGTAAAGTAACTAAGTAGATTTACTAGTACTGTACTTTTACTTTACTGGAGTATTTCCAATTTTCATTACTTTCACTTCTACTCCACTACATCTCAGAGGCAAATATTGTACTTTTACTCCACTACACTTATTTGACAACTTAAGTCACTAGTTACTTTGCAGATATAACTTATTACGTTATAAAACATACATTAACCACTTCAGGCCTATTTTATACCAAGGCTATTTGAAAATAGCCGATCTACAAGCTCACAACACATCGCATCACGACGCGTTGCGACCTTGTAGATCTGCTATTTTCAAACATTTTAGTACTTTTACTTTTGGTACTTTAAGTACATTTCTATGCAAATACTTTAGCATTTTTCTCAAGTAAATTTGCTAAATCAACGGATCAACGCCCCAAAAATTCAAACATATTTTATAGATTTAAGTAGCTTATAATCAACTAATAAGTTGATTATAAACTACTAAGTGTCACACAAAAATAGCAAACAAATGCCGATCTACATGCTCACAATGCATTGCACTTTAATGCGTTGTGTGAGCTTGCAGATCAGCTATTCTTGCTGCTTAAATAAAATGGAATAAAAAAGGAACATTTCACCTTCCCCCTCCAAAAGAATCTATAAAAAAATGGTAAATACATTTTTGATTCTTTTTTTATAATCAATAATCAAAATCAATTCATTTGATTAAAGGTTGCAGCCCTGTAGGCTTGTATGTAATGAAAGGCAAATGTGCAAAGAATCAAGAGAGAGAGAGGCCCTCTCTCTCTCTGAGGTCAGGCTATCCTCCGGGCTGATGTCATGGCGACCATGTTGCCAGGAAACCAAACAATGGGGCCGGCTCACGATGCGATAACAGGAAATGATTTCATTGTCTCGTTTCCGTTAATGTGCAGCTACAGAGTCGATGCACTGCGAGGCGAGGCATGCCTCCTCGTGCACCTTCATTCATTCACTGTGTGAGAGGCTTCAGGAAAAACAAATGAGTTAGTTAGTTAGTAATATGAATTTGATTATCACGGTCACGTTGTCCATACTTTGTTCCAGTGGCTTTCCAGTAACGTTTTCATGTCAAGGACCCCCAAATGTATATGTATTTTGCCATGCACCTGCGTCGGAAAAGATTTTGTGCCAGGGAAGAGAAGATTTGTCAAGACTTGTCAAATATATATTTTTTTAAATACAGATCTTCCTGCTCAGAACACGTCGTCGACGTCGTGAGCTTGAAGATCTGCTTTTTTCGAATTGACAAAAAATTTAATAGGGCTTAACCCTATTTTAAACCCCAGCATCGGTATTGTGGGGAAAGCTTTCACTGAAAATAGCAGTTGTTGTGAGCTTGTCGATCTGCTTTTTAACAGAAATTGTCGATCTGCTTTTTAACAGAAATTACACTAGTATTGAGCTCTAAGGGACTCCAGTTACCCATATGGGGTTTAAGTGGGTAAGTGTTACTTTAAACTATTAAAAAAAAAATCTTGGGACCCCCTGGATCCCCCTCAAGTCCCCGCACCCCACTTTGAGAACCATTGTTCTATTCTATTCTATCCATGGTCTTAGTGCCATGGATATATCCTTATCTCTTGAGTGGTAACATGGCATGACTCTGACAAGCAGCACATGTGTGTGTGTGTGTGTACTCGTACTCACTGTTGTCTGATAGTGTATGTGTGGGTGTGTGGTGTGGAGTGCAAGCGTGCGTGTGTCCCTCTCAGCGCCCAGCAGCCTGCCTTGGTGTGCATGGGGGGAGGGGGGGGGGGTCCTGTTTAGTGTACAGACAGAGCCTGGATGAGGGCTGATGTTTACCAGGTCAGAGCCCAGAGGCGCTCGTCAACGGCGGTCAGATAAGAGTTGGAGAGAGGAGGGCCAGAGCGCCCCGGGCCAGCCAGGCACCCTCTCCCTCCTTTCTCATGACATCTTCTCCATGCCTGGCCTGATAGAAGATGGGAGGGAACACAGCAGGAATGTAAGCTGTTGTATATGACCCCCCCCTCTCTCGTATCTCTAACCACTTGAACCCCAGCAAATTTTGATTTAGTTTTAGTCATAGTCTTTTGGAAAAAAAATCCATTTAGTTTTAGTCATATTTTAGTCATCTGAAATGTTTTAGTTTTTGTCTAGTTTTAGTCGACTAAATCTACAGTCGACTTTTAGTCGACTAAAATGTATTTTGGCGGTGCCTTGATGGCGTGGTAATGGCTGATTTTACACTTGGTTGCATGATGAAAATAGCCGATCTACAAGCTCACAACGCGTTGTGAGCTTGTAGATCTGATATTTTAAGAGCACATCACCCACGCGCAACCAAACATAAAATTACTAGTCTTTTAGTCCTACTGGATCTCTTCTCCACTAGTGCCTCCCTAGTCTAGTTATTTATTTATTTGTTGACTAAATTGTCAATATATTTATAGTCTTAGTTTGAGTCACCATAGCTTAGTTTTTATTTAGTTTGGATTTGGTTTTCGTCAGTGAAAAAAGGTAGTCGACGAACATTTTTCGTCATAGTTTTAGTCGACGAAATCAACACCGAACCCCAGCATCCATATTCTGTGAAAAAATTGCAGATCTACAATGTGAGCTTGTAGATCTGCTATTTTTGGCGAAGAGATGTGGTGTAGACAGACAGGTACAGTGCCAACTCGGGTTCAGTTTTTCTGTCTATTCTAGAGAGTTTAAGTTGGGTAAACAAAAAGACATACTAACCCTCAGCCTTGAGCCTCGTGGCAGCATACCGCAATGTTACACAATGTCGAGGATGAATAGATCAATGCAAGGCATGCATCTTCACAGCACATTAGGTGAAAAGTTTGACCCATCAGACTTTGATCATAAATATTCAGCGATGTCAAAACATGGCTGATGTAAGAGGACCTATTCATGTGTTTCACCCTCAAGACATGTTATGTTCTACTAAGGCCCTTGTGATTCCCTCCCATTGTGTGGCACAGCGGTACTTAGGCTTGTTTTTCTTCACCGCAATGTTAAAATGTAATTTAGATGGCATGTTATTTAACCCATTAAAAGCGGGAACGCATCTGTGCAACCACTCAAACCATTATTTTAAACTTTGGCTATTCAAAAATAGCAGATATACAAGCTCATAGCGCTCGGTGCCGCACTATGAGCTTGCATAATCTTGTAAGCTTGTAAAATCTTGAAAATGTGGGCAAATCTTTGAATATATATTTTTAAAACAAACATTGTTAACTAAAATCTTTGCTTCTGGGGGGATCCCTGGAACAAAGATGGAACATGCCATGTTAGATTTTGAGATGGGGGTTGGTGGCCAAATACACATCATTTTGGGGGTCCTTGACATGAAAAAGTTTGAGAACCACTGATATAGTAACATTTAGAAGATTTAGAAGATTTGTAGAATCTGAACCTCAGGAATTAATGGGTTAAACGGATGTTCTAGGTTCATCGATTACCTGGTATCCTATAGCTTAGAATGTATAGATTATTATTTGATAGTACATCGTTTTTTAGACTGATGCTTGGTTCTTGTTTTTTTCTGTGATCCTAGCACTACACTGTCTCTCTGCAATTGGTGTACTGTATGTGACAACCTTGGGTATTGTAAGTCGCTCTAAGACGTTAAGAGTGTCTGCTAAACGCCTAAATTGTAAATTGAGTCCAGCAGAACCTGTCACGGGTTCAAAAAAAGACTCCAGTGTGTCCACTCCCGTCATAATTTGTTGCAGCATTTTATGTGTGTGTGTGTGTGTGCACGTGCGATCGGGTGATCCCAGCTCCGCTCAGAGAGAGAGGGGGGGGGGGGGGGGGTTGGGCTTCGAAACCCTTAGCGCAGTCCCAGAAAACATGGCTGGAATTCTCCTGCAGGGCAGATGGGTATCCTGTAGACAAGTTGGGGGGGAGGAATGGACTCTCATGGGAGGAGGGAGGATCTGAGTCCATGCCAGGCCCACTCTGGCTCTCTGGCTGGGAGATGTATAGGTGATGTAAACGCACAGACAGCTGATGAAAAGCCGCCAATCCCCCAAACGCCACAGATCTGGAATCTGTAGCAGTCGGAGTGAGCTTGGAGCTTTTGTCTGGAGGGACTGGGAGGGGAGGGGAGAGGCGTACTGGCAGCCGTGCTGCTTAGCCCCGAAATTTCTGTCTCTGATTTTACCATGCAAATGCAACAGAGTTTTTAATCCAGCATTCCTATTCATGGGGAAATAGTAGACAAAAAAAAAAAACGATCTACAAGGTCACAACACGTTGCGTTGCGAAGTGTTGCAACGCATTGTGAGCTTGTTGATTGGCTATTTTTGCCGATGAGATTTGTAGATAAAACAAGAACGCACCAAGAACTGTTGCAACTCAGTTCCATTTTACTAAGTATAAAGGGTCTTCTTAGTGGTTAAATGCATGTTACACTACCAAGTCCTATGCAATATTTAAAAGTTTTACGGCATATTTGAACCATTATTCTTATAGCAACATGAAAGCCTGCTCAGTTTGAGTCTCTCACAGTTGACCAAAGGCAGAGACGTATACTTACAGTGTCTTTTCTGTGTTCCGTAGTCGGTAGTAACGTTTGTGAGGTGGTTTTAGTACATTGCACAGACAGGGTTTAAACATGAAACGATGGCAAGTCTTCTCTGCTCTCAGCCACAGACACTCCATCCGGGCGAATATATCGTTGCTGTCGGGCAGAAACCTTCAAGTATCTCCTTCAACTTCTCATGTTCTTTTTGGTAAATGAATGCAATGAATGCACAAATGAATGGACTTTTTGAAGTCTGTGAAGCACAGTACAGCAGTCAGGTTATCCCTTTTCACCTCCTCTCATCATTCTCCTTAGGGCCAAGATCTGGGCTATGGTAGTTCTCCCCTCCCGAAAGCCATTTTGGTTCTCCCTCATGCAGGTGAGGGTCGATGGCCTGCCGAATACTGTTCAGTATCTGGTTTGGTTGTAAACCTTTGCGGTGATATATTGTCAGGCTGATGCCTCGGTAGTTGTCTGGCTTTCAGAGGTCTCCAGCTTTAGGCACGGGGGATGATGTTGGAGAGACCATATTGTTGTGCAGTTGGGCAAGGTTGCAAAACTCTAGGATGAAGTCATTTGTATCTATGAAAAAGTCTAATCTGCAAACACAATTTGATATATGTAGGGAGGGGGGGGGGGGGGGGGTCCCTCCCTGCTTCATCTCTCTCTCAGCTTTAATAGGGGGTCCTTGGCCTGAAAAACGGTTGAAAACCCCCCTGTTCTAAAGCATCGGTATCGAGCTGTGCTTCCACCACCAGGGAGATTTTGGGCCTTTTATACCGGACTCTGCTTAATCTCCTTTTTACAGTACATCAGCCCCGAGGAGGGAGGGTCTCTCCCCCATTAACCCACACATAAGGTTGACTGGGAATGTTCACCTCCAGAAAGATATGCATTTCTAAACATTGTATAAGCATTGTGCATTATTCAGTGAGCTTAATAGACGGGGGTGGACTTCGGGTTATTGCAAATCAGGGGAACAAATATTAACCCATAACATTAACATATGAACGAGTAAGGCTTCTTGCCGCAATGACTGAGAAGGAGTAGTTTCACGGAACATGCCCCAAAGGTAAGTACTTCTCTTCCATACCTCTACTGCAAACACTATAGGAAGGTAATTAAAATTGTATAACACCCCCAGACCCCCTTTTACAATCCAATTTGTTTTTAATACTTAGCACAGCACTCTCTGTTATGTTGGCTGTCCTGAAGGAAGTGCAACATCAGGGATGTTTTCACAGTACGATGACAAAAGCCTGAGTGTTCATTTAACACTTTTTTAACAGTTTTAAATTGGACCGGATTTTTTTACAGTCTCAGTTAAACTAACTCTCAGGATTTTGCTGTGTTCATAATAAAATAATAACATAATTACACTCGCTGATAATGAGTTTCCATAATTATACTAAGTACCCCTAATGCAGCCGTTCCCAACCTTTTGCTGCTGCTTGAAAACCTCGAAAGTCTTCGCGGCCCACCCATCAGGACCTCTGCCATGTTAAGTGGTCAGATGGGTGGCTCACGTGATTGTAGTTCAATCATAATTGACCGTTATCTTAATGGTCAGTCATGTGTTCCGACGTGGATCAATGGAACTATAAAGCTGCATTACTGTAAGTTCCTATTTATCAGTGTCACAATGAAAACATCGATTGTGCACTCCGGGTAGGGAAGGAGAATTTGCCCCATGCAGGTGAAGGAGTTTAAGTATCTCGGGGTCTTGTTCACGAGTGAGGGGAGGACGGAGCAGGAGATCAGCCGGAGAATCGGAGCAGCAGGAGCGGTATTGTAGTCGCTGGACCGCACTGTTGTGACGAAAAGAGAGCTGAGCCAGAAGGCAAAGCTCTCTGTCCACCGAGCAATCTTCGTTACTACTCTCACCTATGGTCATGAAGTGTGGGTCATGACCGAAAGAATAAGATTGCGGCCAAAATGAGTTTTCTCAGACGGGTGGTTGGCATTTCCCTTAGAGATAGGGTGAGAATTTCAGTCATCCGTGAGAGACTCGGAGTAAAACCGCTGCTTCTTGACTTGGAAAGGAGCCAGCCTAGGAGGTTTGGGCATCTAGTACGGATGTCTCCCGAGCGTCTGTCTCCCTAGGGAGGTCCTCGCTACACGTCCCACTGGGGAGAGACCCCGAGGCAGACCAAGGACCAGATGAGGGGATTATATCTCCACACTGGCCTGGAAATGCCTCGGGATCCCCCAGGAAGTTACTAATGTTGCTCTGGAAAGGGAAGACTGGAAATCTCTGGATGGATGGATGGATGGATGGATGGACAATGAAAAGAGATTTTTCAAGGTTTTAAAGGATCTACACCATGAATTTAAAAAAATATATTTGATATTTAATATCATATGGTGTATGTCCCTCAAACCTTTTTCAAAAGGTTTGAGCCTAAATCATCACTCAGATATACTCATCCCAAGTCAATTGTCTCTGGCTTATACAGCACTTTCAGCTGCAATACCAAAACGTCCTCTTGGGCAGGGGGGGGCTACTGAGCAATTCTGTCTGGCCAGCATCAATGCAATGGCAATGCAAGTGATGTCACTTGCATTGCCATTCTGAAATGGCCTGTTCAGACACGCCAATTCTGAAAATCTCTGAAATGAGAATGAATGACTGAATGTTAAAAAAAAATATTTTTTGGGGTACAAGAGACACTGGGGAGCCCAAAAAATACCCCCCCCCCTTAATAAAAAATGAAATTCATGTTGTGGTCCCTTTAAAGAAATGTGTGTTTTGTCAATTATTTGGCCCACTTGCAATATCCTGCCCTAGATGTGCTCTCACCACACAGCCTGACCACCTCCACCACCCGCTATAATACTCAGTGTTAATTTCACTCTGAGAGTGTCAAAATTAACCCAAAATGGACCCATATATAGGGTCCCCACGGGGCCCCCAAATGGGATTTGACTGTGCACGTGCCTGCACATATGTGGCCCCGCGTGCGACTTCTTTGAGCGCTAATTCATTTTGAGTGAAAATCAATGATCCGTGGGGACCAAAATTGTCTCGGCAAAGGCCTGAGGTTTTATTTTCCTGTGTATGTGGGGGAGGGGGCTAATGATGCATGTACCCCTTCCCATTAGGCCCGTAACGATACAGTAACTGCATCGATGCATCGTTTTGAATTTTCAACGATCTACTATATCGATATGCAAACAGCTAAATATCGTATCGTTTGACTTTGTATCGTATCGAATCGTTTTGCAATGCAAATAATCGTATCGAATCGTTCTGCAATGCAAATAATCAATTATATCAAACTAAGTACTTTTAAGAAGAAAAAAAGAGAAAGAGGGGTTTATATCCAGTATCCAGGTATTTATTTTTCACACAGAATTTTTGGGTAAATAAATAGTTACTATATCGATTTTAAGTCATTGAATCGAATCGTATCGTTCTAAATTAACCTGTCCTGTATCGTTCATGTATCGTATCGACTAAATCACTGAATCGAAACATATCGTATCGTTCTAAATTAACCTGTATCGTTCATGTATCGTATCGACAACCAAGTATCGTGATACGTATCGAATCGTTGTTAAAATGTATCGTTACACCCCTACTTCCCATCCTACACCCACCAACAACCCCCCCACCCCACCCCCCAACCAGCTGCCGCTACACCCACTGTCACTGATATGCTCCAGTACAGATGTCTGCAACACTGGATACTCAGTAGCCGTGGGCTCGGGTTCCAAGACCCCCCCCCCTTCCACTCTTTCTCTCATTCATTATGAACACAGAATGACAGGAGAATGATTCCACACGGTGGGACATGAAAAAGTTGATTATAGCAACATACTTTTATAGCACAATTTGGGTTCCCCCATCCACTCCACACACACCAGTCATTTATGTTCAGTTTGATTTACTCATAGTCACTGTGGACTAATAAAGGAACAATGTGTGGGTACATCTTTACACTTTAGATAAGAAGCTGCACTGCTCAGCAGGTCGATTGTAGCTTTCAGACTGGTAACGGTTATCATAATGCAAGCCATCTCAACCACTCCCTGGTTTGCCATTGTCCTGGTGCCCAAGAACACCTCCTGAGCCGGTCTGAATATACCTCATGAGCTTGAAGTGCTTTGGGAGGCTATCTGCTCCACTCTCCTCGCTATCCTCAGCACCTTTGATCCACTGCAGTTTGCCTACTGTCCCAACAGATATACTGAGGACACCACCTCCCATGTTGTGCAAAAAAAGGGGATGATAACATGGCCCCCCATGTTAGGCTGTCGTTTAGTGACTTCAGCTCAGCTTGTAACAACATAGTCACCACCAGGCTGCAACTGTCTAATCTGGGACTAGTCTCGCATAACCACACGAGTCTCTTTTTGAATGTCAGAAAAGACATGGAGACTTGAATTAATGGATATTATTTAGTTTTTGTCACATTCCTAAGCCAATCATTTGATGACCAGCGGACCGGTAGGAGACACAAAAGAGACTCTTTGTGTCTCCTACCGGAACCACTGCTGGTCATCAAATTATTGGCTTAGGAATGCGACAAAAACAAAATAATATCCATTAATTCAAGTCTCCATGGGGTGACTAATCGATTGAAAAAACGTAATTCTTTGGGTGAACTATCCCTTTAAGTTTGTAAGACTGATGGTATACAGTGATGGATTCTTCTGTCTTAGCACAAAACTATGGTTAAATGTGCAGTGTTGTGTTGTTCAGTTTTGTTGTCCTGGTTCAGGGCTCTGATATAGCCACAGGGATAAAACTATTGCTGAGTGTCTTCGTGATGCCCTTGTGATACCTCAGCCGACTTGCCTGCATGTCTGCATTGGCACAAACAGTCCGTTGCTGGGGTGATATTTGTCCTTATAAGAATCCGTTTTGCTCTGCTCAAACACCTGCTGTATCATGAGCCTATGCATGGATGGGAGGGAAGTCCCTGTGGTGTGCTCAGCTGACCCCCACCACCTTCTGGCAGGGCTCCCATCAGGTCCTGGGGGAGCTACAGTAGTCCCACAGCAGATGGTGATGGCAATGGTCAGGATGCTCCTCTGAGTGCTATAGCAGAGACCTTCCCTGAGACCTTGAATTTCCTCCGTTGCCTGAGGTGATACAGCCTTCTTTGCCACAGACTCTGTGTGCATTGTCCATGTCAAGTCCTCGGTGATGCATGCACACCCCAAGGTACTTGATACTGCTCACTCTCTCTCCACTAGGATCCTGTTGATCATGAGGGGCTGAAGTCCTCGACCATTGCGTACAGAAGTCCACAATAATCTCCTTGGGGTGACTAATCGATAGAAAAAAAGTATTTATTTTGGGTGAACTATCCCTTTAATGCTGAGAACCTGTGCTGTTTGCATCTCCAAGACAAGGGCGGACTGTCACACAGCCAAAGTTTTCTCAAAGTTCACGGTCAACCACATGCCATGGTAATGTCAACGTGGCATAATTGTTGGCACCATCAAACACTATACTTGTGCACCAGCGGCAGGCTGGATAGCATGGAGCCACAACAAGCCAAGTTGTTGGTGAGAGAAGGGATTACCAGTCCTCTGGTTTCACTCACTGCCGTTCCTATGAACTGTCATGTTGTACGTGACGTGAGCGCTCCAACTCTACTTGACTCATTTACAATACATCACTTCATGGCCTCTCCTCTCACCACATAAGTCATAAATAATTATATCACTGGTGTGTGCGTGTGTGTGTGTGTGTGTGTGTGGTCTTGTAATACTGTACTTGTGACGGCCAAATGTCCCCTCAAGTATAGTAGAATTTGATCATTTGATTAACTTTTTGCTTTGTTGAGAATATGGCTGTGTGTGTGTGTGTGTGTGTGTGTGTGTGTGTGTGTGTGTGTGTGTGTGTGTGTGTGTGTGTGTGTGTGTGTGTGTGTGTGTGTGTGTGTGTGTGTGTGTGTGTGTGTGTGTGTGTGTGTGTGTGTGTGTGTGTGTGTGTGTGTGTGTGTGTGTGCACGCGCGCCCATGCCTGTGTGTGTGTGTGAGTGAGTATGAATTAAATCAGTCTGGCTTACAGATGCTGCCAGTGACATTGAACTTTCTTCCTTAACACAGTGTCTCTTTTCCAATTAAACGGTGACACATATGAGCTCAGTGTTCCTGGAAGGGAAGTGGTCATCGTCAAATGTACACACGCACTCCACCGTCCTCCAAAAGCACTCCGCTGCTGAGGCACTGGTGGACAGTAACTAAGTACATTTACTTGAGTACTGTACTTAAGTAAATGTTTTGATTGTCTGTACTTTACTTGAGTATTTGTATTTTTGAATACTTGGGACCTTAACTCCACTACATTTCAAAGACAAATATTGTACTTTTGACTCCACTACATTTCTAGAAAGGGAAAAGTACATGATGAATTGACAACTTTAGCCCTATTTGAAATATGGTGAAAATAGCAGATCTACAAGTTCACCATGCGTCGCATAGCGATATTTTTTTAAAATGCCTGGACAATCATTACATTTTTGCAATGTTTGATATAAAAAAATATCAAACATTTCCGCCGGTCATCAAATTATTGGCTAAAAGTGACATAAAAGTCCATGAATTCAAGGCTTCATGGGGTGTGTAATCGATAGAAAATCTGTCCTTTTTTGGGTGAACTATCCCTTTAAGTAAGTAGGTTACTTTAACTGAAGAGCAAATTTAACAAAGCAACTTTCACTTTAAAGTAGAGTTTAATATTTGACCAGGAGAGTATCAATACTTTGACCCGAGTCGAGTGCTGGGGTTGAGAGTACTTTGTCCACCACTGGTCATCATCATTTTTAACCATGTCCTCTGAAAGCGTTGGACTGAGCAGACCATTAGAGAGCTGTGTAATAATACATGAAGTTGTCACATTTTCTCATGAGTTGTCCAACAACCTTATGTCAACCTGGAGCCAGGAAAGAGCAGCATGCAGGTCTATGAACTAAAAACCCTTCAGCCCCATTCTACTAACACACACACACACACACACATATATATATATATATATATATATATATATATATATATATACATATTGAATACCGTTGCTGTCGGGTGGAAACCTTGTATGACCAAACCCGTTTTTTTATTAGTACTTTAAAAACATTTTAAAATAGCCAATCTACGAGCTCACAACGTATTGTGAGCTCGTACATCTGCTATTTTCACTACTTTTGTGTGACACATCTTGTATGATGAAACTGAAAATATTTTTTGTCCCGAAATATCATCTTTTGGCCACACAAAGCACTGTAAATAAAAATGTAATTAAAACGCCTATCCGCACTGTCAGGTGGAAAGCTTGTATGGTCGAAACAATTACTTCTCAGAGAAATAGAAAACCTGTGTTTCAATGGATCCCATGTAGTTTAGTCAAAATCCCTTGTTAATGTGCTTTTCAATGGTTAAATATTCATAAAACCCACGGACAGAATCAACCACTTTCACTTTAAAAATGTTTCTAAAATATCAGCCGGGGCGCCTGATGGAGGGGAAAGGAACTGGTTGGAATAACGTGTTTCTTCCACACGTCCTATCGGGGAAACTCGCCCCTGTCAGGTGATAAGCAGCGGCTTGCTAGCTTCAAATGCGTTGAAGGAAGCATGAGCTCTTTTCGGGGCTCTCCCCAGGCTGGCAGAGGGAGAGTAGCGCCCAGGATTACAGCTTTTTTCACTGGGTGAAAAAATGGGTTACAAAAAAAATTGTGGGATATATTTTTTTTAAATAAATGAATAAATAAATAAGAATGGGCCTGAACTGGAAGTATATTTTGTCCCCGAAATACATTTCCACAAGTGCATGTTGTTTTGGCCACACTGTAAATTCAAAACTAAAGGTATGTGTACAGTACTGTAATGGCTCTCAGCTAGGTCTGACAGGGGCCTAGCTGATGACTGTGTCCTTACATAACTGTATTGTAGTCTCAACGGCAAACCCTCCTCTTCTTCCTCCTCCAGCACCACTCTCTAAGTGCCTGGCTCTCTCTCTGTATGAAACATCACCATGGGGGCCCCGGGTTCACCGCAGGTCTCAAGGCTTTCAACACTCCAACAACTGCGCTAAGTAAAAACTGCTGCCCACGCTGTGCCCTCCATATGGACTTAACCCATTCAGACCGGGAACACATCTCTGTCATCTTTGAGCGGTGTAACCGCTCCTATAAGAGGGTTTAGGACCCATCCGTGGCGAAAGTTTTTCTTTCCGTCGTGAAAATGTGTCTTTCGCTGTGACGCCATGCTGTGGAAAACACGCCCATAGGCTAAGCTCTGCAGGACGTGCCGTGATTGGCTAGCGAGACGCATGATGAAATTAATAATAATGTAAAAAATGTAAGCACGCCACTTCGCAGGACGTGCTGTGATTGGCTACCGAGATGCATGATGAAATTAATAACTCATAAATAGCACCGCTCACTTCACACTGGGTGTGTTTTTTTAAATATTTCTTTGGCTACTCAAATTGTTTTGAGAAATCGTGAAAATGTTTATTTATAACATTTATAACTCAAATCTTTGCTTCTGAGGATTCTACAAATGTCGTCTAAATCCTAAAAGTTTTCTGAAAAACGTATGTTGCTTTAATATCAGTGGTTCTGAAACTTTTTCATGTCAAGGACCACCCAAAATGATATGTATTTGGCCGCGGACCCCCCCCCCATCTCAAAATATTTAGTTCCAGGGACCCCCAGAAGCAAAGATTTGTGTTACAAATGTTCCCTTTAAAAATATATATATATTCAAATATTTGCACAAATGGTCAAGATTTTTCAAAAATAGCAGATCTACAAGCTCTAGCTATGAGCTTGTATATCTGCTATTTTTGAATAGCCAAAGTATAAAATGTGCATAAAGTGGTTACACAGACGCGTTCCTGGTTTGAATGGGTTAAGAGCACGTAGTGCAAAAAAAAAGAACCTAACCTATATTCATCTTTGGCTGCAAAGAAGATAAAGAACTTGAAAATGAAAATTTTACTAGCAGGCGAATCTATGACGGAACGGCAAGTAATTGTATGGGGTGCTCAGTATTATGAGCCACTTGGAATTAGGTCGGTCCCCTGTCTGTGATCCTTTAAACTTTCCTTTAACCAAGAATGAGTCAATCAAGGAGAAATTCCCTTTTTTAAGTGCGACTACATGGCCTTGCTTTAGAAAGGTTAGTTGGATGCGCACTTTGTTTGGCTCTCCTTTTTACCAGCTCCTAAGTGGGTCAGACGGCATAATGGGAAGCTATTGCTCCAGCCCTCCTTAAAAGTCTGATAATTCGGGGGGAATTGACTGAACTCAGACTCAACTTTCTGCTAACCTGCATGTGCAGGAAGGCAGAAAAAACACTCAGGCAGGAAAAAGAGACACAAACATGAGTGTTTTGATCGAAGGGAATGATGATGTTCAGACCATATGCTTGACTTGGTCCGTGACTGCATGGACCATATTTGTCCAAACATAGCAAATGCGATTCGAGGACGTGGTATTTAGGAGATTTCCTTATATGTCAGTTAAACTGAGTAACGCGTGTTGCCATATTGCAATTCTATATAAACATAATGTAATGTAAGCATCTACTTGTGATTAATAAGTGCATGCATGTGTGTGTTGTCGGCAGCCAAAAACTACAGAGAAGGTCTGTTGCTCTGTGTACTGTGAGCGTAAGCAGCGTTGCGCTCAACTCTTGCGCAAATGAACTGTGCAATAGACTTGTGCAATGTTTCCATGGAATTGTACAATTTTGGACTCTTTTTAAAGTCAACGGCCCATGAATTGTACAATTTTGGACTATTTTTTAAAGTCAACGCCCCCCCCCCCCATCTAAAAATATTTTGTTCCATGGGACCCCCACCAGAAGCAAAGATTTGAGTAAAAGATGCTGTCCGGCAGAAACCAGCTAACTCCATTTTGACGCTTTTGCATTTTTTTACACCCTTTACGTCTGTGTGTTGTTAAAAAAAAATTGAACCAATGAAAAGCATTAAAGAAGCGCTTCTGACAAAACCAGCTAACTCCATTGGATCCTCAAACTTTCGGCTAAACTCCACCGGAGTTAGCTGGTTTTGCTGACTCCAGGCTCCACCCCCTTTTGACCTCCAACCTCATTGTGAGCTTGGAGGTCCATTCAGCTGTTCTTACATGTGATGATGAACAAAACCTCCTAACTCATGAAAAATGATCATTTTGGAGTTAGCTGGTTCCTGCTGGACAGCAGAGATATATATATACTATATTCAAAGATTGTATATCTGATATTTTTGAATAGCCTCCAAAAAATCTAAAATGACACATATGTGGGCCCGCGAACGCTTTTTGAGATTTTCCCAAGTGGGCCCTAGCTGATCCAGAGAAACCCACTGGATATAGATTACACACGTATACTGTAACTAGACATGATGAATGAGCTGTTGAAACTGTACCCTTCGATATCTAGATGTAACGTAGTGTACATTCTGATTCCAATAATCTCAGTTTTTTTTTCTTCATTTTTTTTTTATCATCAATGACTCCTGGAGGACATGTGATGGATCGTCGTCGTCGTGGCCAAACAACAACAGGGCCACAACACTAACCCATTTAGACCGGGAACGCATCTGTGTGTAACCATTATTTTATACTTTGGGGCTATTCAAAAAAATAGCAGATCTACAAGCTCATAGCGCGGCACTCGGTGCCACGCTATGAGCTTGTAGATCTACTATTCGTGAAAATTTGTGCAGTGAAAATATATATGTTTTTAAAGCGAACATTTGTAACTCAAATCCTTGCTTCTGGGGGGTCCCTGGAACGAAATATTTTCAGATGGGGGGGGGGGGGGGGGGTCCGCAGCCAAATACAAATCATTTTGGGAGGTCCTTGAGACCACTGATATAGTATAAAAAACGTTTTTTCAGAAGGATTTAGAAGACGTTTTGTAGAATCCCAAGAAGCAAAGATTTGAGTTACAAAATGTTTGCTTTAAAAATATACATACATTCAAAGATTTGCAAAAAAAATAGCAGATCTACAAGCTCATAGCGCGGCACTCGGTGCCGCGCTATGAGCTTGTATGTCTGCTATTTTTGAATAGCCCAAAGAAATCTAAGAATGACATTAGGCTCTTTCCCGGTCTAGACGGGCTAATGATTCCAGAATTTCAATACGTGTCTGAGAGAAGCCCATAGTATTTGTCCTTGCTGCTTACAATCTCGCCACATCCATTTACTATTGAGAGCAATCCATCATCCTTCAAGCCCAAACATGTTTTCGCGTGAGCACACATAATGTTCGCCCATAAAAAGACGGATGCGGCTCGGCATAAGAAGTAGTTAGATAATGGCCCCCCGTTTTTTTGGAGTTGAGGGGTATTTGTCACTTTTTGTTTGTACAAACAAATAGCAAAGTACATCAGCAAGGACAACTGTGGTTTACACGACCGACGAGGCCCTGGCAGGCGGCCAAACAAAGAGTAATAACGGAGGCGGGAAAGAGAAAGAGGTCTAGCTTACACCATCTATTACCTTTAAAGGGTGACAGCAGAGTGATGTACTGTAAATGTGTCAGGCCTTTGTCTCGCGGGGAACATTTTTCTTTCGCTAAGGTTTTCTGAATTGCAGTGGCCCTAGTTTTTAAAAGAGCGCTGACTTTTTTTTTTGGCTTATTCAGCTATCAATGCCGTCGTATTGCGTATGAATCTGACATTTGAAATAACACTCAGTATATAACAGTCCGCTCAAAAAACGGTACTTCAGCCTAGTGTGTGTGTGTGTGTGTGTGTGTGTGTGTGTGTGTGTGTGTGTGTGTGTGTGTGTGTGTGTGTGTGTGTGTATGTGTGTGAGGAGAGCAGTTGGGGGCTATAGATGCTTGTTACAATACAACCCGACACACAGGCAATGGATTTTATGACTACGGTGCAAAAAAGAAAAAACGTTTGGGGGGGTGAGGCTTATTTGCCAATATAAATGGGGGGCTTAGCAGAATAAACCCTGCCTGCACTCACAATTCCTTTATGCAGTGTTGAGTACGTCTGTCCCAAATAAAATAACACGCTTCTCATTTTGGCTGCTAGTTATTCACCCTCTTTTTGTGTCAATCAAAAATGGTCATTACAACAGTACAGCAGTTTGTTGGTTCTCAAACATGTGAATCATAACTCTGAGAGTGTAACGAAATGGAACCAAGTGGGACCCATTTGGTTCCATTTGTGTGGAACTAGTGACCACAGCTGATATCTGGCTGCAACTGTTATTTTAGAGCAGAGAAAACTACTTGTTGTTGGCTGTAATGTCTTAAAGGTTTCATTTCCACACTCAAAAAGTGGAACTTTGAACATTCAGCGGATTTTCTGTGGTCTGGGGTTTTTCTGAATAATTAGGCTCAGAAAAGTGCTGTAATTGGCCTGTGGACTTTGATGTCACAGTCCGTTAATCCCACCCCCTCTCCTCCCCTTCCTATTTACATGTAGCCTACTGCAGTGGTTTCATGTCGAGGACCCCCAAAATTATATGTATTTGGCCGCAAACCCCCATCTCAAAATATTTTGTTTCAGGGACCCCCGCAGAAGCAAATGTTTGGAGTTACAAATGTTCGCTTTAAAAATATATATATATTCAAAGATTTGCACACGTTTTCAAGAATAAAAAAAAAATAGCAGATCTACAAACTCATAGCGTGGCACTCGGTGCCGCGCTATGAGCATGTATATCTGCTATTTTTGAATGGTGAAAGTATAAAATATGGTTAGAGTGGTTAAAATGATTAACTCATTTTGCTGGGGACCCCCTGGTATCCCTCCAGGGACCCCCCGGACCCCACTTCGAGAACCAATGGCCTACCGTATGTGACTTTTATACAGAGACCTTTGTGGTGGTTCAATATGCTTATACCTTATAATGTAACCAAGGAGTGGGAGTCAGAGGGACTTTGCAGACAGAGAGAAAATAGCATTGGTCCATTATAGTGCATGCATCCCTGAATAAATCATGGGCCCTAGAACAAAGGATGCCAGCAGTTTGATCAGCACAGCTCATTTAAATGTTTTTTTAATACCCCAAGACCCAGCAAGATGTATCAACCTGGCCGCATTAAATTCAGCTTAACATTTACAACCCTGGCGTGAAGGAGCTGTTAATTCCTCATTTATACTGCGAGAAAGGACAACGCTGCGGTGTGTGTTGAGATTATCTCTATTAGCGGGTGACAGTCGGGAGGTTTGGTGACTTTGTTTAGGCCATGTTAGTCGAACAGAGAGTAGACCTGGTGCTGTGGTCAGAATCTGTTTTATTTCTAACATCACAAATTCTTCTTCTTTTTTCGTGCGCGGCATCATTTTGTAGTATTCTGTGAGAAGAGAGAGGACAGAGCAGGTATATGATGTTTACAACATTATCATGTGCACGCACGTGTGCACAGTGGTGGAAAGTAACTACGTACATTTACTTAAGTTCTGTCCTTAAGTACAATTTTGATGTATTTTTCTACTTTACTGGAGTATTGCTAGTTTTCAGTACTTTTACTTCTACTCCACTACATCTCAGAGGCATATATTGCACTTTTACTCCAATACAATTATTTGAAAAAGAGTTACTTTGCCGATATCAATTATCATATTATAAAACATAATTTAGCCCTATTTTATACATAGACTATTTAAAAATAGCCGATCTACAAGCAACTCGACACACGACACGTTGTGAGCTTGATCTGCTATTTTCAAACATTTTAGCACTTTTACTTTTGGTACTTTAAGTATGTTTTGATGCCAATACTTTTGTACTTTTACTCAAGTAACATTTTGAACACAGGCCTTTTACTTGTAACAGAGTATTTTTATATTGTGGTATTGCTACTTTTACTTAAGTAAAATGTACTTCTTCCACCACTGGGTGTGTATGTTCTTTTAGAAACATTAGCATCATGTACATGGTGTACATGAGAACTAACACCTACTAGGTTACTTTGATGGGGTTGAGCTTGCAAGACAGTGTTGTGTTTACGTGTGATCTGTTCTCAAAATCATAATCTATACAAAGCATAAGCTCAAGCCGGCCGTTAGTACTCTATGACGTGATGTCATATCGACGCCATCTGGGAATTGTCACTGCGTCACTCCCTCGGGTCTTTAAGTCACGCAAGCGCCTCATTCCTGACCCGCATCACCGTCGTACCATTAATGACCTCTCCAGTAATATCACAAACCAGTTCTATACAGAGCAGAGTGTAATTTCAGTGGTGAGCTACAGACCAACAAGCCCTGTGTGTAGGCTACTGTGTCGGAACTACAATGATAAGACAAATGAGAACTATACTCAATGAAATATTACTACAAAATAAAACTGGAAACACAATAAAAACATTACTACACAGTAAAACAGGGAACACAACAGGCAATAATTGCCTGGATTTTACAAGAATAACTGATGCTGTGATTAATATGGAGAATGGGAATTTTCTTTGCTCAGCTACAGCTGTACAGTAATCATTACCCTTGAATTTTCCAAGCTCATAAATCTATACAAAGTGAGAACCCTAGCCTTTCCATGGATTATTATTTTATGTGTATGCGAAAGGCCATCATATTGTATTGCGTGCATGTGCATGCAGAGATATCGAATGCACAAAGAGTATATGTCCATATTCCTGCAGTGTTTGTGCAGAGAGAGAGTGTGTCAGTGAGAGTGCAGCGCCTGATTTATAGTTTTGCCGTACGACGAGGTCGCGCGCCCAAAAATAGCCAATCCACAAACTCCACAACGCGTCGGCATCCGTGTGTCGCCTAGTGTCTGCTATTTTCGGGCGCGTGCCACCATTGCACGACGGAGCATAAATTAAACACAAGGCAGAGAATCACAGAGACGCGGGCAAAGAAACAAAAATAGAAAGAATGATTACACGCAGTCTGTCGCAGCGTGCTAGGCCTGCGAGGTGTAGTGTCATTACCTTAGATGCATCGGCTCCAATTTGTCTGAAATAGAATGTTTTGGTTCGAGGGCCTAGCCCCGAGCTTTGAGCGTCAAGTATAGTCCTTACCATCAGTGGTGAGAAAAGTACTTGAATGTTTTACTTAAGTAAAAGTATCAACACTGCAATTTAGAGGTACTCTAGTTACAAGTAAAAGTCCGGAATTCAAAATTTACTTGAGTAAAAGTACAAAAGTATTGGTATCAAAATGTACTTAAAGCACCAAAAGTAAAAGTGCTAAAATGTTTGAAAACAGCAGATCTACAAGCTCACGTGAGCTTGTGGATTGGCTATTTTCAAATAAAATAGGGCTAAAGTGGTTAATGTATGTTTTATAATGCAATTTATATCTGCAAAGTAACTATAGTAACTAAAGTTTTCAAATAATTGTAGTGGAGTGAAAGTACAATATTTGCCTCTGTACAATATTAGTACAATATTTGCCTCTGAGATGTAGTGGAGTAGAAGCAAAAGTATAGACAATTGGAAATACTCCAGTAAAGTAGAAGTACCTCAAAATTGTACTCAAGTACAGTACTTGAGTAAATGTACTTTACACCACTGCCTATACCATACAGCCTGCTCCATGACTATTGTCTATTGATCTTCACAGTGTCGGGGGGGCCTGTGCATCTTTTCTAAGCCTTCTACAGCTATATCCCCTGCGGAGTGCACTCTGTTGCAAATACGCTGCTGTACGTTGTTGTCGACATCTTGGAGAAGATGGAAAATTAAAGGTAGTGTAATTTGTTTTGTTAAAATATGTGTTAAATAGCTCTACTGTATATTACGAAAGCAGTTATTGCTATAAAGTGATTGATCAGTAAGATCAAGTAGCTCTTCTGTATTAACAGAAAATAAATGTTCAGGTCAGTAGACCAATTTGATCCAATCGGGAGAGAGAACCCCATAAAAGATAATTGATCAGGTTCAATTTTATAGTGTTCTTGCTCCATTTTGTCTGCTCATTTTTTAAATTTCTTTTTCAACATGTCCAATATAACTTGTTTATCCTGGATTCTGTTTGAAAAAAACACAGTAGTCCAAGAGCAAAAAGCACCAGTCATGATTCTCATGGAGTGTGAGCATTGAGCTTAGTCATATAAGTCCATGGACCGGGGAGAACGCCTGGTAGTGTAAGTAAAAATACGAATAATCAAATCATATCAAATAAGAAATGATCGTTATTTAATGATAATGCAACTCAAAGCGCTTTACACAAAAAAAGAAAGATCATCAAAAAAACAACATAAAAACATACTATAGAATGAAAGCTCACAGTCATGTAATGTTAAGTTGTTTTAATGCGTGTAGTTTTGACATCTTAACTGCAGTGCAGGAAGTATACTACAGCACTCATCTTCTCCTCGCTTTGTGAAAGGTAGTTATCAGAAAGCTATCTTCTGAATTCTAATCAGAAAGGAAACCGTAGAAGAAAATCAAAGATGCTTTGATCCTCGGGTGCGTCGCAGCAGAAAACAAAAGCCTACGCCGATATATATATGCATATAATGAGAAATGAAAACAAGGGGTTTTCCTTTCAAGCAAGCTGTTCATCGGAGGCTCACATGTGGCCAGTCGGAGGAAAAAAAGAAAATCTTTATGCATTGATTAAAGTCTGTCAGCGTGGACTCAGTGAAACGGGCCGGATATATACAGTAACATTTCGACAAAAATGCTCTTTGAAACGCAGACGTTGTGGCCTTTTCATCTAGGCATCTGTGTGGGCCCATTACATGGGTTCTGTAGAGGAATAATGACCGCGCCTGCTAGTATGATGAGCACTTTTTAAGTGGAGCTCATGCCTCATGACCTATATCCATTGTCTTGCCCTGTCAGCAGTGGGGACGGCGCGACCGTTCATGTGTTACCATATCATAGCTGTCGGCCCGGAAAAAACTCGTATCTCATTTCATGTATTATTTTTTTAGGGCTTTTATGCCTTTATTGATAGGACAGTAGGCTGACAGGAAATGGGGGGAGAGAGAGAGATGGGGAGTGACATGCAGCAAAGGCTGTCGGGAACGGGAGTCGAACCTGCGACACACTGTCAGGCTGGATTACCAAGGCTACCTTCAGAAATATAAAGTGCCGGTCATAAAGTGCTTGTTTCATCATCATGATGACGATGATGATGATGATGAAACAAGCACTTTATGACCGGCACTTTATATTTCTGAAGGTAGCCTTTTGTTTTATCTCTTGCACTAGATGCGCCCAGACTTATGTTTTTATGCTATGGTGTTTCATGTCTGTTGTTGTCCTGTATTGTCTGTATGTTTTAAACCACTACTCCGGCTGTAAACCTAATTGCCCTTCTGGGACATTAATAAAGACCTTGACTTGACCTAGGTGCCCAGACAGTTACGCCAACCATCGGGGCCTCATTTCATGTTTTTATGCGTTTTTTGTTTTGTTTTATTTTTCGTATATAAATGCCCTATACTTCGACGTACAAGAGTGTTACGCAAAAGTAGTGAAAATAGCAGATTGTGTGAGCTTATAGATCGGCTATTTTCACTATTTTCAATTGGCAAAAAAAATATCATAATAAAAAACAGTTTTGGACATACAAGGTATCCACCTGACAGCGACAATATCAAACACGCTGTCAGGGGTATTTTTCCTCCATATAATGCGTGCACACACTCACACGCACGCGTGCACACACACACACACACACACACACACTGTACACACGCACACATCTTCAGAGTGGATGTTGAACGCGCGCGTCTCTCCCTCGTATGAATCGTCGGGGTTTTTGTGCATGAATATTTATGGGAGTTACAGCGGGGTGGGAGTTACAGCATGTGAGGTAATTACATTACAGATGGAGAGAATGGCTGTGAGTCAGAGCATATTCTACATTCTCACATACAAATTGGCTATTGTAGCGGGGGATATAAAAAGCCTGTGTGTGAATTGATGGCGTCCAAATGAGCTTGGTAAGCATAGTATACGGGATTTATACTGTATCAAGTGAAACCATCTACCGCTGTTTTGTCAGTATTTTAGCCCCGTATATGGCTGTTGAACGCCACAGCGGACGCCGGCAAAACGGTGAGTAAAAAGTTGCTAGCGTAGCTCGGCATTCGTCACTGTCGGGTGGAAACCTTGTATCTCCGAAAGTGTTACTTTATACAGGAAGTGAAAAAAAAGAACCTGTGTTCCAATGTAGTTGTTATTTAGTCACAAGCTCACATTAATACTTTTCATTGGTTCAAGGTTGGCTATTTTTGCTACATTTGTGTGACACTGTTGTACAATGAAGTAAAAAAACCAAAAACATAACAAGTTGAAATACAGAGATACAAGGTTTCTGACCGACAGCAACGCATAGATCTTTTTTCCTTTTTTTTATATATACATTTTTTATCCCACGTTTTTTGTAGCCCAGTGCCAATTGCCTAAGCTGTAATCCTGGGCGCTACTCTCCCTCTGCCGGCCAGAGGAGAGCCCCGAACTGAGCTCAACGCATAGATCTTTGACCGAGGCCTTTTTCTGATCCCTGTCTCGGTCACAGTCCGGACAGCGTCTGTGTTCCACTGGGGTCACCAACCATCCATTGATGACAGCTATATATGATACAAGGAGCAGCTTGGGACAAGCGTGCCTGATGCATAAACCTCCCCCTCCCCCCCTCCCCCCCGCCCATTATTTTATAATGATACCCAGTGTTTGGTTTCACAGCGGCAGTGAAATGAATGCATAATCACCAGCATATAGATTTCCCTGTGTCTCCATACTGTACACACACACACACACACACACCCACACACACACACACACACACACACACACACACACACACACACACACACACACACACACACACACACACACACACACACACACACACACACACACACACACACATACGCACACACACCCATATGGGTGCATGGACGCTCGCAGCAAAGCACGCACGCACACACATCCGCACGCACACACACATAGGCACGCACATACTCACACACGCACGCACAGACATATGCACGCACATACACACGCACACACATACGCAAGCACATACTCACACATGCACATACTCGCACACACATACGCACGCACGCACACACATACGCACGCACATACTCACACGTGCACGCGCGCACCCACATACGCACGCACACACATACGCAAGCATGCACGAATATTGCATGCACGCACACGCACACACACACACACACACACACACACACACACACACACACACACACACACACACACACACACACACACACACACACACACACACACACACACACACACACACTTGCCCGGGGTCCAATAACCAGATGTGGAGTTGTCTCTGTCTTTGCCAGCATCTCGTCCCCTCCCCAAATGATCCACGCTGGGGCTCTGGGAAGTGTTTTCCAGTTAGCGATCTCACAGCGATCGATACAACCCCCCCCCCCCCCCCACCTCCCCCACCTCCTCCTCCCATAATGTGGAGAGAGAAACCCAAACTTTCTAATGAGCGACTTTTGTATAGCCATGTTCTTCCCTCAGCCCCCTGTAATGCATGCATGCGGTCAATATATGAGAGAGGATCCGCTGGAGGTACTCTCTATAGAGAGAAAGAGAGAGAGAGACATAGTGACAGAGAGAGAGAGAGAGAGGCTGTGTTCGATAATAAGCGCTAACAGTCTGACGGTCTGGACCTGACCCAGATACAGTTTACCTCAAACTGTCTCGCTGCTGCTTGCTGCTACACTATCTCTCTGATTTTCATCCCGTTTGATAGGGCTCCTTTCTTTCTTCTTAATCCCACGCTGAGGGATGGAGCACATTACAGCCGCGGACGCCCCGTTCCGTTCATCAAGATCCAAATTCCATTTTTGAAAAGGTTAACCTTTTAAGACCGGGAACGCATCCGTGCCATTTTTAGATATCTTTGGCTACATAAAAAAATAGCAGATATACAAGATCATATGAGCTTGTAGATCTGCTATTTTTGAAAATAAATCGTGAAAATGTGTGCAAATCTTTGAATTTATATATTTTTTAAGCGAACATTTGTAAAATATTTTGTTCCAGGGACCCCCAGAAGCAAAGATCTGAGGTACAAATGTTCGCTTTAAAAAATTATATATCCAAAAATGTGCACACATTTTCACGATTCTTTTTTCAAAAATAGCAGATCTACAAGCTCATACTCGGTGCCGCGCTATGAGCTTGCATATATGCTATTTTTGAATAGCCCGAAGAAATCTAAAATGACGTTTGAAACCCGGATTGAATGGGTTAATGGGCCATGTACGCTCACAAAAAACAAAAAACAAAACAAACCAGTCCAGAGCAGAATGTTTTGAGGGGCTGTGAGGCCTTTTCCAAATCGCAGACAGGCTAACATTTGTGTGGTTCCAACTTTTGTACGCTTCCTCGCTGATGACCTTTTGTCAGAGAAAGAGCTGATTAGACAGAAGTGGAAGTCGATGCGACAGGCCAGACAATGCGGTTTTCAATGAGACGAAGGCCAATTCCACAACTTGTGTTGTAGCACGTAACTCGGACCCCCCCCCCCCTGCTCATCCTCGCTGCCGGGTGAAAACCTCATATGTCAATATTATATTCCTTTTTACTTTTTTTTTTATATAAAAGGACGATGAGCCCATTAAGACCAGGAACGCATCTGTGTCATTTTAGATGTCTTTGGGCTATTCAAAAATAGCAGATATGCAAGCTCGTAGCGCGGCACTGTAGAATCGGCCTCAGGTCTTAATGGGTTAAAATAGTGAAAGTAGCCGATCTACAAGCTCACAACGCGTCGCATCGTGACGCGTTGTGAGTTTGTAGATCTGCTTGTAGATCTGCTATTTTCACTGCTTTTGTATGATGAAGTGGTTTGTTCATTTATGAAAAATCTTAGAAATTTGAACTATGGAGATACAAGGTTTCTTTCCCTGACAGCAACGACATCCAGAACCTGCCGTCTGAAAGGATCGTCTCCCACCTCCACCGGGGGGGGGGTCACATGAATTAAATGTCACAAACGTCATGAGGAATTGAATATGTTTGCTGCCCTCGCCACCGACCGAACTGAACATCTTCAGCCTTTTATTGTTAAATAAAAGGGACATTTTATTTGACCGGCATCCAACCGGATAACAAGCAAAGCACGCTGGTAATGTTGTGACTAGTAAAAGGTGAAATCACCCGTGATATCCTCTGTGTGCTGATATGTAGGGAAACAATTTTATCAGTTCATTAGGTTGCCACATTCTATGTGGAGAAATAAGTGATTCCCCCCCACCACCACCCGCAAGCCCCCTGGCCCCTCCCCCTCCCCACAGCCGCCACAAGTCCTACTACATCTTCTCTTTCCCTGACGATGGAATTATTTGCATCGCCAGGGAGAAGGGTGTAATACAGTTTTACTGCTTATAGATTGTATTTTTTCTCACTATATCCACTGTGGATCGACTGCTCTGCTGCGTTCAGTTGTACACTACACACAGAAAAATAATGGTTCTTAAATGGTTCTTTAAAAGGCTATATGGTTCCACAAAGAACCATCAACTACTAAAGAACCATTTGATCTAGGGAATGGTTCTTCATGTTCCTCATCTAGTTCTAGAGAACCTTTTTTTTTGTCATAGCTCTTTGAGGAACCTTTGGAACTCTTAAACCATGTCTTAATAGGCAGACGTTCATCGAAAATAGCAGATCTACAAGCTCACAACGCATCGCACTTGTAGATCTGTTATTTTTGAAAAACACATCTCTGGAACCAAAAATGGTTATGGCATCATTTTGAAGAACTAGTTTATTTTTTTGTGTGTACTAGGGGTGGATTAGCATACTTGGAAGTACAGTACAGTACTTGAGTAAATGCACTTAGTTACTTTACACCACTGCAGCTGTTCCACACTGTCTTTCATCAGGACTGGCTCCTGTGGGTTCTGTGCTGCACAGACAGAGAGGACTAGCGGCTCGGTCATCTGGAAATAGTCGGAAACCTTGTATGTCCAAAACTGTTATCCGAAAATGGAAAATATGATAATAATCTGATCCAATGTCCAATGTAAACGGATCCAATGTAGTTGTTATTTAGTCACAAGCTCTTGCTAATACTTTTCACTGCTTCAATGTTTGTGAAACCAACAGACACAGACACATGCACAGACTTTCTCTATTTATTTTCACTATTTACTTTCACTTACTTACTTTCACCTATTAAGACCTGAGGCGATTCTTAAAAATGTTTTCTAAATCCTACATTCTTTTTTTCAAGATTTTTCAAAAATAGCAGATCTACAAGCTCATAGCGCGGCACTCAGTGCCGCGCTATGAGCTTGTATATCTGCTATTTTTGAATAGCCAAGGAAATCTGAAGATGCGTTCCAGGTCTTAATGGGTAAAAAAAAAAAACATTAATTCAAATAGCAAAAGTAGCCTATCTACAAGCTCACAACGCGTCGCATCTCGTAGGTCGACTATTTTTGCTACTTTTGTGTGACACTGTAACTGTAGTATGGCGACGACGTAAGTAAGTCAAATATGGAGATACAAGGTTTTCTTTTTTCGGCGGTGTCGTCATGAGGGAGCAGGGAGGTGACCGCACTGTATTTGTTCTGGGCATGCTCCATGGAACTGCTAATTGTCCGTGGCGATGTAAAGCAAACCATGTCCTCCTCTCCCCATGTTTCATTACTGCCTCTGTGCCTGTTTCTCCAAATTACAACCCAAATTACTAAAAAACACTACTTAGGCACAGAGCCTGAGTGCTGCCGTCTCCAGAGGTTTCCCACCTTTATTCCCTGGAGCCCTCCCCCCATTCTTACATCTGACAAAAGCTGAGGCCCCCCACACACGCACACACACACATGCATACACACACGCACGCACGCATTTCCTGCACCTTAGGTGCTTGGACTGACATGCACTAGGACACTTTTGGCACCTTTTGGGTGCGTGGACTTAAGTGCAATTAAGTCCACGGCGGCGGCAGTGGCTCAGGGGTAGAGTGACGGGAGAGCGGCTGAATGGCAACTGTGAGGTTCCCAGTTCGATCCCGGGTCTCCCCCAGAGTCGATGTCAAAGTGTGCTTGAACAAGACGCCGAACCCCTAATTGCTCCCGGTGAGCAGGTTGGTGCCTTGCATGGTTTCCTCCACCATCGGTGTATGAATGTGTGTGTGAATGGGTGAATGTAATGCACAATTTATGTAAAGCGCTTTGGATAAAGCGCTATATAAATGCACCATTTACCATTTTATATAAATGCACCATTTAATTACACAACATACTGTACACATCACATCATGCAACACAACATAATTTGCACATACATATGAAAGGACCGCAGTTTTAACCTTTTGATAATGATGTGAAAATACATGTAATTTTACATGTGCTTTATTATCAATAAAGATGTCAAAGTCACTTGAAAGACCAATATATTTCTCATACGGTGAATAGCGAAAGTAGCCAATATACAACGCGTCACGATGCAACTCTCTGTGAGCGTGTAGATGGGCTGTTTTTTGCATTTACATTTTGTTTTACAATATTATAACATGGCCAAATATGGATGCCAGGTTGAAAGTGGTTCAAAAAAATGTAACAATGTTGGCACTGAGCCTCACAATGATCTTATGTGGAAGTTAATGGTAGTGTTACAGTTACAGGATAATAGATTTAGCATGACAAGTTGGACTGATATTACGATGAGAACATAATAGGCAGACGGTGGATGGTGGAAGATATGATTTTGTGCAAGCATGTTTACGTGATCTTTCATGTTTACGTGAAACACTGGCCTAGAGGCCCGCTATACGGACAAAAGGTCTGTTCCTCTCTACGCCAGTGGTTTTCAACCCTTTTCATATCAAGGTCCATAATGTTTTCGGCATTTGAGCCACGGAACCACCGTTTGATAAGATTTAGACTATCAGACTTAGAACATTTTGTTGTCGTTGGATACGATTTTGTCCACAATTCCATCCATGCTGTATTGATGTTGGTATACCATATGAGAGATAACAGGCCAACGTTGATCTAAATAACAATTCTTCTACATCCTTTAATTGTGTAGACTTCTTCTAAATTAAGTAATGCAGATGTTTAGCAATAATTTAACTCTTGAGAGCGTAAAATCAAACCAAATGGACCCGTAAGGTAACCTCACTCCGTCAAATGGAAGAAGCTTGCGACACACATTTTGTTTCACAGCGTACTTGCATCTGAGACTCCGGGCGCAGAATCGATGACAGACGGAGTTTCATTTTTTCAAGCTACTAGGCAGGTGATTGGATGATCCCGCCCCTAGCAGCCGCTGATTGGTTCGTATGCGCAGCGGTTCGGGCAGCTTTACTCTGTGAGCAATCCCAGACCCTCCTTCCTGAAACCAAATGCAATGCAATGCATGAGATTTCCGGAGGGAGGGGGTGTTTACCAGGCTACCCGTAAGGTCCATTTGGTTTGATTTTACGCTCTCAAGAGTTAAACATCTATAAGGTGTCCAATTGGTTACCAACTCTTCCATCATTTAGCGGGGGACCACCTGAAACCCCCTCAAGGACCACTGGTGGTCCCAGGACCACTGGTTGAGAACCACTACTTAATTGTAACCACTGTAACTCGGCTCTATCTCCCTGTTTGTCTTGGAAGCACCTATAGCTATGACAGTGGACTGCAGACGTTCTCTCATACATCGGGAGATGGTTAAAAAAATATACCAGGCCCCTAGTAACAAACCCTGTTCGCCGAAGATGTTTTGTCGCGACAGAGACGAGTTGTCCACAAGACGATTAATGCACATATATGGATTGCCACTTTAAGCGTGACGGGCACTAATGTATGGCATAAAGAAAATGTATAAATCTGACCAAATCACTGCCGTCCTTCATTTTTCAGTCTAATGGCTGTTGCATTAACAGCTGCTAGTCGCTGTCTCCAAGTCATTTATTACCACCCATGTTATCCTAGCTTGCCATTTTACTACCATAGCACCATAAATCAGGAGGGCAAGAGGGGGGCCCGGCTCCTTCATTTATGCGGCAGAAATATATGGCTGTGGGAAGGCATCTGTGTGACACACTGAGGTGGGTGGCATGAAGGAAACGCAACGTTTCCGTCTCACTTTTTTTGTGGCATTTTTAGACCAGTTGGTTCTCAAACATTTTGGTGTCAAGGACCCCCCAAATAGATATGTATTTGGCCACGGACCCCCCATTTGAAAAGATTTTTGTGGCGTGCACAAAATAAAACAAGATTTGTGTTTGTTAAACATTTTCTAAACTATTCCAAATGTTTTACAATCTTTCAAGATAAATTTTATTTTTCAAAAACTAGACTCAGAAACGATGCAAGTCAGGAACGATGCAACGATGCATGCCCCATCCGGTTATGCAATTCCCAGAGTACCCGTTGTACCCGTCTGTGTCCCTTTTATGCCCATACAGTATATGGAGATTTCTGAATCTGTCTGTATGTCTGTCTGTGTCCCTTTTATGACCATATATGGAGATCCCTAATGTCATCAATATATGTCCATATACAGTATGGGCATACCCATGTATGGGAGTATCGGTTGGATCGGTGGTCTGGACAACCGCCTATCCGGCCGACTCAACACTGGGCATGGTACTCCCTCGGGTAGACACCGATGCGTGTGTCCAGTTTGAAGTTGGTCGGTCGGTCGAATGGTTTTTAAGATACCTCAACTACAGACACACGTACACATAGACACGCACAGAAGGATTTTGCGCATTTGTAGTAGGATAGCTGCTCTATAGGTTTTCCTAATTTCTACATTTTAATTCACATTTCCAAATTTTTCGAAAATAGCAGACCTACAAGCTTGTAAATCGGCTATTTTGCTGGGGACCCCCTGGAACGACCTTTAACCCCCTCAAGTTGCAGTGCCTTCCAGCAGCGCTGCGCCGAATTGTGACTATTAATAAGCAGGATGTAGCGCTGAAGCTGTTTCGCAGAAGCAGTGAGTGTGATTAGTCATTCTGAATAGACTTTCCCTGGCTGTACATATAGCTGCTGGCAGGGCTGTTCTGTTAGAGAGTGACAGAGTGATATTCACTTCTATTGGAGATGAAGGAAGCAGAACAGAACATTTCCTAGATCATTTTCAACAACACATAAAAAACTTCCCCCCAGCAAAATGTGTTAATATAGCATGATCAAAATCAGTTTAACCACTTTAACCCTATTCTATACTTAAAGGTATAGGGTATAAGTTATTGTCTTTGGTTAAAATAAGTGTTACATATCATATTCTGATATGAGTGTTTGTTCAGTTACGGGAGTCTCCATGTCTCTCCAGCTCTTTATTAAACAGAAAATGCATTTTTAGGTCAGGATACCATGCATTTCATCCAATCAGGATAGAGAACTCAGACAGGATACAGATTCAACAAGCGGAATTGGAAGTGATGACACTAAGAAATGAGCAGACAAAATTGGAACTGGAACACTATAAAAAATGAAGCTGATAAATGGGTACTCTCTCCTGATTGGCTGAAATGGTGTCACCTACCTGAACATGTATTTTCTGTTTATCAAAGAGCCGGAGAGACCGGACCTGTTACTGAACAAACGCTCTGTAGCAATGATTATTATCAGAATATAGTGCTTTAACCTTTTACCCGAAAAATATCACTATACCCTACCTTTAAGCTCTTGGAAAATATCCAATCTAACAGCTTACCACACGTTGCACCCCGACACGTTGTGAGTTTGTAGGCCTGCTGTCTTTGAAAAATATTGAAGAATTGTGACACATTTTGAATTATTCTGAGAAACTGTTATTCGAGTCCCTGGCATACAATCTTTTCAGATGGGGGTCCATGGCCAAATACATATCAATTTGGAGGTCCTTGAAATGAAAGTGTCTTCTGGGGTTTATAGTAGTGGTTTTCAACCCTTTTCATATCTGAAGGTCCATTATTTATTCGGCATTCGAGTCACGGAACCACCATTTGATGAGATTTAGACTCTCAGAACCCAAGAATATTTTGTCCACAATTCCATGCTGTATTGATGTTGGTACCATAGGAGAGATACACGTTGATCAAAATAACAATTCTTTAATTGAGTAATGCAGATGTTTAACAATAATTACATTCTTGAGAGATAAAGATCTATAAGGGTCCATTTGGTTTCATTTTACGCTCTCAAGAGTTAAAGTTCTATAAGGGTCCATTTGGTTTCATTTTACACTCTCAAGAGTTAAAGATCTATAAGGGTCCATTTGGTTACCAACTCTCCATCATTTAGCTGGGGACCACCTGGAACTCCCTTAAGGACCACTGGTGGTCCCCGGGACCACTGGTTGAGAACCACTGGTTTATAGCACTGCCTCGTGATGTTCTCAGAATCACATGGATGTTTTGGACACATACAGGCCAATGGCATTGGCTGTTTCTCTCTCCCTCCCGTTCCCTGCCTCGTGTGTTGTGTGTTCCCTGTTGTTGCACACAGCAGCACGTTGCATTTAATTTACTATCGGCTTGACTAAATGTACCGGAGGAGACGCTCCATAATTCATGAAGGGAAAGAGAAAGGCAGAAAGAGACATGATGAATCTCTCCACTCGCCATTCATGCTTGGCCCTGCGCTCGCCCATCCAATGTTAATGGACAGGGACAAAGGCTTCAAAAGAAAGACGCCGTACACTGATGGCATTGTTAGGGATTCCTTTACAGAACAAAGAGCTACAATGCGGGTACACAACCATGAGCTTATTATGCACCATATCGTGTTGTTGTCAGGCAGAAACCGTGTATCTTGTTTCAACTTTAATGTTTTTTTTTTTCATAAATGAAGGCCATACTTTGTCGTACGAGAGTGTCGCACAAAAGGTAAAAGCTATTTTTGCTATTTTTTTTTTATTTATTTGAAAGTGAAAGTGGTTAAGTCTGTTAAGTCTGTATGGGTTTTAAATATTGAACCAATGAAAAATAATTGACAAGAGCTTGTGACTAAATGATAACTGCATTGGATCCACTTTTTTCCCCATTACCTGAAAAGTACTACCGGATGAAAGTTTTGGACGTATACAAGGTTTCCCACCTGACAGCGACGATATGTACTCTGTTACAAGTAAAAGTACTGCATTCAAACTTGACTCGAGTAAAAGTACAAAAGTGTTGGCATCAAAATATACAGCACCAATTTAAAAGTACTGAAAATTGGAAAAACTCAAGTAAAGGGGAAAAAAAGGGAAATACCTCAAAATTGTACTTCTGTACAGTACTTGAGTACATGTACTTAGTTACTTTAGTTTCCACCGCTGCATCCAAGCGAGCTAAAACCTGGTATTGGCATTCAAAAGCTCTGGTGATTTTGCTCATGACAAACTTCTCTTTATCTGTGTAATTAAGTCATTATCAGTTATTGGAGCCAGTTAGCCTGATGGTGCTCAGAGAAGAAATAAATAGTAATAGCGCAGAACCGCTCAAGCGTTCGCTCCAGGATTTGGGGAGGAAATTAAGACGCGGTGATCAAAGATTCAACGTAACTAAATATCAGCCTGTTGACGTCAGGCTGAGAAGGAACTATACTCTCACATTGGCATGCAAAACATATGGATGCCAACACACACACACACACACGCTTGCACACATGCATGCACACACGCACACGCACACACATACACACACACACACACAAACTCATAAGCAAAGTAATCCGGGAGGCGAATGTGGCCATAGGCACTTTCACACACTTTCATATGCTTACACATGCATGCATACACACACACACACACAGACACACACACACACACACACACACACACACACACACACACACACACACACACACACACACACACACACACACACACACACACACACACACACACACACACACACACACACACACACACACACACACACACACACACACTCACTCCTGACCTATAAATCAATGCTTGACAAGGTGAGATTTACGGCTGCTGTTTTAACTTTAGCTGTTGTGCATGGGAATGCACTGTGACACTGTGCTATAAAACTGTGAAATATGTGCAGTGATTTTATGACATGATATGTATAATAACTATGCATTTCATCTATACCGCTTTCACTTGTGCAGAGAGAATACTGCAAAAGTCCACAGCTCAAATAGTGAGGACAATTAATAGATTAATGACTTTCTATCATATTGTCTAAAAACCAGTGGTTCTCAAACTTTTTTTTTAATGTCAAGAACCCCCTAGTTTATATGCATCAGGTCACGGACCCCCATTTGACACAGTTTTCTATCTCTGCAGGACCCCAATCTAGTACACTGTAAAAACTCAGAGAGTGGTACAAATGGAACCAAATGGAACCTTATAACGGTCCATTTGGTTCCATTTGTACCACTCTCGGAGTTACAGGCCTGTAACTCCTCAAGGACCCCTATAGGGGTCTACGGGACCCCACTTTGAGAACCACTGCTCTACAATGAGGATGAACTGGATCTTTGTGGTTGCATTTTGGCGGCTTTATTTTAACAAAATAAAAGTGATTTTTTGTTTCTATTCTATTCACAGTTGAATCAGTATCACTTTTATTGCCACATCACAGGTGTACAGGTGTTAAAACTGTGGGTGAAATTTGTTTTTATGCAATGTCCATCATTATTGTTGTTTCCAGAAAGGGAAAGAAAAAAAGAAGTTTTTTTTTACAAGGTACAAGTTGCCCTGATAGAATGAGGCCTATGATGTCTTATTTTCAACATGGACTACTGTAGCCAACAAAACCTCCAAGACGGGAATATGCATTTAATCTAATTACAAGTATGGTCAGTCTTGCCAAAACACATGGGTCACGTCCCGAAAGTCATACAACTACAAGAATATGTTTAAATGATGATGTCACATTTGTGAATGATGCTTATCCCAAAGCAAGAGTATACAGCTCTGGGACTTTTTTGGGTTGTAAACCACTTGACCACTAACCCTATGTCCTTAGTTGACTGTGACTAAGGACTGGGGTCCTTAGCTGACCCCGGTCAACTAAGGACTGGGGTCCTTAGCTGACCGGGGGTTTGATATCCTTTCTTCTCCTCAATTTAGTCGTTATGCCAATTATCACATTGCCTGCCAAGGACATGATCACAACAAAAGCTAGTTTCCATTAGTGCTAAAGGACTTATAAAAGTATTTTTTTTTCCGAAACAAGCCACATTGAACTGGCCATACTGTAGCTCTGGAATGGAGGATTGCGACCGGTCATCCGCCTCCGCGTGGTGGGCAGTTCCTTCTCTAAAATGTATTTTTATCCCACGATTTTGTAACCCATTTTTTCACCCAGTGCCAATTGTCTATGTAATCCTGGGCGCTACACTCCCTCTGCCAGCCTAGGGAGAGCCTAGAGCCGAGCTCATGCCTCTGTGGTGGGCAGATCCTTAAACACTGCGCCACCCGAGCGCCGTAAACCGCTATGTCTGTCGAATGTTCCTCTGAATAGTGGAGTTGGGGTTCAAGTCAGGTCTTTGAACAAGGAAGTTGTCTATGAAGTCTGGATATGCGTGTTGAAATGATCCCTGGTTTGTCCTTGAACATTGGTGTTGAGATGTGGCCGCTGTAAAACTGTGTGTGAACGTGATACAGTACGGCTACTTACTGCATGTCCGTGCCTAAACTGTACATCACCGGGCAGCACCCGCTGGGTGACTGTGATCTTACACACGCTCATAAAACATTAACGAGACTCACCCTTAAAGACAGGCCAGGACATTTATATAGCCAGGTTGTACCGCAGACAGACAGAGAGAGGAGAGACGACAGAGAGAGACACAGACAGACAGACATAGGTGTGTGTGTGTGTGTGTGTGTGTGTGTGTGTGTGTGTGTGTGTGTGTGTGTGTGTGTGTGTGTGTGTGTGTGTGTGTGTGTGTGTGTGTGTGTGTGTGTGTGTGTGTGTGTGTGTGTGTGTGTGTGTGTGTGTGTGAAATATGTTTGTCCTCACAAGAATAGTAATACGTGTGCGTGCTTGCTTGCACACATGCATGTGTGTGTGTGTGCATTGTTGAAAGTGGTGTTGATATATGGCTTGTGCTCTGCTTCCGTGGACTTCAATAAAAACATCTTTGCTTTGATCTGCTAAAGTTGTTTATAATAATTCTCTATTAGCGGAAGAGTCATTACCCCCCCCCCCCCCTCCCATGGGACCATACGCACGCACACAAACATGCACGCACACACAATTCATTCCCGTGGTCTTGCAGATTAAAGAAGGAAAAGTGCACATATCTCAAAGCGCCCATACATCACAGCTCCTTACGTGTGTGTGTTGGCATGTACAGTATGTGTACAGTACATGCTTTCACACAGAGGTGCCATTGTTGGGTCTATAGAACAGTGGTTCTCAAAGCTTTTCATCTCAAGGACCCCCAAATGAACATTTGGCCACATACTATGGAGATAGATATGTTGCAATATCCGTGAGCAAATAGATTTGATTTGAGCACTCTGTAATATGCGATCCGAACAGTTGTAGGTTGGATTTGCATGGACCCCCATCTGAAAAGATGTTGTGCCAGGGACCCCCCATACAAGATGTTGTTAGAATGTTTCAAAATATTTCCATGTTCCAATATTCAAAAAAATCTAAAAATCACATCTACAAGCCCACAATGCGTCTCATCGTCGCAACCCGTTGATCTGCTATTTTCAAATAAAATTCGGCGTAGCGATAGTTTGTGTAGGCGCGGAAGGCAGGAGGTTTACACGCATTCATTCATTAACGAGCTAATTGATTCTTACTCTGACCACAAGTCAGTACGTTCAACATCACGTCATTCTCATTCGCTACAAGCCAACTCACTCACGCCCTCATTCCCACAGTGCATCTCAGGCGGTTCATTCAAGCAGCCCTCTGTTCACTGTTCATTCTACGTGCTTAGCTGTCAACGGCGGTTGTACAGCTGTCATTGTCAAAATTCCTCCACCTCCCCGGCCTCCTCCCTGTGGCATTTAGTTCTTATTGTTAAAGGGATAGTTCACCCCCAAAATGACTTTCTCTATCGATTAGTCAGCCATGGAGACTTGAATTCATGGATATTTTTTTGTTTTTGTCGCATTCCTAAGCCAATAATTTGATGACCGGCAGCGGTTCCGGTAGTCTCCTACTGGAAACATTAGCATCTTTCCGCCGGTCATCAAATTATTGGCTCAGGAATGCGACAAAAACAAAAAAATATCTTCATGGGGTGTGTAATTGATAGAAAATAAGTAATTTTTTGCGTGAACTATCCCTTTAATTGGATGATGATGATATGTGGTTTAATTATGCATTGAATTAGCATACAATGTTAAGTATTTCATGCTCTGCTCGGGGGGTTTGTGATTTCAGATCTGTGTCATGCTTGCGCAGGTAATCTGTAATATCACATGGGCAGAGTGAATGCAATATCATTGCAATAAATGGTAAATGGTTAATAAATCGTAAATGGTTAATCCCGAGCTGAAGTGTCTAAATGAAATGGGGCTAAAGTGGTTAAACTGATTTTGACGCTATATTATCAACTAATTCTCACCATGGGCGCCGGAGCCTTCTGCTCAGCTGCCCCTCCACTGTGGAACTCACTCCCAGTCAGACCAGCTAAATAGCTCCACAGTCTCTGTTGATGCTTTCAGGAAAGGACTAAAGACTTTCCTTTTTGATAAAGCATTCGGTTAGCTTTTCTGGTATTACCCCCGAGGTTTTCTTTGCCCCCTTAAATTGTTTTTTAAACCCTCCTTTTTTTTTAATGTTTGTGCAAATGTGTTTTTATTCTGTACTGTAGCACTTTGAGATTTGTTTCAAACGTAAAGTGCAATACAAATAAAATGTGTTATTATTGTCATTATCATTAATTTTGCTGGGGCCCCCCAAGGACCGCTGGGGGTCCCCAGACCCCCACTTTGAGAAACCACTGGGCTAGAAAATCCATCCATACATCCATCCCTTTACCCTATTTTTTGTGTGTAGAAATAGTGGAGTCTTTCAGCGTGACAACTGCTGCTGTGAGTCTGATAAGTCCAGTGAATCACTCGGGGACATGATGGGACGTGGCTTGGACGGCGAAGCGCCTCCGTCTGGTTTGGGCTTCTCGTTCCAATCAACACGGTACATGTGTGTGCGAGCGTGTGTGTGTGTGTGTGTGTGTCAGATGAGTGATGTCTGCGAGGCTGTGCGACGTGAGCTGCCAAATGCTGATCCATCCGTGTGTCTGACGTATCACACCCCACCGCAAGCACAAATGACCAACTGTGTGTCTGTGATGGCATGTGTGTGTGTGTGTGTGTGTGTGTGTGTGTGTGTGTGTGTGTGTGTGTGTTGTGCCAAGGCACCATAGTGAAGCAGATTGTACTGGCTACCATCCAGTTTCAGCCGTTCTCTAATCCTCCATCTGCATCGGAGCAAGCGGGTCACACCTCACACACACACACACACACACACACACACACACACACACACACACACACACACACACACACACACACACACACACACACACACACACACACACACACACACACACACACACACACACACACACACACACACAACATGCACCAAACACATAACCAGCCGTGGAAGTCACAGTAGCAATTCAACGATATAAAGCTACTCTGTCACAAGCAACATTATTCGAATTTTGTCACGATGCAACACGTTTTTTTGTAAGCCCTTTGTGTCTCCTATACCAGAACCGCGGCCTACCGGTCGGCTGGTCATCAAATTATTGGCTTAGGAATGTGACAAAAACTAAAAAAATATCCATGAATTCAAGTCTCCATGGGGTGACTAATCGATAGGAAAAAAAAATATTTTTTGTGTTGAACTATCCCTTTAAAATGTTTCTTCTTCCACTCTGTAACAGCAAGGCAAGCGAGGGATAGATACACAGAGAGCTGACATAAAGAGGGAGAGAGACAGAGAGAGAGAGAGAGTGGTAACCTTGGCGGTTGGCGACGCGCTGACCCGGGTCACATTGTTTGATGTATGATGCAGCATCACAGAGCACACAGCACATTTATTAGGCTGCCTAATGATAAAAAGATAAGGGGGAAATGGATGGCGGGCGTGAACGGGAGCCATATCCCACACATGGAGCGGAGTCACGGAGGGCCATGCCCCCCCATACTACAGTCTCCTGGGTGGTAATATCATAAAGACAGGCAAAGGTGCAGACGCTGGCCGGGAATACAAATGTAATGCCTTTAACCCATTAAGACCGGGAAAGAATCTGTGTAATTTTTTTTATTTCTTTGGCTATTCAAAAAATAACAGATCTACAAGCTCATAGCGCGCGGCACTAGATTTGCTTTTTTTCTTTTAGCGTGAACATTTGTGCAAATCTTTCAATATATATATATTTTTTAAAGCGAACATTTGTAACTCAAATCTTTGCTTCTGAGGGGGTCCCTGGAACAAAACATTTTGAGATGGGGGGGGGGGGGTCCACGGACCAAATACATATCTAAAAATATTTTCTAAATCCTAACAGTATGTTGCTACTGTATATCAGTGCGGTGCTTCAACTTTTCCATGTCAAGGACCCCCAAAAATGATATGTATTTGGCCGCGGACCCCCCCCCCATCTCAAAATGTGTTGTTCCAGGGACCCCCCCAGAAGCAAATATTGGAGTTAAAAATGTTCACTTGAAAAAATATATATATTGAAAGATTTGCACAAATTGTCAAGATATTTAAAAAAATAGCAGATCTACATCTCATAGCGCGGCACTCGGTGCCGCGCTATGAGCTTGTATATCTGCTATTTTTTGAATAGCCAAATAAAATCTAAAAAATGACACAGATGCGTTCCCCCGGTCTTAATGGGTTAAGTTGGAATATATGTGGCGTTTGAGATGTGCCACCGTATTGAAGGTGCAGTAGGGGGGAGAGATTTCAGCTCTTTATCCGATTAATCTCTGTCATCATCTTGCCATTGTGAAGAAGCAATTTAGATGGTAAATACCGGTTGGTGTTCCATATATCATCCGCCATCGGTGCCATGGCGTGCCCAAGTTTGTCTGCACATTTAGGGGGGGCTGAGCGAGATTTATGTTAAATAAATGGTCTTATTTGTTGTCAAGACAGTTTTATCGCGGCACAACAGGGGGATTTAATGAGAGCATATATGAATCGCATTATACCTGTGCAAAAAACTTTTTAACTTACAGTGCCAGTGGATTTTTCTCCGTTTTGATGCATGTTTTCCTGGCCAAGGTTTTTTTTCTTTTTTTAAGGTTATCAAAGGATCATTGAACATTGTTATAAAAAGTCACTTGAATGCATCTTTAATCCATTAAGACCAGGAAAGCATCTGTGTCATTTTAGATGTATTTGGCTATTCAAAAATAGCAGATATACAAGCTCTATGAGCTTGTTGATCTGCATTTTTGTTTTTAATTGTGAAAAATTTAGCAAATCTTTCAATACATATATATTTTTAAAGCAAAAATGCTTAACTCCAATATTTGCTCCTGGGGGTCCCTGGAACAAAATATTTTGAGACTGTCAAATACAAATAATTCTGGGGGTCCTTGACATGAAAAAGTAAAAAAAAAAAAAAAAGATATGTATTTGGCCGCGGACCCCCATCTCAAAATATTTTGTTCCAGGGACCCCCCAGAAGCAAAGATTGGTGTTAAAATGTTCGCTGTAAAAAATATATACAGTATTCAAAGATTAGCAAAATGTCAAAATAGCAGATATACAAGCTCATAGCGCGGCCAAAGAGATCTTAAAATGCAGCTGCGTTCCCGGTCTCAATGGATTAAGAACAAAACCAGTTGCTTTCCATAATGGACCTCTATTAAAATGTGACCTTATAGTCATCTCGGTTCACGACCACCTTTGCAGATCAATGTTATTCTTGGATGAGATGTTTTATTTTTTCTTCTCTCCATCATGTCTGGTGTTCCTCACATCCTGACATTTAATGAGCAGAAGGAACTCTTTCTAGGGCGCCCACCCAAAAACCATATCACGACGCCATTCCACAACGGACCGTGCAGCGAGATTATCTATCCAGATGCAATGAAATACTGTGAGAATGGGGGCGATGTTTATGTGGAAATTAACATTTTGTCTTCCCTTCTCTCTCTTTAAAGTAGGGGTCCTTGGGGGGTGGGGGGGGGGGTTCCAGTGGGTCCCCAGCAAAATTAGGTAACATATCATTTTTAACCACTTTATCCATTTATATGTTGGCTATGCAAAAACAGCAGACATGAAGTCACGCGCTGTGAGCTTGTACATCTGCTATTTTGAAAAAGAAATATCTTGAAAAATTTGGACACTTTTTTTTTTTTGACACAAATCTTCTCTTCTGGGGTCCCTGGCACAAACCCTTTTCAGATTGGGGGGGTGGGGTCCACGGCCAAATACATATCAGTTTGGGGGTCCTTGAGGGACATGAAAAGGTTTGAGAAACCGCACTGGTTTAGAGTGCAAAGCCCGTCTCCTCACATAACTGTACAGACAGAGTTCATACATTATATTAGCTCCACCACGCAGTGAACAGAGCACTGGCTGGGATATGTGTAACGCATGTTTCATATTCTGCAGTCAATGGACTGGATAGTGAATTATGCCACAGTCTGCTGGCAATGCATACAAGACTGCCACCTCTGTCGCATAACAAATGGAAAACAGCTTTACATATGGCATTCATATGACGTTCCGTGGTAGCTTAACCCTGTAAGACCCGGATATATTTGTACTTGCAAAAAAAAATTAAAAACCTTTCAGATGGTCTTGTAGGAGTATTTAGAAGAGGAAAATATAATGTTTTTAAAAAAAATATGTTTTGGTAAGTTTCTATGCAAATGTTGACATTTAGCAACGTTGGGTCCATCAGGTAGCAAAATTTCCTATAGGCCATTTTTATGGATAACATGGCAAATGTGTAAATACTTCACTAAAACAATGATGATTCATTTATATGGTTTATTATTTGGCCTCAGATCAATTATGAATAATATTTGGCCTCAGAACAGTATACATTATGAATAATAACACCAATAAGCCATATTTTTTAATCAATTTTATTAAAAGAACAACAAAATAAAAATCTGTACAATATATGTAGTAAAGAAACCTAATAACCTAAACCATTGTCAGTGATCACACAATACTGTCTGGCCAACTCACTGATTTGCATTGGTAAAATGATGCAAACTGATCTCCACCCAATATGACCCTGCACATTCCTGACAATTCACACCTGCTCTGCAAAATGAGATCCCCAATCACTTTCTTTTCAGTTGTGATAGTCCCAGAAACAGTTTTTCTCTCCTGCAAAGCACAGGCGGACTTCACACTTGTTGCAGCTCACAATGGTGTGACCTGAACAACCAGTATTCCTGCAGCGCCCTTTCTGTGTCTTCATTGGGAAGTGTCCAACTTGGTCTTTGCAAACATCTGATGGCTGATGCGGTCGTGCCACCTTGTATGGAGTGTGGCTCGGACTATCTTCCAGTTGTCTCTTCTGAGCTGAAGATGGCCGTCCCCTCTTTGGCGTTCTGACAGTGTCCACCTGATTAGAACAGAATAAATTAATATACACATCAAAGATTCATCAGGATACAAGTCTGAGATAATGCAAACAGTGAAATATTAAAATGACAGATGGTAAACTGAACTTGATTCTTACCAGAATGAGAGAGGATGCAAGTTGTGCCTGGAAGAGTCTGATATATATGATATATATATATATATATATATAGTAATGCAAAGTGGGGGAAATACACATATAACTGTTTAAATCTATTGTGAAAACTATATATAAGGCTGAACAGTAGCAGGTGAACATTAGGCCTGCCCTTGTATTTTTTTGCAACCAAGAGGGCCCAACGTTGACCAAAAGCAACAAGTATGAATCATGCTATAATTTAAATTTGGGACATATATTTCACAATAATAACATATGTACATGTTCTAGACATTGTAATGTTCACCAAAACAAATATTACAGGCATATTACTTACGTTTTTGTGAGGAATATCTTCCAGAGAAAAAAGAGATCTGTTCCAACAGAGATTTTTGAAGTTGTGATGATTCCTGGCTCTGTGGGGGGTATTTATATGCAAATATCCTGGCCAATGGCATTGTAAGACTAAACAATAGGACCCAATGAGGATTTAGAGGTGAAAAAATAACAGAAAAACAAATTATTTAAACTCCTTTCTTTATAAAATATAATTGTTACTCTAAAGCAACGCTGGGTCTTAGAGGGTTAATGGGAAATACAGAAAAACGTAAAGGGGTCACGCTGACTGATAGGATTTGGAATTGCACTCTACACTTGAATGAATCCCACAGCCCAACGTAGTTTGCTTTTATTGTGGAGGGGGGGGGGGGGGGATACAGAGCAGACCCTGGCCCTTATCTTCAGAGAGAGACAAGAGGGGTTTTCACTTGAAATGTCTCACTGAGTGGAAGGCATTCCGAGCAAAGCTTTCACTGATCTGCGATCTAGTACACTGCGGGGTAGGGGAAAAAAAATCAGGAAAAATATAACGGGGGATGAAGGAAAATGTCTCTCTCTCTCTCTCTCTCTCTCTCTCTCTCTCTCTCTCCCTCTATCTGCCAGGGGTGGAAGAAGTACACAGGTATTTTACTTAAGTAAAAGTAGCAATACCACAATGTAGAAATACTCTGTGACAAGTAAAAGGCCTGTGTTCACAATTGTTACTTGAGTAAAAGTACAAACGTATTAGTGTCAAAATATGCTTTAAGTACCAAAAGTAAATGTACTAAAATGTTTGAAAATAGCAGATCTACAAGCTCACAACGCGTCGCATCGCCACGCGTTGTGAGCTTGTAGATCGGCTATTTTCAAATAGCCTATGTATAAAACAGGGCTAAAGTGGTTAATGTATGTTTTATAACGTAATAATATATATCTACAAAGTAACTATTAACTAAAGTTTTCAAAAACATTTAGTGGAGTAAAAGTACAATAATTTTCCCTCTGAGATGTAGCGGAGTAGAAGTAAAAAGTATAGACAATTGGAAACACTCCAGTAAAGCAAAAGTACCTCAGAATTATACTGAAGTACAGTACTTGAGTCAATGTACTTAGTTACTTTCCACCACTGCTATCTCCCTCCCTCCGTCAGGAACTCCCAGGGCGGGTGATGTCATCGGCAGACGGTTCCTCGTTGCTGACCTTACGTTCCTTGTAGTCAAATGAAACCCATGTGCTCTCCGCTCCTCAGACAGTGAGACTGGAGGGAATGCCTCTCCTCCCATAATTGACAGTGGTGTGGGCTTTGAAATGCTGATGAAGCAACAACACAGGCCCCTATAGCCTGGGAGGAGGATGGGTGGATGGTATGGAGGGAAAGAAGAAGCTCTACAGTGTCATTATAGAGCTCACACAGTTCAAGAGAGGGCAGATGTGAACGTCTCTCTGCATTAGCGCTCTCGTTCTAAATGGCTCCCCCCCCACTTTTAACCACTTGAACCCTATTTTACGCTTTGTCGTGTGACGGTGTCGTGCAGTGTTCATGTTGACAGCAAATTCTGATTTGGTCTTAGTCTTAGTCTTTTGAATAACACACCAGTGTCTTGGTCTTAGTCGACTAAATATCAAAATCTTATTAGTCTAAAGGCGGTTACACACCGGCGAATGTGCGAATATACGCAAAATTCGGACTCGTTCCGAATAATTAAAAGGCGCTTTTTCGCTTCGCTTTTCCGCTTTTTCGCGCCATGTACGCTTGCATTGACTTTATAAGGTTTTTTAAAAAAGCGTATTATTCGCACGAAAAAATCGCCCCGGTGTGTAAGGACCTTTAGTCTTAGTCAACAAAGTTAACACTGGTGTTGTGTGCCGGAAATAGCTGATCTACACGCTCAAAAGTCGTCGTGTTGTAAGCTTGTAGATGTGCATTTTAGAAAAAATTGGAAAATTATCCACCTATAATGACATACCCAAAATAGGGACACCAGATCGGAAGTGGTTTTAAAATCTCATGTTGTAATTTTGACCTTTTTTTAAAAAAATGTTGTATCATATTCATAGTCTGTTGCGCTTTCTTGTTTTTGTCCAACTGTTTTGAGTATTGAATGTTTAATGGACCACAATGGAAACAAGCCTCTGGCTTTTTTGTGTACCATCCATTTGGTGTCTTTTTTTTTTAGTTTTACTCGTGGTACTGTTGTACTTTCATTTGTCAATTAAATATTCAGTCAATCAGTCAATCAATCCATTAAAATACTAGATCATAGAGTAGAGGACACAGGTCGGGAGCCAGACCCTAAAATGTGGTGATGTGGTAGATCAGTGCATGCCAAACTGGTTGAGCCATCAGGACACCATAATTGTCACTTTGCTTTTTGAAGCCATGCCTCTGCTCATAATTCACACCATGTTCCAATCCGTATAGCGGTGCAACGGCCCATATTAGGATCAGACTTTGGAATGAAAATTTTAAAGGCTCATTAATTTTCGAATCATCCCTCACACGCCAGCACGTCATGTTCAAAACGACTCTTATAATTTACAGATTTGATAACTTTGCACCAATGGCTACTGTATTTAGTGAATGTACAAATTACGGCTATTAAAAAAACTGTAGGCCTATATGATTAATCGGCATTAATCACACACATTTTGTTTCTTTCTTATCTTTAACACAAATTCTAGCCGCTGTTAACGCTGCGGTCGCTAAATGCTCACCCGAGTCCTGGAAAAAAGACAAAAGATACTGATTAATGACCGCCGACGCAACGGGAGTGAAACGTATAGCGTGGCAGAAATTGAACTTGTGGGGATTTTTTTGAATCAAGCGTTGTTGCCGAGAAGTCTTGCCAATAATAATGCCTCGACAAGGTCACCCAGCGCATGGGGTCATTTGTCTCAGCCCCCCCCCCCTCCCTCCCTCCCCCCACCTGATGAGAAATATTGACCATCACGGAGCTGTGTAGTGAAGATCCGGGAAAGTGTTTGGAGGGGGAACTTTTTCACTTTGACATATAACGGGTGCCAGTGCGGTGAGTGTGGATTAAAAGACTTGATGCGGTGTGGAGAGCTATCAGTCAGTGTGAGGGATGGACGGACAGCCAACCAGAGGGGGGTTACACAGAGGCCACTTTAGTGACGGAAAAACTACTCATGATTCTTTTCTTTTTTCTTTTTTTTTTTACTTAGTAGCAATACCACAATATATAAAAACACTGTTTTTAGTTCAAGGCCCTAAGATTGAAAACTTTTACTTGAGTAAAAGTACAACATTTTTATAGACATGTATACATATACAAGTACTGAAATGTGTCACTTTTTTTCTAAAATAGCAGACGTACAAGCTTGTGATGCGATGTGTTGTGAGCTTGTAGATCGGCTATTTTGCGAATAGGTAAATTATACAATACAGTAAGTACTGTAGGGCTTAAGTGGTTCATTCAATTCCATCTTTATTTCAGACCCAGGGGAGATCCATATCACCAATTATACAACACAATAAAATAAAAAAAATAAAAATAAAAATGTTAATGTGTGTTTTATACTAATAATATACAGCAACGTAAGTAGCAACTAAAGTTGTCAAATATTTGTGTTGGAGTACAATATTAATGGTAATAATAGTACCTGTGAGATGTAGTGGAGTAGAGGTATATAAAGTATCAAGAAATACTCAAGTAAAGTAAATGCAATGTTCCCGAATAGAACAGTCAATATTAGAAACCTCTAGCCCCCCCCCCCCCCCCCATCGACACTGCCAGACCCCCCCCCCCCCTTCGGTCCGGTCAAATCTCTCCCCCCCCTGTTGAGGGGGGGGTGAGGAGACCTTAGCACATAACTCAGCTCTCGCTGACCTTTCACCTCCAACAAGGCCTTATAGCGCCATGATGGATGGCTTCCCGGCCCCGTTGCACGGTTCACGTCTCATGATTTATAGAGTAACTGCTAATATTTAACCCCCCCCTCCCATCCATCCATCCATCCATCCATTCCGTTCCAAATCTCTGCTTTTCATTGCGGTTTGGTTCCTCCACACTTTACGCCTTCAACATTTTACTTATCAATTAGAAAGTCGCAGCCAAGGAGGAGGAGTGACTCCATCTTGCAATTTCCCCCCCGACAGAGAGTTGGAGAGATAGATCAGGGTCTCTCAAAGTGGGGTCCGTCCGGGGACCCTCTCTGGGTTCCTTGAGTGGATTTTCCAAATGGACTCTCACACAGGTCTGTATAACTCTGAGAGAGTAACATATGGAACCAAATGGACCCCGTAAATCCATTTGTTAGACTCTCAGAGTTATGGGGGTCCTTGAAATTAAAAAACGTTTGAGAACAACTGAGAGAGATGGATACAGTACACACACACACACACACACTTTTAAGTTTGCGGAGGCAATTCTTCATGTTTTTAATATCCACGTGTCAGTGCGTGTGCTTAATGGCTCTCCTGACTTGATCCCCTCTCTGAGGGCTATAGGGCTTTCTGTGTCTGGTACTGTATGTACGTGACGTACTCTCACAGACAGTGTGTGGGGACTCATCATCAGACATCCAAGCCCGTCGAAAGACATGAAAGACCTAAATGTCTCTCTTGGTTCCAACTATATAGAAAGCAAAAAAAAGGGTTTCCGCACAGGGGGACATCAATCAAGGTCTGGTTGAACGCTATGTATGCCAGGGCTATAGCTTGCCTTTTTTTCACCCCTTCCTCTATAGTTTTCTTCCTCTTTTTTTCTCTCCCTCGTTACCTCATGTGCACTCTCTTGCACTCGGCGGACTCTCTCTTATCTGAACCGCCCCCTGTTCCAAACCGTTATCGAATACCCTCATCTGCATTCTTGAGACTTCCCCATAGAGAACACAATATACATATAACATAACATGTGGGGGCGGAGTGGAAAATTCCACAGTCGACCAGACGGGGCCGTATATATAGGATAATCTAGGACACGGTGTTATGTAATAATACGCTGACAGGTTAGAACAGAACTCTAGTAGAGTTCCCTGCAGATAACACACGGACCCAGAAATATCAGTACCTTGCAGTGGTGGAAAGTAACTAAAGTACATGTACTCAAGTACTGTACTTAAGTAATTTTTTTGTGGTATTTTTTACTTTACTGGAGTATTTCCAATTGTCAATACTTTGACTTCTACTCCACTACATCTCAGAGTCAAATGTTATACTTTTACTCCACTACAATTACTGGACGACTTTAGTTACTAGTTACTTTGTAGATTTTAAATATTATTGTGAAACATGCATTAACCACTTCAGCCCTATATAGACTTCGGCTATTTGAAAATAGCAGATCTACAAGCTCACAACGCGTTGCGATGTGACGCGTTGTGAGCTTATAGATGTACTATTTTCAAAAGATTTTATACATTTTGAAAATATGAAATGTGATTTCTGCATAATGAGTACTTTTACTTTTGGTGCTTTAGGTACATTTTGATACCAATACTTTTGTAATTTTACGCAAGTAAATTTTGAATTCCGGACTTTTACTTGTAACAGATTATTTCTACATTACAGTATTGATACTTTTTTACCACCACTGGTACCTTGTGGCACATACCGTATGCTCCACACTCCTCTCCAGTCTTCTTCAGTCCCTCCCTTTGTCTCTGTCTCTTTTCTCTGAATCTCTCTCTCTCTCTCTCTCTCTCTCTCTCTCTCTCTCTCTCTCTCTCTCTCTCTCTCTCTCTGTCTGGCTCCTACTGTCTCTGTCTCGCTCCTTCTCTCTCTCTCAGCTATTGGCGTTGGAGTTACTCTGTTCCTGTCAAGAATGAGAAAAATGTCAGAGTGTCTGTGCAGAAGGAGTTGGGGATGGTGGTGCTTGTTAACCATTTTTTTCTGGGTGCAACATCAAATTCCGTGCACTTTTTCCCCTCTTTTTTCTAATAATTGGAGACGGAATAAGTGGAAAGAACATCTGCGTTCAATGTCACACTGTCCTCTCTCTCTCTCTCTCTCTCTCTCTCTCTCTCTCTCTCTCATGCCCTCCCTTGCTCCGCACAGAAGCAAAGGGAGGTAATCATTAAGGAAGGTGATAAAGCTCAGCTATTTAAATAATAATAATAATTAAACGAAGATCGATATATTTCAAACGAAAACAAACCCTGGGCCTATAATTCAGAACATATTCCAGCAGCCCCAGTGTGCATGGATGGATCACCCACCCCCGCCTGTTGGATGACGTCTCCTTATAAATACCAGCATGTATTTGGACAGCAGTCGCTCCATGGGTGGGGAAAGTTATCTAAACCAGACTGGTTTAGATAACTTCGCCCCTACATCTCTGACAAATATGTATTATGACACCCCAAGTCTGAGGCAGGCCACGGGGACAGCCAGGGAACCCAAGATGAGGGAGAAAGAAGCGTGTTTTCACAAGGGGAAGAAATAACACGACATAGCTTTGGGCCGATTGGAATTAATTTAAATCTCTTCTATAAAGAAAAAAACTGAAAGAAAGAAGAAACACCCTTGTGTCGCTTCCAAACATTTCCACGCTCCTAGCCAACTGTGATGTTTACGACACTGGCTTGTTTTAGATTACATACACGCACGTGCACGCACGCGTCACTCACACACACACACACACACACACACACACACACACACACACACACGTGCGTATACACACACACACGCACGCGCGCACACACACACGCACACAAACACAAACACAAACACAAACACACACACGTTTACAACACTGGCTTGTTTTAGATTACATACACGCACGTGCACACACGTGTCACTCACACACCCACACACGCGCATACACACACACGCACACACAAACAAACACACGTTTACAACACTGGTTGCGCATCGCACACGCACGCACGCACGCACGCACGCACGCACGCACGCACGCACGCACGCACGCACGCACGCACGCACGCACGCACGCACACGCACGCACACGCACACCTATACGCGCACCTACACGCGCACACACACACACAAGCATGCCTGCACACAAACACACACACACACACACACACACACACACACTCACACACCCGATAGGTATTCCTGTAATGCTGCCGATGACACAAGAGAGAGAAAAGAAAGAGAAAGGAACAGAAGGCAAGAGAGACGAAGAGAGAGAAGGGGAATAATGAGACAGATCAGAGGAAGTGATCCTTAGCCAGAGGTCAGAAGAGCTGATAAACGGCAGCCCTGCCTGCCTTGCATCTTAAGTGAGGATCGCTGCAATTAACTGCCACGCACGCAGCGCTATGGATGCCACAATGTCACACACACAGCCTTTTTACCCCTCCCTTTCGCACACACACACACACACACACACACACACACACACACACACACACACACACACACACACACACACACACACACACACACACACACACACACACGCCACCCCCCCGTCAGACAATCAGCGTTGGTGTCAGTGAAGGTCACCTGACCAGAATGAGGAAAGGTCAAGGGAAGGTGTCAGGTGGGTGATGGCGTCCAAACACATCACCTTCCCTACCGCCGTGGGCCAATTTAATTAAGATTGAGAATGACATTTTCTTATCCTGTGACTTTTTTTTCTCTCCTCTTCTCTGTGGCTTCTAGTCTAGCGGGGTGGTGGTGGTGGTTATACATTTTTTGGTAAAATAATAGGCGCTTCAATCAAGCCGAGACACGAATGCATTTGGGGGATTTGGCTTATTAGGCTTACACAGTAAAAGTCCTGTATGAAAGTAAAGTGAAAATAAGTTAAAGTGTAAAAGTAAACTGCAAACCTAATTGCCAGTTGAATTGACTTTTTTGCCTGCGAATGTTTCCCTGCTTCTGTGATTAAATACATGCTGGCAACCGACCGCATGCTTCCTTCCTCATATCCACTGTGCGTTTGAAGTTTGAAAGGTCAAAAGTTCTGATGTAACAAGATACTTTTTAGAAATATATGGAAGATGTCTTCATTAGAGCATCCAAGCCCCAATTCCCCCCCCCCCCCCCCCCATCCCCCGTCACCCACTCATCTAGGGCAGCTCCTCTAAACCAGTGGTTCTCAAACTGTGGGTCATTTGCGTCCCCAGATTGTTTGCTTCAAGGACGACTTTTTCAACCTATCTTCAGATAATTGGTCCTCACTAATGCTCAAGATAAAATGTTTTTAAAAAATTCTACCCGGTCTGTGTCTCATAGGAGGGCTGTGGACACTACAGAAACCTGCCTACCAGTGACATCATCGTTAGGCAGATTTCTTTTTTTTTTCAACAAGATTAAACGATTTTGTTTTAGATTTGTATTAACGCGAGCCATTATAGCATGCTCTCCACAACCCTACTCTGATACACAGGGTGAGTAGACAAAAATGGTACCATTTTATCATGAGCATTAGTGAGGATCAATTATATGAAGATAAGTTGAAAATGGGTGAAGTCGTCCTTTAATGTGCAAACATTGTTTTCTCACTCAACAGTAAACAAACCAACATACAGTATAAGTGTACAGTATACAGGGTATGTGCATATATTTTAAGTGACAATTTAAGGACTGTCGGGGGTGTCCCAGTTCAAATATGATTCTTTTGCTGGGGTCGCGGCCTTAAAAGTCTGAGAACCATGGCTCTAAACCAAGAGCAGCTCAGTGTCATCATGACAGTCTGTGGGCTTTGCTTTGCTTTGCAGATTCCATGATGGAGCCACAGAACAACCTAGTGCAATAAAAACTTTGTGTTTCTGTTGGCGACATCATGGAGATGAAGGCAGAGAGAGAGAGAGAGGGAGAGAGAGAGAAGGAGCTGGCTGGGCAGAGCCTCGAGCCTCCCCTCTCTCTCTCTCTCTCTCTCTCTTTCTCTCCGGGGACTCTTTGCTTTAATCACAGCGCAGACAAGTAAAGTTATGTGAACTTTGCACGCCTTTGGTCTCCCTAGTTGTTCTCTCTCTCTCTCTCTCTCTCTCTCTCTCTCTCTCTCTCTCTCTCTCTCTCTCTCTCTCTCTCTCTCTCTATCATCATCTCTTTGTCTCTGTCCTTCTCTCTCTGTCTTTATGTATCTCTATTTCTCTCTCACATTCCCTGTTTTCTATAACTCTCTCTGTCCCCCCTCTGTTTCTCTCTCTCTCTCTCTCTCTCTCTCTCTCTCTCTCTCTCTCTCTCTCTCTCTCTCTCTCTCTCTCTCTCTCTTCAGTCCATGATCCTCTTGTCACAGCAGATGTGTCATCTCCTGCTCTCTCTCCTCCTCGAATTCGCTGTTAAACCAAAGACCAAAGAGCTTGTTGTTGTTGTGGTTGCCTGTAAGAGTTGCAGCAGCAGTATAAATGCACACAGCGACGCCGGGGAGCTAAACACACAGACTAGCGGGTCGTCCACATAGAGAAGAGGCTCCTTCCTGTAGTTGTAATTGAGGCTTGCGGGACATGTCCGCCTCATGACACCCCCCACCTCCCAGGGACCCCTTGCTGCCACTAAAAGCCAGGGATACGGTCATTACTGCACAGGGAAACATATGGGGTCGGGTATCTTAACTGTCCAGCAGCCCGTTTGAAGGAACGGAAGGATGGCTGTGGACGGGGAATGGGCCAGTGGTCAAGCTGTCTCTGACCATTATTATGAAGGATTCTGAGAGTTTTGCTATATGCTGCCCTGTTGGAGATCCTCAAACAAGCAGCGGCGGATGAAGTATCTCTGACTTTTTACTTTATTAACCCATTATGACCTGAGGCCAATCCTAAAAATGTTTTCTAAATCCTGAAAAAAAAAAAAAAAAAAAAAGACATAAAAAAAAAAAGAAAATCTTTGAAATATTATGGGACCCTCAGAAGCAAAGATTTGAGTTAAAATGTTTGCTTTAAAAATACATATATTCAAAGATTTGCACAAATGTTCTTGATTTTTCTAGAATAGCAGGAAAGTCCGTAAAATCACCTCAAAATTGTACTTAAGTAGGCCTACAGTAATTGAGATGTACTTACTGTAGTTACTTTCCAACACTGCAACCAAGCTGGTCATCTACTGCTAGCTGTGGTCTCTTCCTATTATATACTCGGTCAGAAACCTCTTATCTCCATATAAAAACCTTTTGTGTTTTTTCGTAAATGAACGCCCTAGCTAGTTGATCATACTACAGCGTCACATAAAAGTATCAAAAGTTGCAGATCTAGGGATCTAATTATTTTGCTCTTTTTTTCTTTTTCCTGTAAAGTAACAGTTTTGGACATATGAGGTTTATGAGACTATAGGCTATATATCTGTGCTTGTGAAATTCTTTCTAAACAGGGGGTGCTTGATATCAATCAGATGTAGTGTGTCCTGCAATGTTCCAGCTTTTATTTTGCCTCCCCCCCCGCCTCGGTCCCACCACCGCCGGCGTGTTCAGAAGTTTCAGCCTATAGTAGTTACAGCTGAAGACGTAAAAGTGGTAAAAGCCTAAGGTTTCAACCCGGAGACAGCCATACAGCGGAGCTGTCAAAGAGGCAGACAGCATCCTGTCAAACGTGGCCCTGCGGCTGTTGAAGGAGGAGGGCCTCCCTCCCTCCCTCCCTCCCAGGGCGCCTCCTTAGGTGCCTGTATGGGTCCCATATAGGAGAGAACACAGCCAAACCCCCAGTGCTATAGTTTAACTCTGAGAGTGTACAAAATAAAAAGTACCTGTACCATTTTTCTGCATGTGAACGGCCCATGCAGAATTGGGTTAGGTCATGCATAAATATACTTTCATTATGTGTTCTTTTTTTTCCCCGCCAGTGCCAAACCGCTGTAAGACATTAGCATTTTTACAGTGTGCATAACCTGCCTGTGCTGTGTGGCTGTGGTGTCACGCTATATGCACTGAAAGTGTGGAAGTGTCGGCACTTCCCCCCCTCTGCTCTCACATGTCGCCACTGTCGGGTAAAAACCTTGTATCTCCATTCCTCGAGTTTATTTTTTTGTAAATTAAAGGAGTGGTTCACCCCGAAAAAGTACATATTTTCTATAAATTACACACCCCATGAAGCATTGAATTTTTTTTTCCGCATTCCTAAGCCAATAATTTGATAACCGGCGGTCTCTCCGGTAAAGGAGACACAAAGAGTCTCCTTTGTGTCTCCTACCGGATACATTAGCATCTTTATTATTATCTTCAAATGATTGGCTCAGGAATGGGACTAAAACATAAAAAATATCCATGAATTGAAGTATCCATGGGGTGACTAATCGATAGAAAAAAAGATTTTTGGGGGGGTGAACTGTCTCTTTGCATGACTGTGTCATTCAAAAGTAGCGCCAAAAAAAAAAGGTCAATCTACAAAGGACAAAGCTCACAACACGGTACGATGCCATGTGACATGTGACTGGAGTCTGTCTGTTGGTTTTGATCAATATTTAACCAAATAAAAGTATTAACAACAGCTTGTGACTGAATAATACCTACATTGGATCCATTATTTAGAAACACAGGTTTTTCATTTCCTGAAAAGTATAACCGTTTTGCTACATACAAGGTTTCCACACCGACAGCAACAATATCTCGGTCGCTTGGCAGACGTCAAAAAACAACAAACAAATGACGGTTTGAAATGTCGCCTCCGTTTTGAAACTCATTTCCTTTGGTGCATATGAGCCATGTTATTGAAGTTACCATGGTGATTCAATTTAAGCAGCATGCCCTCCCCCCTCCTCTCTCTCCCTTCATCCTCCCTCCCTCCCTTCCTCCTTTCGTCGTATTTCCTCGCAAGAAAGAACAAAAAGAGCAAATATTTCTGAGAGGAATTCCCTGGGTTGTGGTGGGAGGGGAGGGTTTTGGGGTAAAAATGTTCTCCCCAGTTGGGATCTTTTCTATTCATTAGATTATGCATCCTGAGGAATCTGGAGAGCAAGAGAGCAACAAATACACAAAAACTATATGCACATGCACAATTGTGCTGGAGGAAGTCAATAATATAGAAATGAATAATGTGTGTCAGATTGATTTGTAACGGCCAAGGTCAGGGCCGGATTTAGCTTTGTTTCGAGTTGTAAAGATGGTCTGATCTTGCACAGAATCTCAGCAGATCTTGCTGTATCCTTACTTGAACGCGGCCGGAATCTTTTCACTCAACCATTGGTGGAACGTTGATCTATATTCTAGAGCAGTGGTTCACAATCTTTTCAGGCCGCGACCCCCCAAAATAATCATCTTTGAACTGAGGACCCCTCAAAATAATCATATTTGAACTGAGGACCCCTCAAAATAATCATATTTGAACTGAGGACCCCTCAAAATAATCATCTTTGAACTGAGGACCCCTCAAAATAATCATATTTGAACTGAGGACCCCTCAAAATAATCATATGTGAACTGGGGAACCCCCAAAATAATCATCTTTGAACTGAGGACCCCTCAAAATAATCATATTTGAACTGAGGACCCCTCAAAATAATCATATTTGAACTGGGGAACCCCCAAAATAATCATCTTTGAACTGAGGACCCCTCAAAATAATCATATTTGAACTTAGGACCCCTCAAAATAATCATATTTGAACTGAGGACCCCTCAAAATAATCATCTTTGAACTGAGGACCCCTCAAAATAATCATATTTGAACTGAGGACTCCTCGAAATAATCATATTTGAACTGGGGAACCCCCAAAATGATCATCTTTGAACTGGGGACCCACCAAAATAATATTTGAACTGGGGACCCCCCACCCTGATAAGCACTTGGAATTGTAATAGTTGAGGCATTACATTTAGTTCCACAGATACATATTGTGAAAATGGCAGATCTACAAGCTCAAGAGGCGTTGTTTGCCTCTTATTTGACAATTTGGCCAATGTTTGACCAGTTTTTATAATATAGTTCTTTACTCTTTTTTCATTAATTTAATTTCCTTTTTGAGGTGTGTTTGAACACCATAAATCTTGTATGGGGGGGTCCCTGTCACAAAATAATATCTTCTGACAGGAATTTGGAAAATAATGCTTAAAAGCGGTTAATATGAGGATGAGGGTTGTTGTCTGAACTGTAACGTTGCTTGCAGATATTAGCTTGTCACTAAATGTATTCAGCAACAAAGTCACACAGTGTCAGTCTGGTGGAACCAGACACACTGATCCCCCCCAACCAGAGCCCTGGGCTGACATCATCTGCTCTCTGTTTATTTGACATTGAAGCATGAAGGCTATTTGTGTTGCCATCGCCCCCCCCCCCCCCCCCCCGCCCCCATCTTCATTTACTGCAGAGTTCCAATGAGTTTCATGTCTTCCCAAAAATAGAAGGTCTTGTATAGGGGCTTGCTTGCAGCACCTGTCTGATGATTCCACCAAAACATTTTTTTTGGGCGGAGGGGATGTATACATAACAAATAAGCTTTGACATGTCTCAGTGTGATGATGGATCCAACTCATTAAAACATAGTACACACACAGTTGTGAGCTTGTAGATCGGTTATTTTCAAATAGAACAAAAAAAGGTTAAATCGTTTATATACGTTTTGCAATAATAGTCAATCTAAATGACTAAAGTTTTCAAAGAATTGTAGTGGAGTACTAAGTACAATATTTGCCACTGAGATGTAGTGGAGTCAAAGTATAAAGTAACCAAAGGTAGAAATACTCAAGTAAAGTAAAATCACCTCAAAATTGTACTTAAGTACAGTAATTGAGATGAACTTTGTTACTTTCCACCACTGCAAACAAGCTGGTCATCTACTGCTAGCTGTTGTCTCTTCCTATATTGTATACGATATACTCTCCTCTTGTCTCCATGTGTTTTCTCTGTGTGAAATTCTTTCTAAACAGGGGTGCTTGATTCAACTCATTCGCAAGAGAAACAAAGCGGCCAGGTCTGATACGAAAACAAGCCAAACGGAAGCGACTCTATAGGCCACGTGTCATTCAGTGCGGTTTCATACGTATTGTATCATGTTCTTTTTAACACATTAAGACCTGAGGCCGATTAAACCGTTTGCTGATAAACGTAATGTTTCTAGGCTATATCAGTGGTGCTCCAACTTTTTCATGTCAAGGACCACCCAAAAGTATATGTATTTGGGCCGCGGACCCCCCCCATCTAAAAATATGTTGTTCCAGGGACCCCCAGAAGCAAAGATTTGAGTTAAAAATGTTCGCTTTAAAAGAATATATATATTAAAAGTTTGCACACAATTTCCCAATTTTTCAAAAATTGCTCTGAGATCTGCTATTTTTGAATAGCCAAAAGTGTAAAGTGTAAAATGACACAGATGTGTTCCCGGTCTTAATTAGTTAATGTCTGAGAACCTTTATTTCTGCCCCTATGAGGGTTTCATTATGTCTATTATCATGTCCGTGTAATACGTGATGTGTGTCTTTAGGCCGTGCTTCAGGGGTGTGTGTGTGTGTGTGTGTGTGCGAGTGTGTGTGTGTCATGCTGCTCGGCGCGGATTGTTCTGAAGCATCACGACACCCAGTACAATGCAATATGATTGCAATAATGGTTTTCATCCTGACTAGAGAGTGTCACGATCAATTCACACAGAGCTGAGTGTGTCAGGAGGTTCTAACGTTGTCATTTTATTCAGCTTGACATTTTCATAATGTCTTTTTTTTTTAAACAGAACCAGAATGATGACATTTTCTTCATAGTCACGGAAACAAACACGTTTATGCACTGGTGTAAAAGTAACTACATTTACTCATCAAGTACTGTACTTAAGTACAATTTTGAGGTATTCTTTACTTTACTGGAGTATTTCTAGTTTTCTGTACGTTTACTTCTACTCCACTACATCTCAAAAGGCAAATGTTGTACTTTTACTCCACTACAATAATTTGTAAACTTTAGTTACTAGCTACTTTGTAGATATACATTATTACATTGAAAAACATAGATTTACCACTTTAGCCCTATTTTGTACATACAGTAGGCTATTTGAAAATAGCAGATCTACAAGCTCACAACGTGTCGCATCGCGACACGTTGTGAGCTTGTAGATCTGCTATTTTCTTTTAGTCAAGTAGCATTTTGATTTTTTGAACACAGGCCTTTTACTTGTAACAGAGTATTTTTATATTGTGGTATTGCTACTTTTACTTAAGTAAAACATCTGAGTACTTCTTCCACCAATGCGTTTATATGTTCACATTCGCACACGCACACACACACACACACACACACACACACACACACACACGCACGCACGCACGCACGCACGCACGCACGCACGCACTGCACCCACGCACGCACGCACGCACGCACGCACGCACGCACGCACGCACACACACACATACACACTGCACCTAGCCTTCTCTTCATTTTTAGCTTTGGTTCTTCCTCTCCGCTGCGGCCATCTGTCCATGTTGGACGTCTGCCCTCTCAGTCTGAGAGGCTGACGGCTGCTGTCCTGTATATATATTTATATATAGCCCGGCTTCCCATATTTCATCTTGTCTTCAGAGTGAGAAGACATTTGTCATCCCTGTTATCCCTGACATTGAATAATAAATAGTTATTTTGCACTTTGGGGACACATGACGTTGAACATGAGCTCAGAGTAAACATGCAGTTGTTACCTACTGACACTTTTTTTGGCTGCTGCCAAAAGTTTACCCGCGGTCAGTGCTGGTCAGCGCCAGTGGTGTAAAAAGTACTCAGTTTTTTCACTTAAGTAAAAGTATCAATACTGCAATGTAGATATACTCTGTTACTAAGTGAAAGTCCGGTAATCAAAATTTACTTGAGTAAAAGTATAAATGTATTGGCATCAAAATATACTTAAAGTACCAAAAGTAAAAGTACTCACTGTACAGAATGTCCCAGTGCAGTTCAAAATCTTTTGAAAATAGACGATCTACAAGCTCTACAAGCTCTACTGCTATTTTCAAATGGCCTAAAAATATCCACGGCTGAAGTGGTTTGTGTGTTTTGTAATGATCAAAATCTACAAAGAAACTAGTGACTAAAGTTTTCAAATAATTAAAGTGGAGTAAAAGTACAATATTTGCCTCTGAGATGTTACGTGGAGTAGAAGTAAAAGTTCTGAAAATTGGAAATATTCCAGTAAAGTAAAAAATACCCAAAAAAAAGTACAGTACTTGAGTACTTGAGTACTTGAGTACACCACTGATACTTAGTTACTGACTACACTGCAGCTATCATGAATGGAGTGGCTTAAATCAGAGGCATTTAATTTGTGGTTTCCTTGATTATGGGGCCTGCCTGGCAGAGTCATTCTAGCTGCCACATGTTGCAGTGTTTAGTGTCAACCAGTTGGCAGTGATGGAAAGTAACTATGTACATGTGTTCAAATACTGTACTTAAGTACAATGCTGAGTGTTCATTGTTTATTTTACTTTACTGGTGTATTTCCGATTTTCAACACTTTTACTTCTACTCCACTACATCTCACAGGCAAATATTGTACTATTTATTACTCCACTACAACTATTTCAAAACTTTAAGTTACTAGTTACTTTGTAGATTTAGATTATTATTATTATAAAATATAAATGAGCCACGTCAGCCCTATTTCATACTTTCGTTATTTTCTAAAGATAATTTTATATATTTTGAAAACTTGTGACATGGGACACTCTGCATAATGAGGAAGTGCCAATACGTTTGTACTTTTAATCAACCCACATTTTGAATCCAAGACTTTCACTTGTAGTATTTCTACATTGTGGTGTTGATGCTTCTACTTAAAGGGATACTTCACTTTCACATAAAATAAACATTACAAATAAATATTTTAAAAAATGTAAGAAGTTATGGCAAAATAAAGGCCCCCTCACACATTAGTAGGACACTCTAATGCGTGAGGGGGCCGTGATTTTTCCATTACTTTTTTCATTTATTTTTAATATACTTTTTAAATGTTTATTTTATGTGAAAGTGAAGTATCCCTTTAAGCACCAAAAAAAACATTTGAGTACTTCTTCTTCCACCACTGAGTAATCCTAGCTGCCATGTTGCAGTGTCTATAGTGTCAAACCAGTTGGCTTGATGGAGGAGAAAGGGGGGGGGAAGCCCTTTGGCTCCTGGTGCCAGGGAGAGAGAGAGCGAGAGGGTTTCAGGGAAACCGAGTGACACAGTGGCTGTGTCACCGTCACACCGCGCTCGTAGGGGGAATCCCTTCCTGTGTTTGGTCAGCCGCTGGAACCGTTGTCGTGGCGACCACCAGTGTTTACCGCACACACAACAGTAAGGCAACCAAGGCAGCAACAAGCTAAAGCGGGGATGACGGGCTGCATGTGGTAATGTCTATTTTTGAACTCCCAACAGTAAGCACTGCGTGTGTTTGTGTGCATCTGTGCGGACTTGTGAAATGACTCGTGTGTGTGTGTGTGTGTGTGTGTGTGTGTGTGTGTGTGTGTGTGTGTGTGTGTGTGTGTGTGTGTGTGTGTGTGTGTGTGTGTGTGTGTGTGTGTGTGTGTGTGTGTGTGTGTGTGTGTGTGTGTGTGCGCGCACACGTGTGCCTGTGAAATTACTGTGTGTGTGTTTATACATGTGAAGGCCAAATGTGCTTGATTTACACTTATTTGCGGACTGCTGTCGCACAACCAAAACAGTCGATCTACAAGCTCACAACGCGCTGCAGCACGATGCGTTGTGAACTTGTAGATTTACTATTTTGTGTGTACGACACTGGCGGACAATTAAACAGTAAACTCTAACTTCATGGTTACAGTTTATGTGTCAATTTGAATAAAAACCTGATGCTGCTGAGCAAGAGCAGTGTGCGGGATTTTTGTTCATGAATTGTTTTTCATGATTGCTTCATGGTTAGAGTTAAAAATTTGCCAATTCTCTTTTTTTTTAATGGCGTTAAATTACCGTCCTAAAATGTTTGATGTCCTCGCAAGTATGGTAATACAAACGTGTGTGTCTGTACGTTGTGCCTGTGTGTATGTGCTTACATGCTCATGTGCATGCATGACATCTCCCTGCAGTGGAAAGCATGGTCTAACCACCGGACACAGAGCCTTGATTAGATGACTAACTGCTCAGCCGCTCGAACACAAACGTCTAAAATAGAGAGAAAACACAATCCTTAAGTACTAGTGTACTAGAAACATGGTTTCCGTGGCAACCGTACAGTATCACAACAAAGAGATGATGATGGTTGAGTGTGGGCGGACCGTCTGATTCTGACAGTCTCTGGTTTCTGAAGTCTCTTTCTTTTTCTTCTTTTTTTTAAATACATCTTTTTATTGGAGAATAACAATTGTAACATTTAGCCATTAAATAATACAGCTCTCCATGGTTGTGTTTTCTTTTAAACAAGACATTGACAACAAAATTAAACACGGTATCACAAGATGAAAATAAAATGACAGTAAACAATAACGCAAAGAAAAAACAGAACAAAAAACAGACAAATAGAAACACTTAACATGAAGTCTCCTTGAGTGAAAATTAGTTTTAAGTATGATTTGTTTTTATAGGATGACATACTTTGCTTCGAAATAGCTCTGATAACCGCTAACTAACATGGTGATTTGTGGAATCTAAGTGGTATCTTTTTTGATATTGGAAAACGATCCAGGCTAGGAAAAAAAAAAAGGAAAAAAAGAGATTACTATGCATGACTTCTTTTATATATATAAATTCTGTAATAATGAGAGAGGTTCTTGGCACCGGAGAAAAGACCACTCCATAGCGCAGCTCCGTGGAGCTCAATTAGGAATCATCTCGATCATTAATCCAACCTATAAACTATTAATGCACTCCAGTCATTTTTTACGATAAGGCTCCCCACGTTTGAAAATTCCTCATCACGGTTTAAATTAGGAGAGCTCTCTCGTACATCAAGATTTGGCCCCACCGAGTTTTTTCTTTTTTAATTTTAGCTCCAAAATGTAGATTTAATTGAATATCCCTCTTGGCCCGTCTCGCTCTGTATGTCTGGCTTCTTCACTCTCTCTCTCTCTCTCGTGCACGGTCGGTCCGTTGGGTACGTGTCTGTTTACGTGCACAGATCTGCGGCTAGACGCACTGGTCTGTGATTTTGATCTATTAGTGCAATGGTTCTCAACTTTTTCAGGCCGCGACCCCCCCCCCCCCCCCCCCCCCCCACAATACTGATATTTGAACTTGGGGACCCCCCACCCTGACAAGCACTTGGAATTGTTGGAGTTGAGGCATTACATTTTGTTCCACAGATAAATATTGTGAAAATAGCTGATCTACAAGCTCACAACACCTGTCGTTGCGAGGCGTTGTGAGCTTGTAGATCGGCTTTTTTTTTTGCCTCTTTCTAATACATTTTTATTTGACAATTTGGCCAATGTTTGGCCAGTATTACAGTATATATTAGTATTTGATTAATTGATGCAGTAATGGTATTTTTTCTGTTCTTTCTTTCTTTTTTCTTTTAGGTATTAAAAAGGTCTTAAAAGTCCTTAGATTGTCGAATCACTGTCGTCTGGGGACCCCCCCCCCCCAAGATCATTTGGGGACCCCCACTGGGGGTCCTGACCCACAGGTTAGTGTATACACCAGTGGTTCTGTTATTTTTATATATCTGTCTATTTACCAAATTATGCTCTATACTTTTGGCCCTCACAAGTATAGTAATACAAGTAGGCCTATACACACACACACACACACACACACACACACACACACACACACACACACACACACACACACACACACACACACACACACACACACACACACACACACACACACACACACACACGCGCGCACACTGTACATGTACCTTCCTGTGCTGTCAGAGTCACTCTTCTATCACGCCTGTACTCAGATCATTTAAAGGGACAATCTGCGGCGACTTTGCATCTCCTACAACAACACAACACGTTTGATGTTCCACCCCACAGATGACATGTGACTTTGAGCACCGCAACGTATGGAAACACACCTGGTCCTTACCCCCCCCCCCCCCCTCCCCCCACACACACACACACACACACACACACACACACTCACACACACTCCCCCCCCCTGTGTGGCAGAGACCCCTGAATCTTAACCCATTAACCCTTTCAATCCGGGAAC